>NW_004444026.1:2563028-2619501 GCF_000243295.1 Trichechus manatus latirostris | reverse complement strand
GGTGCGCCTCGCCCTCCGCGCGCCTCGCAGCCGCCTCCCCCGCCCGATCCGGCCGCAGCCTTCCCGCGGCGGGGAAAGAAGCTCCCCCTCCCCGGAGCAGAGAGACTTCTTTTTTTTTCCTCCTCGGGAGGGTGTCGCCACCTGGATCAGCCAAGTGTGAGGGGCCCGGGAGGCGGGGACCGGAGCGCCGTAACCCGCCATGGCTCAAGCGGCCAAACAGCTAAAGAAAATCAAAGATATCGAGGCGCAGGCCCTCCAGGAGCAGAAGGAGAAGGAGGAATCCAACAGGAAGCGGAGGAACCGCTCCCGTGACCGAAAGAAGAAGGTAAGAGGGGGGCAGGGGCGAAAGCCCAGTGGCAGAGGCGCCCTGGAGGTGGCTGCTGGGGGAAGGGGCTCGGCAGACCTGGGAGGGAAGTAGGGGCGTGGGGACCCGGGCGCCGGCAGAGTTGATGGCCCCTGAGAGTATAGGGCTTGGGGCGGGAGCAGAAGAAGCTTCGGTGCGGCCAGGAAAGGGACAGGGCAGGAGGCTGAAAGGGCAGAGCGGGCGCCAGGAGGCTGAGGGCGCGCAGGAGCTGACCCTGCCGCCGCCCGCGGAGACCTTTCAGCACCTTGGACAGATGCCGGCGGCTCCGCGCCGCTCCCGGAGGAACTTTTCTGGCCCCGGGGGGGCGGGCTAGGGTGGTGGGCTGCTCTGCTCCGGCACGCCGCCCTTCCTGGCTTCCGAAGAAGCTGATTTGGGTAAACTCGGCTCCGGGCTCCGGAGGCAGCTCTTGCCCGGCTGTCTCTCCTGGTGACCCACTCTCCGGCGCGGAGAGTGCTTTTCCAAATCTTCCCGACTCTTCTTGGGCCCCAGAAGCGCCTTTTCTGGCACTCTGAGTCCGGTGGGAGAAAGGCACGCGCCCCCTCCCCCCCAGGCATTTGGCAATATTTTATGTTGAGGTCACTCTAGATGAGTGACCTGTGGCCGGCAGGGGAAGTTCCTTTGGAAGCCAGGCACCGGTGCTGCCCAGCGCGGCCCAATGGCCTGCTCAGAGAACAGCTTTGCCGACCGGGGGCATCAGACAGCCTTTACGTGGAGGAATGCGGACACAGCTATCTCTCCACAATGACCTGGACCCCTATGAGCATCTGTTGCTGATTTGAGCCCTTCCCTTCTGGGTCTGGGGTCTTCTTACTCCTGACTCAAAGCATGAGAGGGGAGGGGGGAGTAACAGGGCAGAGGGCTTCCTTCAGCGAGAGGCTTTTTAGGCCAGGAGTACATGGATGCAGTTCTGGGAACTGGAGATACGGTTGAACTCCAGCTTCAGGAGAGCCATTTTATCAGGAAGAAGTCGATTTGGGGTGCAGCCTGCAAGCCTCTGACTGGGCCCCCTCAGGGTTCCGGGGCAGAGGCATTGGTCCTGGTGGAGAAGCAAACATTTTTTCCCCCTGCAATTGTCTCGCTTTGAGAAAGCTGTTTGGAGCCTGTGGCTAAGAGCAGACCGTGGGGAGCAGGCTGTCTGTGGGTTACACACCATTTACCATCTGGTCAGCAGGACCAACAGCCAGCCTTTTCCTAGAGGGGAGACTCAGGGGCAGAGAAGTGCTGGGTGTTTCACACCAGTAACCCGCACTCTCCAGGCTTTCCTGTACCCCCTTGAGAGACAACAGCCCCTCCTCCCTGGAGAGATTGGCTTCTTGTGTGTAAATAGTAGTTTCACAAAGGCACCACCCCTTTAGCAGGACCTGAAGGAGGCCTTCCCCAAATCCGTGGTGAATCAGAGTTTGGGTGGGTGATGCTTAGGAAAAGAATCTCACCAGGTCCTTCTGCTGGGGTCTGAAATACTGAGCCCGTCCTGTGAGCCAGGCAAGGGGAAGTCTGGTTATACACGACGGTGCTCACCCACTTTCTTGGCACGAATGTAAACTTCTTGTTATGAAGGAGTGCTCTGTATTTCCATTCCTGCTGATTGCTTTTGGAGCCAAGACAATCCGCTCCAAACTACTCACGCAATGTTTTTATCCCACTTCTTGCTCTCGAGCTTCCTCCTTGGAGCTCCTGATACCATAAATAATTTTTGAGCAATTGTCAAAACTCTCCCTTCTTCTCTTCCTTGATTCCTTTCCATTCTATGAGACTCCTTTTAACATAACTCCCAATCCTGACTGCGTGTCACACACACATCTAAGAGTGTCAATTTCAGTATTCTTTTTACTTCTTTGCTGCTTAATCTTTACATTCTTGGTAAACTTTATTTTCCCTCTAGCACTGGATGATAATGTATCTCCCCTTGTCCCCAAATTGTGTTATTTTGTTTTATTAACTGGTCACAGCATACTGCGTCAGCAAACACTCAAAAATCTTCCATACAGCTTTTCATTATTTTATGCCGTATCCTGGGTGTGATGATTGATAGAATAATAATTAAGGAACCTTATTAATACAAGGTGATAGTGATGACATAAACTCGGATGCTTTGGGTGTGATGGATATGGGGTGGGCTAGGGTGTGGGGGTGCTTCATTTGTAGTTCACAATGATCTTACACTGGGATGCTCCCGAGAACCATATGAGAGAATAGAGTTAAAATTTATAGCAGAATGTGAAATCGCAAGAAGGTGGAAGGCCCTAGAGGGAAAGGTGAGGGAGGCTGAGCAATGCAGAAAGGAGCATGCAGAGAAAGCAGATGAAGCCCACGGAGGGGCTGGGTTCTGGGTTCAGCAGATGGCGGGGAGAGGGGAGGAGGCTAATCTGAAGGTTCATATAAGGTGAGGTCTAACTAAGACCCATTTTTCACAAGTGCAGCAATTTTTTGTAAAGCAAAGTACATTAAAATCAAGCAGCTGAGGACTTTACAATTGGCTACCCCAGATGACAGGGAGGCTGTGGATCCATCCTCTTTTACTTCTATCAGCTGAAGAAAGAACTTCCTATGTGCAAACAGGCATTTTATTTCAAGGGATTAGTAACTCAGGTGAATGTACAGCAGAGCCAAGGGCATTCAGAATTGACTGGAAGGAAAGGTGTTGGTCCCATAGGTAACCTACTTAATGGGGACTGACTGAGCAGAACCGCATCCCTCTCCGTTTGTAGATACCATCGCGGTTGTAACTTCGGCGATGTTGCAGTTTTTACGGTTGATGATACTGTGTGGGAAGGCGCTTGCTAAGGGGTGCTGTGCGCTGGGGGGTGGAGGAGGCTGATGTTGTGACACACCGACTGACACAGATGGAAACCACCGCGACACAGGGAACTGAGCTAACACCCCGGAGCTCCGAAAACGCCGGGATTCTTCTGGGGCTCCATTCAGCTTTCTGTTTGTGTGACACAAACCTGTGTCAGGTGCTTGCTGTTGTGGCTACAGATTTTTTTTTTTTTTAAAATAAAAACCCACCATTTGTGACATTTTCTGATAAGGCCCCCCTGCGCCTGAAGGTGGTATGGGAGTAAACAAATGACAAAGCACGTGGAAAGCAGGTATTTGCATGGAGAGGGACGTCTTTCTAGGGCTCAGGAAGCTTTGGGCATAAGGATTTGTGTGCTTTATGTATTTACCCAGAGCTCGAGGCTAGAAGGAGAGAACAGGGAGACTGGAGAGAAAGTGAGGCAGAGAAAGGATAAGGAGGAAGAGGGGCAGAATTAAAGGAAGGAAGAGGGATGAAGGGGCATGGGGGCAGATAGGGATTGTAAGGGGACCAGCATCTCAGCCCTACCTTAAGCCCTCCTTTACTGCTACCTTCAATACCTGTAGGTACCCCGGGATAGTGTTTACCAAGCTTTCTCCTTGTCCCTCTTTCCATCCACCTGACATTGGTGAAGAAAAAGATCAAATCTAATCCATAGCTGTATCCCCAATACCTAGCCCAGTACCTGACATATAATAGGCATGCAATAACTGTTTGTGGAATGGATGGGTGAATGAGTGAACGAATGAATATAATACTTGTCTTGCATGTCTAGGTGTTGTCTTGGTCACAGGCATGTACTCAAGTGAACACTACACTCTTCGACTGACTGTTTGGGGGGCATCCAAAGAAAGCTCACTATTTCTTTCTTTTCAAATCCTTTGCAAAGCTACAGCGATTTGCAGGCAGGCAGTGGAGCCATCCAGTCTTTTGGTGCAGTGAATTCTAACACTGAGCATGGGGTTAACTCCTTGCAGGGTCTGTGCTGCACTAAATGTCAAGTGGTTTTAGGCATTTGGAACAACAGCAAAGTTTGCACAGGGCCCCAAGGAACCAAGCATTTACAAGTAGGGATGGAGGAGGGGTGCAGAAAAAAGGAAGCAGGGGAGTAGAACGTGGCTGCCACCATTTTGCTGTGCAGGCATCTTCCTCAGTCTTCCCAGCCGATGTAGCACGGAGTGAAGAACCCTCAGCCTTCCTCTCACTGCCTGGGGGAGGTCTTGCTCCTGGACTGCAGACCCGTCTTTGGTTGATCCAGTGATCGGAAACACAAGGGACCTGCACTTCTCTTTAGAGGGGATGGGGGCAGTGGTGGGTTACAGGTGGTGAGGGGAGTCAGTAAGAGCGGGTAAACCAAAACCAAACCCATTGCGGTAGAGTCCATTCCAACTCATAACCACCCTATAGGACAGAGTAGAACTGCCATAGGGTTTCCAAGGGGCAGGTGGTGGATTTGAACTGACAACCTTTTGGTTAGCAGCTGAATGCTTAACCACTGCACCACCAGAGCTCCAAGAGGGGGAGGGAGGGAGGAAAGTGAAGCAGGAGAATCATTTTGGCCCATGACACATTTGCCAAAACCAACCGCTTTGCTGTTGAGTTGATTCTGACTCATGGCGACTCCATGTGTTACAGAGTAGAATTGAGTTCCATAGGGTTTTCTTGGCTGTAATCTTTAAGGAAGCAGATTGCCAGTCCTTTCTTCCTTGGTGCCATTGGGTAGGTTCGAGCTGCCAACCTTTCAATTAGCAGTCAAGTGCAAACCATTCGTGCCACCCAGGGACCTTGACACATTTGCAACCAGCCTCAAACTTAAACTTCTGATGTTATCCTCCAACGAGTGTAGACATGAATCCGTGAGAAAACCTACAGGATGCAAAGAGAATGATGTTCATCACCCTTCTTTAAACCTGAATCTTGTAGTTAAACCACCTCACTAGTATATATTAGGGTATGAATCAGTATTTTTGTATAAAGTCTCTATTTGGCTTTTGCATAGCATAATTACATTGCATTGCATGTTAATCATTAAAAGTGCTAATTTATTAGTTGCAAGCCTTTAAAGCATCCCAGCATGTTGGTAACCCTGCTTTGGCGTCTCTTCTTACTTTAGTACAATGGGGACCTCAAAAACTAGAAGAGGCCCTGCCGCTCGCAAGCTCTGGGAGGTGCTGGCCGTGGCTGAAGATGTGGGAATTTTCCCAACCTGTTTGCATCCGTCTTCCAACCCAGCTCCTCCCTCCCTGCTGCAGAGGTGGTGGCAGTGGGGGCTGTTCCTCAGGGGCTTATTAGCTCTGCTCACTTCCCATCCATAAGCTGGACCAGGAGAGCAGAGTCTTTCGGGCGGAGATGTTATCCCTTCAGTTACATCCAGCACTATACGCTTTGAACATCACTTGCTTCTGACAGCTACCCTCTCAAAGTAGGCGGGGCAGCAGCAGAAATTCACAGCCTAAAGCAAGTGACTTCCCTGTGAAAGGGAAGACGAGCCAGTCCCCAGGGCTTGCTCTTCTCTCACTTACCCACCAAAGGCTGCTCCTTGCTGTTCTACTTATCTCCTTTTAAACCCCAGTCTAAGGCCTCTTCCCCCTTATTCCAATAACAAAGAACCAGCACTAGTGAATGCATGCTATGTGCCAGGCCTGTTCTTATATGTTAGCTTATTTCCATGTTTTCCTTCCATAAGGCCTTTGCATAGGCATTCCCACCATGGATAGCTTCCTTCTTCACTGTCAGAATCCATCTCAGACACACTCCTTCAAGAAACCTTTCCTGACGGTCCTTTTCACCCCCATCCCATCACTTTTTTCCACATTATGCATTACTTTCTTCTGTTGTGTGTGTGTTTTCTTGTCTTAAGTCTTCTACTAAATTGTAAGGGGGCATTGGTCATTCATTGGTAGAATTCCGGCCTTCCATGCAGGAGATCCAGGTTCGATTCCCGGCCAAAGTATCTCATGAGCAGCCGCCATCTGTCAGTGGAGGCTTGCGTGTTGCTATGATGCCGTACAGGTCTCAGTGGAGCTTCCAGACTAAGGCAGAGTAGGAAGAAAGGCCTGGTGATGACTATTGAAAATCGGCCAATGAAATCCTTATGGATTAAAACCATCTGCAAACCAATCATAGGGATGATGCAGGACTGGGCGGTGTTTTGTTTTGTTGTGCATGGGGTCGCCGTGAGTTGGGGGCCAATCTGATGTCAGCTAACAACAGCAACAACTGAATTGTAAGCTCCTTATGTCTTTGTACGTAACCACTTAATAAATATTTATGGCTTGAATTGATTGAGAAGTTATATTAAACTAGTTCAGTTTTTTTTCTTAGCCTTTCTATTTGATTTTGAAAGCGTTGAAGCCAAGTAAACATATATATATGTATATTTCCCTTGAATTGTTTCGACTAAAGCCACGTCTCCTACCATTAATGTGTTTGGTTTTGAAAAAGGCCAGTAAGCTTTACTTGGCTCCCTGTCCCCATTTCTGGTTCTTGAAAAGCAGTTCAAAAGTCCACTTCTTACAGAGCACGAGGGGAGGAGTCCGAGGCCTGCATTCCGCTTCAGTTCTTGCCCTTCTCAGCTTTATGTGCATGAATAAGCCTCTGAATTTCTCTGAGCCTCAGTTTGCTCATTGGTAAAATAGGGGTGATGATCAAATGAAATAACTGCACATTTTAAAGCTCTCATTTATTTAAGGAGTTATAGTTAATAACATAATGGTTGTTAATTAAATTATTCTTTCTAATAAATCCGATGCCAAAGCTCATGCCTGGCCTTTGGTGGTGGCGTGGAAGCTTGGTCTTCACCGGGCCAGGCCAGGCCAGCACATTATTATTCCAGTGCTGATAAATGAGAAAGGGATACTTTAAATCAAGTCTTCATTTCACTTTCAGGAAGGAAATGAATTTCCTATTCTGACTAGATTTACCAGCACAGGGTTACTTAGCTATCTGCATGAGCCTGATCAATAACTTTGAGATAAAACCAAACCAAACCTGTTGCTGTTGAGTTGATTCCAACTCCTAGCGACCCTATAGGACAGAGTAGAACTGCCCCATAGGGTTTCCAAGGAGCACCTGGTGGTTTCAACCTGCCAACCTTTCGGTTAGCAGCTGAAGCTCTTAACCACTACGCCACCAGGGTTTCCAACTTTGTGATAGGCTTGGATATTTTCAAGCTTTTGCAAAGTCCTCCATGGTGACTGTAGGTGTATATTGAAAGGGGAATATAAACATAAAAGTGGTTCCTGATTTTTCTGAGAAGACTATCCCTTTAGGACCCTGGCCAGTAAATATGGGATATCACAGGTAATGGAACATGTGGAATCGTTAGGCCAGACTCCTTGGAGGAGACTCTGTGGATTTTAGGAGTACCCAGCATAACACACTCTCCAAGAAAGGAAAATAGACACTCGAAGCTAAAGCAAAGAGAATTTAATGACTAGTCGATTAAGAAAACAACTTTTTCTCATTTGCTTCCAACGCGACTGGAGGCTTCCCCTCAGATGAAATGCCTCCGTGTTTCTGCTAAGGTGACGATACGTTTTAAGTTGCGTTCTCATCCGTTTCAGAGCATTACTGATAATGGTGACTGCCAAACCACCTTGTCTGTGTATCAAAGGAGGTGCGTGCATTTATTGAGTGCCTACAGTGTCCCACACGCACTGCACGCGTTAACTTAATCCTCCAGCAGTTTGGTTCACAGCTGGGGCTCAAACCCAGGTTCACCTGCCGTCAAAGCTTTTTCACAGACCACTGCACCAGGCTGCCTTCTTCGGTATGTGTCGCATCCTCACGATGTTCAGAGCTATGTTAGGCACTGAGAGAGGGGTCGACACTGATGACGTTTTCCTTCTTTCAAAATACTTACAACTTGGTGGGAAAAGCAGCTGGCGGGGAGGCCACCTGAGGGGAGAATGGAGGCAGGTGATTCGGGCTCAGGACAGAACCGCTGTCTCCAATTTCAGCTGGAATATGGGGTCCCTAGGCCCCCCTGAAAGCCCCAGGAGCAGGGCCTGATGACTAAGGGCTGACCTGTCCAGGCACCTCCGTTAAGAGAGGAGTTCAGACAAAAGGGCGGATGAAAACCAAGTCCTAGGGATCACTTGCTTTTTTTCCAGTAATCTGCTCTCAAAATGGTTGTCTTTCCTTTCTTCCATTTCTCTGTCTACACATAGTCAGCACCTTTTAAGGATCATTTAATAATTTCTTAACTGCTCGTTCATTTCTTCATTATTCAACATGATTAAATTATAAATAATTGTCAAATATCATTAAGTGTTAATTATTATCTATCAATTATTTACTAGTTATTATATTATCACTTAATAATGAGCTTATGCACGTAAACACAGAGTGATAACGTTTCCGCCATTGTCATCGGTTCTTCTCCGTTACCTGGGACTTTGATGTTTAAGTGGGATACTTAGAGGATTTCCTGGACCTCTGAGGTCTTGGGGCTTTTATATCAAGTGCTTGCCAGGTGTGGGACTGTGTTAGCATGTTAGGTGTGGGGAGGAATAAAAGGTGAGCCCAGGAGTTCTTACATCCATCCCTCGGGTCCCATGATCTCATTTCCTGCCCTTCAGAAGGTAAGTGTTCTAAGAAGTTTCCAAGTGCCCATGAAGAGGGGTGCAGCCAGGGAGACAGCAGGCACAGGAGATTAGAAGGCCCAGGACATCATTACAGCAGAATTGGAGAAGCCAGAGATGGAGTGAGAGAAGTGTTACGGGAAAAGGAAAGGAGGCGCTTAATTATTGGACTTGCTGTAGCAATGGCTCTTAAAAGCACTTCTGAGATGGAAGAGACAGTTCCGCGTACTCAAGGCGAGAGCCACAGGAGAAGAGGGGAGGGGGAAAGAATGTCTCTTTAGTGGCCCCTCAACTTGGCTAATGTCAGAATCACTTTGAGGGGAGGGGGCTTGTTACCTGTAGAGCTGCCCCATCTCACGCCTGCTGAGTCAGACTCCCAGCAGCTGAGGCCCAGGCACCTGCCCCGTTAGCAGGCTCCCCGCAGGTGCAGCTTACACAGACCAAATTGGAGAGCCTTTGGTGTATCAGACTGACAGGAACAAGTTGGTGGAATACGGTAAGACTAAGGGGCCAGTGGTGGTTCTGTGGTAGAATTCTCATCTTCTATGTGGGAGTCCTGGGCTTGATTCCCAGGCCGTGCACCTCCTGCACAGCTACCACCCATCTGTCAGAGGAGGCTTGCGTGTCGCTATGATGCTGAACAGGTTTCAGCAGAGCTTCCAGACTAAGACAGACTAGGAAGAAAGGCCTGGTGATCTACTTTCAAAAACTCAACCAGTGAAAGCCAATCGTGTGCACGGGGTCTGCCATGAGCCCGGCGCTGACTCGCTAGCAGCTAACAACACCACCAAAGGAAGACTAAACCAGGAGATGAAGGGCAGAGGTGAGGTAGTAGAGGATTTATATTTACTTATTATTTGTTCTGTATCCAATTCCCCAGAGGAAGTGGGCAAGCCAAGGCTTTAACACAGTATGGTCAGTCCTGTGAGAGAAGTCAGTACAGTGAGCCTCCTGGCTGGGGCACAGGACAGGGCCAGGGGAGGAGAAGGGTCTGGGGAGGCTTCCCAGGAGTCAGAGCAATGGAGGCTGGGTGGGTTTTTACGGACTATTAGGAGTCAGCTGCATGAATAAGGGAGACAGGACCCAGCAGAGGGAATAGCACACTGGAGGGTGGGAAGCATGGGGCTGGGAAGAGGCTGCAGAGACTGGCGGTCCAATAGCAGGAGCAAAGAGAGGGGTGAGGGAGGGCGGGACGAGGCTGGCGAGGGACTGAGACTGGGCCTAGTCCGGGTTCTAAGGGCAGAGGAACCCCTGAGGGGCTCCCGGCATAAGTTTGAAAGGTTCCTGTGCCTTCAGGGCAGAAAATGGGTTGGGGTGGGTGACCCTATGGTGAACATGTCTTCTAGAGTGCTGAGGGATAATCCAGTAATAGGCTGGCCCAACCAGCTGGAGCCGCAATGCGGATGGGGAGCAAGTGACAAATCAGACAGGCAGTTAAGTGGTAGAGAAAATGGGCCTTTGTGAGGAATGAAGCAGGTGAGAGCAAGCAGTCAAGGATGATGGTGTAGGTTTCATTTTGACATAAGTTAACATATTTTCATATATATATATATGTATATGTATGTGTGTGTGTGTGTATATATATATATACACGCACACACAAATATACACGTGCACACCCATGCACATATACGTATGTATGCCTCTGTGTATGTGTGTGTGATCATAAGGGTAAATGTCAACAGGGCCTCATTTCTGACTTGGTACCTGGGCAGTTTGTGGTGCTTTTCATTGGGCTAAGGATGAGGATGGGGAACAGGTTAGGAAGAAAATGACGAGTCCACTTTTGGAATATGCTGTTAGGTAGCTTCCTGAGGCTCTCATTTGGTATAGGAGAAGGCAAATGCAAAATGCTCTTCAGCATCAGGGAAGCTGTCAGGCTCTTGGCGGGCAGTTCCAGCCAGAGTTCCCTGCAAGGCCCAGAGTGTGGGTCTTCTGTTTGCTTTAAATATGACCTGAGCTGGTGGCAAAGCTAGCTGAGAGGGTGTCAGAGAACCCAAGGAGTGTGATCCTGTAGGGAGAGCAAGAGGGAGGCAGGACTACTCTTAAAAAAGTGACGTTGACATCATCATCCATGCCGTGAAGTGTTACGCATTCACTAAAAACAATGCTTAACAGAGTTATAATGCCATAGGAATATGCTTCAGATGTAGATCGACTTCTAATGGACACAGGATAAACTTGTGTATGTACTGTAAGCGCAAGAGACCAGGAAATGCAGGCTCACAGTGGCTGCAGAACATGTAATGAAATAGGGAAACACACAGTGTTAGTAGTGATTCTCTTTCATCTGTGCCTTTCTGCGTCATTAAGTTTTCTTTTTTGTTCTTTTCTGTATTTTTAATAATTAAAAAAATAACATGTTACTTGGTATACAGAGAGAAAACAAAAAGATGGCCTACTTGTCAAGGAGGGTAGCCAGACCTTCTCTGCTTGTGTGTCTTCTGGAGATGAAAGCTGGAATTGATAGATGACATCACATCTCCATGAAAAGAATTCCAAAATGATGTGGATGAGAGCCAAGTAGGTAACAGAGTATACTGGCTCCAAGTGGAGCTGGAGCGTGGTCCCTAAGAGCCCGGCCAGTTGGGTCTTGGCATGTGAAGCCATCCATTGTACACCGACTTGAAAATGTGTGTGTGCTGGGTCTAATATTCCACTCAGCAGCCAGGGTGATCTTCCAAAAATGCAAATCAGATCTCGACACTCCTGATTTCAAATGCTGCAGTGGCTTCCTAAAGGCCCTTAAACTAAAGTTCAGACTTCTTACCCTGGCTTCCTGGACCCTCCAGTCTAGCCCAAAGCTGCCTTTTTGGTTTCATCTCTTTCTTTCCTACAGCTTCACTTGCTGCACCTTGGGTTTTTTCTGGTACTTCGGATACATGTGCTTTTTCTTGCCTTTACGTCTTTGTGTATGCTGAATCTTTGGCCTCAAACACTAACACCCTCCTCTGGCAGAATTCAGTTTAAGCATTGCCTCCTCTGGAGGCCTTTCCCAAGTCTTAGACGAGGTTAGGTTCTCCTGCCCCATATTATTACGGCGTGCTGTATGCTCATGGGCAAGGTAACCAGAAAATGAAAAAGACTTTAGTGTGTGTCAGGAGGTCATGTTTGGTTGTAATGTTGAAGCAGCAACAAAAAGATGTGGACTTTGGGGTTGGATGGAGTCAGATGGTCCTGGGTTGGTGTCCTGCTCAGATTCTTATTAGCTATGTGATTCTGGGCAAGTTACTTAACCTCCTTGAGTCTCAGGGTCCCTATATGTAAGATGGGGAGGAGGGCAGTGGCAGTTCAGTGGTAGAATTCCCTGTTTCCATACAGGAGACCCGGGTTCGATTTCCGGCCAGTATACCTCAAGTGTAGCCATCACCCATCTGTCTGTGGAGGCTTGCATGTTGCTCTGATGCTGAACAGGTTTCTGCGGAGCTTCCTGACTAAGACAGACGAGGAAGAAAGGCCTGGCAATCTACTTTCAAAAATCAGCCAATGAAAACCCTGATCTGCAACTGATCATGGGATGATGCAAGGCCAAGCAGCATTTTGTTCGGCTGTGCATGGGGTCGCCAAGAGTCAGGGTCCAACTCAATGGCAGCTAACAACAAGAACAAAAACAAGATAGGGAGAATAATATTTACCCCATGACCACACAAGTTTATTTGGAAGATTGAATGAGTTAATATATGTAAGCCATCTGGAATATAGTAAGCACTCAAGAAATGCCTGGTCCCAATGCCTCAGTTCCCACCTACACCCACTTCCCACCTCCAAGCAATCAATAAACGCCAAGACATGAGCATCATGGGCTGTGGAAAATGGAGGGAGTGTGGAGAGAAACACATGTCTACACCCAGAACACTGAATAGATAAATAAATGGAGATTTAAATCTATATAGGACTTACCAAGCGCAAGTCTGGCTCATTTTATATAATTTGAAGACAGTGATTTCCTTTCCAGTCATGGCCATCAAGGTTAAATTCCAAGGTTGGTAATACTCATTTCATATTACTGCCAATTTCTTAAATGAGTTAGGAAAGACTTTGGAGAAATCTGAAACTGATCTAAAACTCCAATTAAAGCGAAGAATCGGAAACAGCCCAAGTCAGAAAAGCTTCAAAGTCTGAAATGTATAGAGTGTTGTATTGAATTTATAGAGACTTTGGATTCTCCTTTGGCTCAGAGATTTGGCAAATTTGTGTGAATGTTATTTGAAAGAGCTGCTTTGGTTTCTACCATTGATAACCGTCATGGATTGAATTGTGTCCCCCCCAAATATCTGTCAACTTGGCTGGATCACGTTCCCAGTATTGTATGATTGTGTACCATTTTGTAATCTGATGTGATTCCCTTATGTGTTGTAAACTCTATCACTATGATGTAATAAGATGGATTAGCGGCAGTTATACTGATGAGGTCTACAAGATTAGATAGTGTCTTAAGCCAATCTCTTTTGAGGTATAAAAGAGAGAAGCAAGTAGAGACACACAGAAACCTCATACTACCAAGAAAGCAGTGCCGGGAGCAGAGCGCGTCCTTTGGACCTGATGTTCCTGCGCAGAGAAGCTCCCAGACCAAGGGAAGGTTGATGACACGGACCTTCCTCCAGAGCCATTGGAGAAAGCGTTCCCCTGGAGCTCATGCCCTGAATTTGGACTAGTAGACTTGTAGAAGGACATCTGGACTAGGAGCAGTGTGGACTGTGAGAGAATAAATTTCTCTTTGTTAAAGCCATCCATTTGTGGTATTTCTGTTATAGCAGCACTAGATGACTAAGACAATAACCATCTGAAAACAAGAAAGCCTCCCCGCTGGTCTTAAGTCCCATGGTGCCAGTAGTCCCTCCTACAGCTCGCCTGCCTTGTGATGCCGTGGGCAGGGCCAGGCATGCAATGGATTTGTCAGCAAGTCTTCTCTTGTTTAAGATAGCTGCAGCACACACACGATGGGCGGGACCCAGCACCTCTCTGACATTGAGTAATGTCTTGGGCATAATGATGCTGTTGCAGAGTTTTCCAGCAGATGTGCTCAAGTGTTTGCTTTAGATAGAGCAAACCATCTTCCAACAGTCTGTCTTTATTTTACAAGTGTCCTTTTGCTTGTCACACGTGTTATATAGCCTTTTGACGTAATTGTTAACTTCAGCAGGTCTTTGCATCTGAAGGACATCTGGACTAGGAGCGGTGTGGTTGGATTTCAGCACTTTAAACCCAGTTGCCAATATTCCCCCCACATACCATAGGACTTAAAAGAGGCAGATGGAAAAAACAAAACATCCTTTACGATTCTGTACCAAGGTAAATGCTATACCACCATTAGATTCCTTAGGAAGAACTTTTAAGGACCTGTCAGATTAATTCACTTCTCCCCCTTCCTGCTGCCACTGCCACTGCTCTCGCTCAGCCTCGTTCCTGCAGGGCCTCCCAATGGCCTCCTCTGCTCTTGCCAGTCCCACCCATTCTGTATCTTGCAGCTAGAGTCACTTTTTTCAAACACAAATTTGATAGTTGTCACTTCCTTTTAGAAAACCCTTCAGTTACTTCCTACTGCCCTTAGGATAAGTCAAGTCTCTTTCCCACTGCTTACCAGGCCGAGGCCGTTCATGATCTGCCTGCCACGGGGGTCTTACCCCTCAACACCTCTCCCAGCAGGACCCTGCTCCTAGGATCTGCTGTGCTCTCTTGCACCACACCTTATACACGCCCGTCCCTCTCTCTGCACTCAGTCTGCTTCCTCCTCGTCCCTCAAGGTCCAGCTTCACCTCCTCCCGGAAGCTTTCCTGAGTCTAGGTCAGAGATGTGATAGAATGATGCCTTCCCTGAAGGGAGGCTGGGTGACACGGTTTCCAGGATCTCTGCCCACTCCATCGCTGTAGGTTGGTCCAGGGAGTTTCCCAGGCCTTTTAACGCGACTGGTGATTTTAATTAAGTCCTAGAACAACACAGGTTTAGGGACCCAGCCAGGAAATGAGACAAATGCATTGCCTTGCGTTTCTCAGTTGATTGAGTCTCAGTACAATTTGGATTGTAGGAGACTCTCCCGCGTCCCATGCCCCTCCCCCCAGTACGGCAAGGTTGTGAGCATTAACCACAAAAGAGCTGGGATTTACTACTAGTTCTGTTGACTTCCTTGTGTCCCTTTGGGCAAATGATCAAAATTCTCTGAGCCTCAGTTTCCTCATCTCTAGTATAAGGAGCCCTGGTGGCGTAGTAGTTAAGAGCTCGGCTGCTAACCAAAAGGTCGGCAGCTCAAATCCACCAGCCACTCCTTGGAAACCCTTTGCGGCAGTTCTACTCTGTCCTACAGGGTCGCTATGAGTCGGAACTGACTCCACGACACCTAACAACAGTGTAAGGGGATTGGCTTAGAGGGTTTCTAAGGCTCTTCTGGGAGTACCTGTAATTCTGCAGTTATGTGAATTTACAGGGCCACAGGGCACAGTGGTTCCCAGATGCCAACTAGCTTACCCTGGCATGAAGGGAAATCTGGATAAGGTGGATGGATGAGGCTGGCCTGTGTTGTGGTCAAGCTCTTAACGATACCAGATTGCAAGGCATATGAATGTTAACAAAAGTGCAAAAGATCGCCCAGCATAGGGTTCCGGTTCAGCTCATTAAGGCTCCATGCCAGGATCACTTCCACAACACTGACAGTACTGTGGGCAGATGAAGGTGAGGAAGGTGTGCTGGTGAAGGGCCTGGGGCCACGGGCTGTCGGAAGCTTGGAAGGTCTGCTGCGCTCATGATTAGCAGATCTGGTCCCTGGGTGTGTGTTTTTGAAGAATCTGCCTCTTGGTGAGCCTGTGGAATCAGGAACCCCTGTGACTCCCTAAACCTCCCGCCGAGGCTGTAACGAAGAGTAACCTCTGAGAGGGCAGAGAGTACCTGCTCAGGTGAATGGAGAATGCGGAGGCTGAGTGCCTTCTATTTTCAGTGCAAGGTGACTGGGTCTGTCACATGCGGAGCTGCTCTCAAGGTCGTGAGCAAAGTGAGCCTCTTGCTGCTGCTGAGCTCGGAGCAGTGCAGGAAGCCCTGCTCTCGCCGGGGAGGGGGCTGAAGCAGCCCTTGCTGCCCGTGTTTTCTTGGAAAGCAGACCCAGAGAACCCACAACCCAGAGAACAGCCGATGATCTGTGGGATGCAGGATGCGGTTCGTCAGGTGGTCCTGGCTCTTCAGAGACTCGCCTTTTACAAGTTAATTGCGTGTTTTTGGCAAATCCCAGCTTTTTAACACTTACTGAGTTTCCAAGCCGTCCGTATTTTCAGGAGACCTCAGTACCCTGATTCACCCCCAGCTGAAATTCTTTTTTAGATTTTGACCTCTACCGCAGTGGCCATTGCCCTGGAATGCAGGGCTCACTGGTTTTCATGGAAGCCTCCAGCTGCTGAAAACCTTTCACATTTCCTCCAGTGGCTGCTCAGCTGGGGCTGGCAGAGAAAGGAGAGAACTGCACGCACTATCCCAGTAAGGGGATGGCCGGGTCCGGGCTGTTGTTGAATTAGGGCCCTCTCCAGTGGATGAAGGACGCTGGGTGGTGCAAACAGTTCGTGCTCGACTCTTTAACCTGAAGGTTGGCATTTGAATCTACCCAGTGGCACTGCAGAAGAAAGGCCTGGTAATCTGCTTCCATAAAGATTGTTGTTGTTGTTAGGTGCTGTCAAGTCAATGCCAGCTCATAGTGACCCTATGTACAACAGAACAAGATACTTCCTGGTCTTGCACCATCCTCACAATCATTGCTATGTTTGAGACCATTGTTGCAGCCAGTATGCCAGTCCATCCCCTTGAGGGCATTCATCTTCTTCACTGACCTTCTACTTTACCAAGCATGATGTCCTTCTCCAGGGACTCGTGCCTCCTGATAACATATCCAAAGTGCATAAGACAAAGTCTCCATCTGCGCTTCTAGGGAGCATTGTGGCTGTACTTCTTCTAAGACAGATTTGTTCGTTCTTCTGGCAGTCCACGATATATTCACTATTGTTCGCCAACACCGTAATTCAGAAGCATCAATTCTTCTTCAGTCTTCCTTATTCATTGCCCAGCTTTTGCATGCATATGAGGCGACTGAAAATATCATGGCTAAGGTCAGGCGCACCTTAGTCCTCAAGGTGACATCTTTGCTTTTGAACGCTTTAAAGAGTTCTTTTGCAGCAGATTTGCCTAATGCAATACGTCATTTGATTTCTTGACTCTCCTTCCATGGGTGTTGATTGTGGATACAAGTAAAATGAAATCCCTGACAACTTCAATATTTTCTCTGTTTATCATGATGTTGCTTATTGGTCCAGTTGTGAGGATTTTTGTTTTCTTTATGTTGAGATGTAATCCATACTGAAGGCTGTAGTCTGATCTTCATCAGTGAGAGCTTCAAGTCCTCTTCACTTTCAGCACACAAGGTTGTGTCATCTGCATATCACAGGTTGTTAATGAGTCTTCCTCCAATGCTGATGCCTCGTTTCTCTTCATATAGTCCAGTTTCTTGGATTATTTGCTCAGCATACAGATTGAATAAGTATGGTGAAAGGATACAACCCTAACGTACACATTTCCTGATTTTAAACTATGCAGCATCCCCTTGTTCTGTTCAGACAACTGCCTCTTGGTTTACATACAGGTTCTGCATGAGCACAATTAAGTGTTTTGAAATTCCCATTCTTCGCAATGTTATCCATAATTTGCTATGATCCACACAGTTGAATGCCTTTGCATAGTCAATAAAACACAGGTAACCATCTTTCTAGTATTCTCTGCTTTCAGCCAAGATCCATTTGACATTAGCAATGATATCCTTCGTTCTATATCCTCTTCTGAATCCAGCTTGAATTTCTAAGAGTTCCCTGCTGCAACTGTTTTTGAATAAGCGTCAGCGAAATTTTACTTGCATATAATATTAATGATATTGTTGGATAATTTCCGCATTCTGTTGGATCTCCTTTCTTTGGAATGGGCACTAATATTGATCTCTTCCAGTCAGTTGACCAGGCAGCTGTCTTCCGAATTTCTTGGCATAGATGAGTGGGCGCTTCCAGTGCTGCATCCATTTGTTGAAACATCTCAATTGATATTCCGTCTATTGCTGGAGCCTTGCTTTTCACTGATACCTTCAGTGCAGCTTGGACTTCTTTTAGTGTCATGGGTTCTTGATCATATGCTACCTCCTGAAATGGCTGAATGTCAACCAATTCTTTTTGGTACAGTGACTGTGTGTTCCTTCCATCTTCTTTTGGTGCTTCCTGCGTCATTTAATATTTTGCCCATAGAATTCTTCAGTACTGCAACTTGAGGCTTGGATTTCTTCTTCAGTTCCTTCAGCTTGAGAAGTGCCGAGCGTGTTCTTCCCTTTTGGTTTTCTAACTCCAGGTCTTTGCATATGTGGTTATAATACTTCACTTTGTCGTCTCGAGCAGCCCTTTGAAATCTTCTGTTCAGCTCTTTTACTTCATCATTTCTTTCTTTCGCTTTAACTACTCTACGTTCAAGAGCAAGTTTCAGAGTCTCTTCTGACATCCATTTTGGTCTTATTTTCCTTTTCTGTCTTCTTAATGACCTCTTGCTTTCTTTATGTATGATGTCCTTGATGTCATACCACAACTCATCTGGTCTTTGGTCATTTAGTGTTTAATGGGTCAAAGCTATTCTTGAGACGGTCTCTAAATTTAGGTGGGATATATTTAAGGTCATATTTTGGCTCTCGTAGACATGTTTTAATTTTCTTCAGCTTCAACTTGAACTTGCCTATGAGTGATTGATGGTCTGTTCCACAGTTGGCCCCTGGCCTTGCTCTGACTGATGTTGTTGCGCTTCTCCATTGTCTCGGTCCACAGATGTAGTTGATTAGATTCCTGTGTATTTCATCTCACGAGGTCCATGTGTATAGTCACTGTTTATGTTGTTGAAAAAAGATATTTGCAATGAAGAAGTTGTTGGTCTTGCAAAATTCTATCATCGATCTCCCTTGTCATTTCTTTCACAAAGACCATATTTTCCATCAAGATTGCATCCATGAAAACTCATGGAGTAGTTCTACTCTGTAACACATGGGGTCACCATGAGTTGGAATTGACTCAAGGGCAATAGTCTCTGTTCCCACCCTTCCTCCCCTCCTCCCATCTTGTGGCTGCAGGAGTTCCTGAGTGGTGTAAAGGGTTAAGTACTCAGCTACTAACTAAAAGATTGGCAGTTCAAACCCAGAGGTGCCTTAGAAGTAAAGCCTGGTGATCTGCTTTCAAAAGGTCACAGCCATTGAAAACCCTATGGGGCAGCTCTGCTTTGTACACATGGGTTCTCCATGAGTCGTAATCAACTCAACAGCAACTGTATTTCTGCCTTTTTTTTTTTTTATTGTACTTCAGGTGAAGGTTTACAGAACAAATAGTTTCTCATTGAACAGTCAGTACCCATATTGTTTTATGACATTGGTTAACAACCCCACGACATGTCAACTGTCTCCCTTCTTGACCTTGTTTTTTCTTTGGTGAAAATATACATAGCCAAAGATACACCATTTCAAAAATTTCTACATGCACAGTTCAGTGACATCGAATACGTTCTTCCAGTTGTGCTGCTATTCTCACTTTAGATGAAGGTTTACAGAACAGAACAGTTTCTCATTAAACAGTTAGTACACATGTCAACAGCAACTGGTTTTTTCCCAGTGACTTCATCTCTAGGCAATGAGCCCCTGGATAGTCAGGCCTCAGTGGGAGCTTGGAGCAGGGAGCTTTGCTGTGATGACAGTAACTCGTCTCATATGGGGCCGGATGGCTCCCCGAACGCTTTCCAGTGCATTATCTCATTTAATCCTCACAACAACCTTGTGATGAAGCAGGTACGAGTCTTCCCATTCCACTCGGGGGGAAAGGAAGCTCAGGAAGATTAAGTGCCTTTCATGCTGCTAGGAAGCGGCTGAGCTGGGGTTGAAGCCTTTGAGTCTCTCTCTCAAAAATCCTGCTTTATAACAAGCAGGCAGTAGCAGATGTAGGGTGCTGTGGATCAAAATTCTTGTCGCTTTCTGTTTTCATCTGTCAACTACCTATCCAGCTATCGACAGGAAAACAGCCTTCTGTGGCTGATGTTCTCTCCATTAGAGGGGGGAAGGGAAAGGACACTGCTGGCAAGCATTTTACACTTGAGCCCACTTAGTTCTCACAACACAACCCCCCATGGGTGGGAACAGCCCCATTTTTACAGATGAGGACCTTAGGAGGCTTCTTGTTGTTGGGTGTTGTTGGGTCAATGCTGATTCATAGTGACCCTATGTCTGACAGAGTAGAGCTGCCCCACAGGGTTTCCTAGGCTGTACTCTTTATGTGAACAGATTGCTAGACCTTTTCTCCTGAGAAGCAGCTGGTGGGCTCAAACCATGACCTTTCAGTTAGCTGCCAAGCACTTAACATTGCACCACCGGGGCTCTTCGGGCACTGATCAGATCTATAACCTTGGGCAAATTATGTAACCTTCCTTAGGAGGCTCAGGAGGCTTAACCCAAAAAACCAAACCCGTTGCCGCTGAGTCGATTCTGACTCATAGCGACCCTATATGACAGAGTAGAACTGCCCCACAGGGTTTCCAAGGAGCGCCTGGTGGATTCAGATTGTCGAACTTTTTATTTTTTTATTGTCCTTTAGATGAGGGTTTACAGAACAAATAGTTTCTTATTAAACAGCAGTACACATATTGTTTTATGACAATGGTTGACAACCCCATGACATGTCAACACTGTCCCTTCTCAACTTTGGGTCCCCTATTACCAGCTTTCCTGTCCCCTCCTGCCTTCTAGTTCTTGTCCCTGGAGTATTGTGCCCCATTAGTCTCATTTTGTTTTATGGGGCTGTCTAATCTTTGGCTGAACGGTGAACCTCGGAAGTGACTTCCTTACTGAGCTAAATGGGTGTCTGGGGGCCATACTCTCGGGGTTTCTTCAGTCTCTGTCAGGCCAGTAAGTCTGGTCTTTTTTTGTGAGTTAGAATTTTGTTCTACATTTTTCTCCAGCTCTGTTGTGATCCCTGTCAGAGCAGTCAGTGGTAGCAGGGCACCATCGAGTTGTACTGGACTCAGTCTGGCGGAGGCTGTGGTAGTTGTGGTCCATTAGTCCTTTGGACTAATCTTTTCCTTGTATCCTGTTCTCTTCATTCTCCCTTGCTCCCGAAGGGATGAGACCAGTGGAGTATCTTAGATGGCCTCTCACAGGCTTTTAAGACCCCAGATGCTACTCACCAAGGCAGACTGTAGACCATTCTCTTTATAAACTGTGTTATGTCAATTGAGCTAGATGTTCCCTGAGACCATGGTCCCCATAGCCCTCTGCCCAGCACAAATTGCTGACCTTTTGGTTAGCAGCTGTAGCTTTTAACCACTACGCCACCAGGAGTCTTAGGAAGGTTAAATGTCTTGCCCAAGGTCATACATCTGATCTGTGCCAGAGCTGGGGTTCATACCTGCTGCCTGATTTAAAACCTTAACTCACTGCCTCTAGGGCTATTGTGTGGTTTAAACAAAATGAGGAGTCCCTGGGTGATGTAAACAATTAATGCGCTGGGCTGCTAACCAAAAGGTCGGAGGTTTAAGTCCACCCAGAAACATCTTGGAAGAAAGGCCTGGTGATCTACTTCTGAAAAATCAGCCGCTGAAAACCCTACGGAGCACAGTTCTACTCTGACACATGTGGGGCCACCAGGAGTCAGATTGACTCGACCCCAACTGGTATGGTAAAGAAAATGAAATAGACAAAGTACATAAGAGGTGGGAAAGATGAGGAGCAGGAGGGGCTAAAAATAAAGAACATTTTTAAAGCACTTGACACAGAACCTAGAGCTGAGTGAGAAGTCTACACCTCAGTCCCTTTGACTCTATAAGACAAGATAGCGTCTCCACCCTGAATGAGCCTTCCGACCACGTGGGGAGAAAAAGCAAGTATTCCCAGGAAAACAATCAGTATCCAATATAGATGCGCCAGGCAGTGCACGACCAGTGCCTTGGAAAGGGAACACCAGGAACAAAGGATGCTGGTCCCGACTCTGCCCCTCATGGGGTGACTGGGTGACCTTGGGGAAATCACATCTCTGGGCCTCTGTTTTCTCACCTGCAGAGTGAAGCACCTGGACAAGGCTTGATGACATGGCATCTTGGAAGGGACCTCAGAGATCTCACACTCTGTTCCTCTCACGGGGAAACTAAGGTCTGGAGAAATGAAATGACTTGTCCAGGTCACGGAATGCTTTTTACCAGCCAAGCAAGTACTAGAACCAGGTCTCCAGGCTCCACAACTCTGTGCTCTGGAGAGAAATTCCAGCTCTTACAATCAGTGATTCTCTGAGCACGCTATGTTCGGGAGGAACTCTGAGAAGGAAGGAGGGACTTTGGTTGTTTTGTTCCACGTGGAAATAGCCCCACCAAGTAAAGGCAGCAAAGTGCAGAGCCTGCAGAAATGGGATGTGCCCATCTGCATTGCTGGTGCAGGGTGCTAAATTATTCAGGACCCACCAGTGCCTCTGCTGGGGAGAAGGCTGCCAGGGAGCTAGAGTTTGGGTGTGGAAGCCTGAGCCCTCTCTCGGGCCTGGTGGAGGGAAATGTGCTCTGAATAGATTATTCCAAACTGGTCCTCGTCCTAGTGCCCTAATTAGTGCTCTTTTTGGCCGCGTGCAGCTCTGGGCATGTACAGGGGCCATGTGCTGCCAATCGAAGTCCCTGGGTGGTGCAAAAGGTTGACATACCCAGTAATAACTGAAAGATTGGAGGTTTGAGTCCACCCAGAGGCACCTCAGAAGAAAGTCCTACTACTTCCAAAATATCAGCCCTTGAAAACCCCACGGGGCACAGTTCTACTTTGACACACATGGGGTCGCCATGAATTGGAGTTGACTTAATGGCAACTGTTTGTTTTGTTTTTGCTGCCAACGGCATGGTTGGGCATAGATGCTTGGTTCACTCTACGTGTCTGGCCCAGGGCCATGTGCAGTACTGAACGGTATCAGAGTGGAATGGACCCCTCAGTTCATCAAGTACAACTTTCTCATTCTACAGACGAGGAAACTGAGGCCCAGGGCCAGGGGGAGTCACTTTCCCAAGTCTCACAGATGAGCAGGGAACTGAACCTAAGTCTTCTTGATGCTATTGGATGTCATGATGCCTGGTTGCCCCTTGAATTAT
The DNA here is from genome assembly GCF_000243295.1 of Trichechus manatus latirostris. Lineage (NCBI taxonomy): Eukaryota > Metazoa > Chordata > Mammalia > Sirenia > Trichechidae > Trichechus > Trichechus manatus. Next base: position 2,596,607 of record NW_004444026.1, on the reverse strand, counting down.
CTACTTTTTTATTGCTCTTTGTCCTTGGGGGAAAGAGGGAGTAAGAGAAGCTCCTTTGCAGGTACACTGCACTCTACAGGCCCCACCTAAGCCTGTCTTTTCAGCTTTATCTTCTCTCCTTCCTCTCCTCTAAATGTGTGCTGGGTCATTTTCTATAGGATGCCATGCCCACCATGCTTTATTCATACTGGAATGCTGTATACAGTGCCGTGACCCATTCCCTTCACTACCCAACGAACTCCTCTTCGTCTTTCAAAGCCCAGAAAAAAAATCACCTCTTACCTGAAGCCTTCCTTGACTTTATTAAGAGAAATAATTGCTCTCTCTTTTGTGTTCCATCTGTGCTGCTACTCTCACCATTAAAGTACTCATTTGTTTTTTGCTTGTTTGAATTAGAGGTTGGCAAACTTTCACCATAAAGGGCCAGGTAGTAAATATTTTAGACTCTGTTGCAAGTACTCAGCTCTGCCATCGTAGTGTGAAAGCAGCCATAGATGATGAGACACAAATGAATGAGCATGGCTCTATTCCAATAAAACCTTATTTAGGGACGCTGAACATTGAATTTCATACAATTTTCACAATGTTAGTCTTCTCTTTTTTCCCAACCGTTTAAAAACATAAAAACAATTCATAGCTCTCAGGCTGTACAAAAATTGGTGGTGGGCCAGCTCTGGCTGGTGGGTGTCATTTGCCAACCTCTGAGTTGAATGCCGGCTTTGTACCTTGGTCATCTCTGTTATCCTCAGAACCTGCTGGTTGAATGAATGAACCTGCTGATTTGCATTAAACACAGACACACAGCATAATAAGTATTAACTCCTTTGACCTTTAAACAATTCTTCGAGGAGGGAGGCACAGAAGGCGTTGTTGCTCCTGTTTCACAGACAGGAAAACTGAGGCCTCCTCAGGGCCTCTGATTCCCTGCAATGGCTCTTGCTGTGTCTTTGGGCCTTGGGGGGCAGCTCTGGTTGCTGAGTCCTCCTCAGTTGCTGGGGAAGCTCTGAGGAGCTGGGCCAGCAGGATGGCTCAGCTGCTGGATGCAATATAAGCCATCCAGGAGCACGTCTTTCAGCTGTGAAAATAGAAGCAATCTGGTGTCTGCCTGGGTAAAAGGCCTGTGTCAAAACGGCTTGGTTTCCTTTCTACAGCTCGCTGGCAGCACTGCACGCCTGGAATGAGAGGCAGCCGTGTCTGTTCTGTTGAGGCGGAATTGTTACACATAGCTAAAATTAGATGTTTTGTTTGAATTATGTTAATTTGACTTAATTGCTGGGGAATGTCAGTTTCTTCAGAAATCCGAGAGCTCTGCTGGGTCTTGGTGAATAATAGCAATCCTTTATATTTGAGGAGCACCTCCCCATTCCCCACACTTCTGCCTTCATTATTTCATTTGATCTCCCACAACAAACTCAGGAGGGCAGCAGCCCAGAGGACGGGATGTCCATTTTTCTGGACAAGGAAGCCAAGGCCCAGGATGGTGAGGCTACATTCCCAAGGTCACCCAGCCATTGGGAGGCAGAGGTGGGGACACGAACATAGGCCTCTGGTTTTTATGCGCTTTAGTGCTGTGTTTTAAAGACTTTGTCCCTCTTGGATAGTCACACAGGGCCCTGTACTTAGAAGGGTCTTATGCGTGCTTTATGGTCCCTGGGTGGCGCTCACCTACTAACCTAAAGGTTGGTGATTTGAACCCACCCAGTGGTACCACAGGAGAAATACCTGGCGATCTGCTTCCATAAATATTATAGCCAAGAAAAACCCTATAGAGCAGTTCTACTCCGTAACACATGGGGCCACCATTAGTTGGAATTGACTCACTAGGAATGGGTATGGTTTAGTTTTATGCTTGGTTTAATGCTCTGTTGTTGCCGTCATGAAATTCATCATAATTTTTAAACAAGGGGACCTGCATGTTCATTTTGCACCGGGCTACGCAAATGATGTGGCCAGGGCTATGCAAATTATGTGGCCAGGGCCATGCAATTTATGTGGTCAGTCTTAGCTATAAGATTGCCTTCATGGGCCGGCACTTGTCTTTTTCTGTTCACTTAAACTTGAGTGTGATTTGATCTTGGTTGTGACAGCTGAGACATCCAGAGGAGCGTCTTTTTATAAACAGCTCTCCCCCATACCTGCCTGTGGCTTCTGGTGAGAAGGCCAGGAGGTCAGCCTCCAACTCCTCTTCCTTCCGCTTGTACTTCTGGGCTGGAGGGCAGGTGTGTGTAGGTGTGTGCATGCATGTGAGTGTGCACGTGCCCATTCTTATGTCAGAGGTGAGGGTAAAGATACACCAGTGGGGTTTAAATATTGAGTGCCACCCATCTCTCCAGGTCTGGTGCATTCCCTATTAGTTTTTGTCAATGCTGCAAATGACATTTGGGGTTATTTTATAGTCTCATAATGGGTTTGACAGGAGTGGGTGTCTGGTACTGCTACTGGACTCTGCCACCTTCTAGAATGTTAGCGTATGTGCTTTTAGTTGACTGTTTCATCAGCAGTAACAATAGCCACGGGTCACTGAGCATTTACTGGGTGCCAGGGTGTGTGCTAAGTGTTACTACCTAGCTCCCCAGCTTCTTCTCCTGTCACTGTCCCTTTCTCACTCAGCTATCTTCCTAGTGGCCTCAGCTCCCTTCCTCAAACACACCTACCTTGTCCCCCACTAGGGCCTTCATGCTTGAAGTTATCTCTGTCTTCAATGCCCTGCCACGTAGCTGGCTCTTTTTATCTGTCTCAGCCCAAACGTCACTTTCTCAGAGAAGATTTCTCAGACCTGCTCTGAAGTAGCCCCCTTCCCTACCCAAGCCACTCCATCACATCATTTTGTTTAATTTTCTTCATAGTATATATCGTTATCTGGAATGATCCTATTTTTTGTTTATCTGTCTCTCCTTCCCTGCATTAAAAAGTAAATTCTTTGAGAGCAGGGACCTTGCCTGTCTGGTTCACTGCTCTGTGTCCAGAGTAGAAGAGCGCCTGACACACCAAACCAAAAAAACCAAACCAATTGTGGTGGCAACTTAGACTCCTGGCGATCACGTGTGTGTCAGAGTAGAACTGTGCTCCATAGGGTTTTCAATGGCTGATTTGAAAATTTAGAAAGGAAGGGAAGGAATACCAGATCACCCGGCCTTTCTTTCAAAGTGTCTCTGGGTGGACTTGAACTGCCAACTTCTCGGTTAGCAGCCAAGCACATTACCACTTGTACCACCCAGAGATTCTACCAGGCACACAGTAAGTGTGCAGTAAGTACATATTGAATGAGCTGATGAATCCTTATCACAACCCTGCAAATTAGGCAACACTAGCCCCATTTCACAGATGGTAAGATTGAGACCCTGGAGCAATTAAATAACTGGCCCAAGGTCACAGAGCTAGAAAGGAGCAGAGAAGGGATTTTGTCTTGACTCCAGAGCACAAATTCTCCACCATGACCACGCTCCCCTGCCTCCCCACTGACCCTGCTCCATGCCCCAGCTTGTAGCATGAGGTTGGTGGTTAGCAGTTCACTGGTTGGAAGGGTGTGCGCATCTCACCTTTCCTACCTGTCCTGTGGGATGGCCATTCCTTTCCTGGGGCCCTTCTCTGACAGTGTGGAAGTTCCATGAAGTATCATTGTTGTTCTAAAAAAAACTAGGTACATTTTTTTTTGATTTGCAAATTTATTAATACAAGTTCTTACATAAAATCACATTTAGTTTTACATTGGTCCGATGGCCTTTGTTGAAAAGACAAAAACTCCATGAAATCTGATCTGATCTCCTGATGGATTGTTCCCGTAAACATAAGATAACGCAAAATTGCTTGTAAAAGTAAACGTGCTACAGAAACGTGAGGAGTTACCATTATCCAACAAATCTGCCATCTTGGTGTCTTAGAAAAATTGGTAAACCCGGTGAGGATCAGGTAAGGGAATTTTAGAGGTTTCCTCTTGGATTCCTTCAGCGTTGAAGTCGGAACGCAAACCTTTCAGAGGTTTAAAGGAAAGAGCCTAGGTTTTGGAGTTGGACAGCCTCGGTGGGTCACCAGCTGGCTGTGTGAGTGAACCTGGGGCAGCTTCTTTAACTGTCCAAGTCTTGGTTTCCTTACGTGTAAAACAGGTAATCAGTCCTCCCCTGATTTTGCAGTGTGGCTGTGAGGATTAAAGGTTACGTAAAATGCCTGCCCCCTCGCCCTTCGCCCCACAGGGGCTCTCCATTGATGTCACAGAGCGGAGGCAAACGGTGAGGAGAGGGGCTGGAGAACGGTGCGAAGACCAAAGCTTGGAGCTGCAGCGTCCTCCTGACACCGCAGGGCCGTCAGCGCCTGTGTGCGCGGGCCCTGTTCAGCGTCCCCTTCCCAGAAATGGTGGTCGACGCTATCAGAGTCCGGTCGCCTGTCCCGGCGTGGCGGCTCGGAGTATTTGCTGGCGCTAGGAATCCGGAGCTTGCTAGGGAAGTCAGACTCTTCTCTCACCGCCTTCAGAGACGCCAAGACTCAGAACCCGAGCCTGGGGGAGGCGAGAAGGGGGACGCGGCCGCTCAGAGCTTTCGGAAAAAGAAAATCGGTTTCCATGTTTGAACGGAAAGCGTGAGGCGAGGCTGGGTTGGCGAAGGAAGCTCCTGCCGCAGCAGACCGGTGCCGCCCAAGGCCCCACCCACAGCGGGCTGCGAACCTGCGAACCTGCGAACCTGCGAACCTGCGAGCCCGCGGGCCGGACGCAGGGCCGAGCGCGTGCGCTAGTGTGTGCGTGTGCCGGTGTGCGCTCCCGGGCGAGCGCCAGCCGGCCGGCCCCAGAGCCTCGCTAGGGAAGCAACCTGAGCAAGGAAGGCTGCCTCCCAGCCCCTGGGACAAGTAACATTCCATCATCTTAAAAAAAAAGGAAAAAATAAAGATGTTGCTATTCAAGAAAGAGCTCTGGTGGAGCTATGGTTAAGTGCTGGGCTGCTAACAGAAAGGTTGGTGATTCTGAACCCACCCAGCGCTTCCGCCGAGGAAAGGCTTGGTAATTTTCTCGCATAAAGATTACAGGCTCGGAAACCCTAACAGCAACAAAAGCAGAAACAAAACAAGAAACAAACCCGTTCCTGTGGAGTCGATTCCGACTCATAGCGATCCTATAGAAACCCTATGGGACAGTTTTACTCTGTCACAGGCGGTTGCTATGAGTCGAAAGTCGACTCGATGGCACTCAACAACAACCTTCCTCTGAGAGAACGTGCTCATGGTGAAATGTTATGTGGGAACCAGTCAGAGAACGTGCCCACAGTGAAATGTTTATATATGGGAACCAGTCAGAGAACGTGCCCATGGTGAAATGTTGATATGTGGGACTCAGAGAACGTGCCCACTGTGAAATGTCGGTATGTGGGAATCAGTCAGAGAATGTGCCCACGATGAAATGTTGACATGTGGGAATTAGTCAGAGACCATACCCAAGGTGAAATATTGATATTTGGGAATCAGTCATCCCAACCGGAAAGTGTATTCTCCCCTGGTGTAGCAAGGAGACTTTCTGTTGCTTCCCATGTGGCCTGCTACTCAACTGTGTAAGAAGACAGGCTGCTCAACTTGAAGGCTGTATTCATTCCAGTATTCATTCAACAGTGGTTAGTGGAACACCTGGCACTACAGGCAGAGTGAAGGAGACATTGGACGTGTCTAACGTGTACTCAAATGTGCTTGTCTCTGGAGCGCCAACATGGAAGCTGGGTGGCCCATTGGCAAGAGCCAGGGTTTTGGAGTTGGATGGATCTAGGGTCAAATCCAGGCTCCACCCCTTATCAGCCTGGCCAGTTACCTGGAGCTTTTCTCTTCCTTTGTTAGTTATCCCGTTTTAGCATATCAGTCAACAGAGACCCGTGGTCGCCTTCTCTTGAGTTTTTGGATGCCCCAGGGCTGAGGATTCTGCCTTTGTCCGTGCCAACCCCAGTCTGTGCATCAATTCTCTCCCTTCTCCCTGCCCCAGATTCTTAAGTCACAGCCACTGCCCCCAGCCTCTATGCTGGGACCTGAGGGCTGGGAGCCTGGCACAGCTGACGCTCTGTGCCCAGGGACTACAGAATCTTTAGGGTCACATGAGGGGGAGAAGAGATGCCCCAGCTTCTGGGTGACTGGGGCCTGGAGGAACAGGACAGGAGGGCTTGAGGCTAAGCAAAGGAGGAGAGAAGGGACAGAAGAGGGAAGCCTGGTCACCCCCGCTGTTCCTTGCAGCCCGGTTCTGCTCCACCCTTCCCCCATCCAAACTCCATAAATGGACCGAAACAGATTGTCCTTCAGGGTCAAGCTCAGGGCTCTACTCTGTGATTCCAGAGATAAAAGATGCCTCCCCTCTGGACCACTGCAGACTCCCACCCGGCATCTCCTGACACTCCTGCAGCTGGGAGGAAGACTTTTGTTTCATAGTTAGAGGTGCATGATTAAAATGCAGATGTCTGGGGGGCTAGTCCAGCGTCATACTGGGAAAGATGACATCGGGTACTGTCATGGATTGAATTGTGTCCCCCCAAAAAAATGTGTGTATCAATTTGGCTAGGCCATGATTCCCAGTGTTGTGTGGTTGGCCTCTATTTTGTGACTGCAATTTTACATTAAAGAGGATTAGGGTGGGATTGTAACACCGCCCTTACCCAGGTCACATCCCTGATCCGATGTAAAGGAAGTTTCCCTGGGGTGTGTGGCCTGTACCACCTTTTATCTCTCAAGAGATAAAAGGAAAGGGAAGCAAGCAGAGAGTGGGGAACCTCATACCACCAAGAAAGCAGACCGCATCCTTCGGACTTGAGGTTCCTGTGCAGAGAAGCTCCCAGACCAAGGGAAGACTGATGCATCGCAAGGACCCTTCTCCAGAGCTGACAGGGAAGACAAAGCCCTCCCCTGGAGCTGATGCCTTGAATTTGGACTTCTAGCCTACTAGATTGTGAGAAAATAAATTTCTCTTTCTGAAAGCCATCCGCTTGTGGTATTTCTGTTAGAGCAGCATTAGATAACTAAGACAGGTACTTTCCCAGCTTTGAAATGGGAGGTTAAAAGCAGGAAGTTGCTGAAAGGGGCAGAGGATGAAAGTGAGCGGGAAGCTGAGCGAGATGAGGAGGCCAGAACCCAGAAGGCAAAATTCTCAGTCGTAAATCTTTTCTTTGTCAGAGATGAAGAGTTGTACAGCTGTGATAGAGGCACTGTAAGCGCTTGTTAAGGAGCTCTGGTGGCACAATGGTTAAGCCCTCTGCTGTTAACAGAAAGGCTGGATGTTCGAACCTACCAGCCACTTCTCAGGAGAAAGATGTGGCAGTCTGCTTCCATAGAGATTACAGCGTTAGAAACCCTATGGGGCAGCTCTGCTCTACCCTATAGGGTCACTGTGAGTCGGAATCGACTTGACAGCAATGGGTTTGGTTTGGTTTTAAGGCCTTGTTGGCTCCAGAAGTTCAGTCAGGGAGTGATAAAGGCATTCATTGTCACCTCCTTATTAACACAAGTTGCCTGGAAATAAGGAGAAAGACAGAATGAGCTCACTCGTACCTCATGCCCTCCCCACCAAGTGCACTCTGAAAGAACTGGGTATTTATCAAACACCACCTCAGGGCCTGCCGAGGGGCCTGAGGGAATGATCCAGATGTGCGGCAAAGATGAGCAGTTTTAGGAAACCATTACTTTTCTAAACAATTCTTGCTTCCAACTCCATGTCCTTTTCCCAGGCCCAGTGCAACCTTTCAAAATTAAGTTAAATTTAGTAGAAACACGTTATGATGGATATGAGGAAGAACAAGATCTGAATTAAAGGCATTTCCAAGTTTCTGCTGGTGATGGTCCTTGAAAAGTGACAGTAGGCCTTTCTCTGAAGGCAGCCACAAGAAGCTCTAGTCTGTAGTAGCTGCAGTGTAACAAGGTGTTCCCCTAGATAATTCAGGGTGCAATCCCCATGCTAGTGCAGTACCGTGGCCCTCAGTCTGTGGGATGTCCAAAAATCTAGGCCACTGCCTTTCAAGGATCTCATCCCTCCCTGTTAGGGGTGCCCAAGAGTCTCTTAGTGCCTATAAGCCTGTATGGGGTGGGGTGGTGCTGCGTTTGACTGGATCTCTTTGGAGATCCTGGAGTAAAGGGAAGTGCTCCAGAAGAGCTGGCCAAGGTCCCCAGGCCAAGCTCTTTCAGTCACTCCTTGGTTCAGATATGAGGCAGAGGCATTGTCACTGCTGTGCTGATGGCCAAGTTTCCCCGAGAAGACATGAGGTGCTTGGGGAAGGGGTGGCTGCTGTGTCCAGGGCCACAGAGGTGATGTGCTTGCCCAGCTCTGAAGCAGGCAAGGCACAGGGCTGTGCTCCAGCCCTGCCAAGCCCGTAGGAGCCCTTTCCGACCCTAGAAATAACCACAAAGCTCGGCCGGATGTTGGCCAGTTTACAAAGGGCTCTGGCTGGGGCTGTGCCATTTAATTTAATCCTTACAATGGCATTGTGATTTCAGTTCCATCACCTGTTACCACTTAACCTCTTTAAGCCTCAGTTTCTTATCGGCAAAATGGGGATAGGATGAATAATACCTGTTCATAGGATTATTGTGAAGATTGAGGTCATGAATGTAATGTGCCTAACCCGTTACCTGCTGCCGTAGAGTTGATTCCGACTCATAGTGACCCTATAGGACAGAGTAGAACTGTCCCACAGGGTTTCCAAGGAGCAGCTGCTGGATTTGAACTGCCGAACTTTTGGTTAGCAGCCGAGCTCTTAACCAGTGGCCCATGGTAAATGCTCACCAAGTATAGTTCATTGATGTTGATATTATCATCATAATTTTACAAACCAGGAAAATGAGGCCTGCAGAGAGAAGGTATCCCAAGGAGAAAGTGGCACAGTCAGATATGATGGATCAAATATGATTAAAAAAACATTCTCATAAGGAGGTGCTCAAAACATGTTTAGAGATAATATTAAATTAAACTTTGAGGCAATGGGGAAGAACATTTAGCCACTTGTTTCTTTATAGACTAAATTAATCAAATCTTTTAAATAGGACAGTGATTTTTTTTTTTTTTTTTTCCTGAACCAAATGAGCTTTACCAAGGAGACGGAGCTCTGTGTTGAATGAGAAGACAGCAAAGCCCTTCTCACCGGAAGAGCATCAGCCTCGCAGCCTCTGCAGTGGGCTTCACGTGAGACTTCTTATTCAAGAGGAGTGAGAATTTAATATTGTGTTTCCACAAACCGTGTCACTGCCACAAAAACTCCTGCCTTTGTTACTGGAGCCACGGGCCCTACAGACTCCGCAGGCCGGGAGTCAGGAGAGGGGACTGCGGGGGATATGCTGGTGTTGTTCAGGTCAGGCAGTGGAAAGCTGTGGGGGTGGGCACCCTGGCGCATCTCTTAAAGATCCCATGGAAAGACCTGGGCAAGCCACTCACCTTTCAGAGTACTTATTAAGCTTTTCTGAAGGTTTTCATCTTATTGATTTATTCTTTAACGGAAGCTCCCTTTGTAATCCGGGTCTAGGGGAGGAGCGTGCCTCTCCCCACCTGACACATGCTGTGGGTGTGCTGGTGACGAACCCCCAGCTGCCTGAGCCCCCATGGCTCTGAGGTCCCTAACAGTGGACCTGTGTTCTCACTGTCACCGTCACCTGGCATGCCCTTCCAGAAATATGGCTCAGTTACAGGAGGCCCCCAGGTTATGAATGAGATCTGTTCCTCACTGTGTCTTTAAGCTGAATTTGTAGTTGGAACAGGTGCATGAGATTCTTATCTAGCCTTACTTCACTGCAGGAGGGGCCCTGGTGGTGCAGTGGTTAAGCGTTTGGCTGCTAACCCAAAGGTCGGTAGTTCAAATCCACCAGGCGCTCCTTGGAAACCCTATGGGGCAGTTCTACCCTGTCCTATAGGGTCCCTATGAGTCGGAATCGACTCCACAGCAACGGGTTAGTGCAAGAAGCTCTTCAATGGTTTAAAGGCTGCATGTGCAGCAAGTAAGGTGATCATGATGAACAATGAAGAATTTGTTGCAAGTAGGGGTTGGTTCAATTGCTTCAAAGGGAGGGCAAATTTACATAACATTAAAGGGTAAGTATGAGTTGCCCATAAGTCAGATGTTCGGTACCCGGGGACTGCCCGTGGTAAGAAAAACTGGGGGTTTGGAACAAGAGTTATACTCAATTCTGGCTCCAGATCGTACCAACTGTGTGGCTTCTGGCATGTCCTTTAACCTCTTTGGACTTGAGTTTCTTTTTCTCTGAAATGGAGGAAATAGCATTATTGGAGGATTCAGTGGGACAGGGGGCTCCGAGTGCTTGGCACAGAGTGGCGGGTAAATATGGATCAGTGGAAGGCACGGCAGTTGGGTGGCTGGATGGAGCAGGGATGGCAGGCTCACCGAGGCCTCAGGCCTCTCCGGATGTGGCCGGGCTGCTCTTGACTGCTGCATTCAAGCTCTGTTTGGGAGACCTGAAACCTCCAGGGGGTCTGCTGCTTCTCTTTACACAGAGACATGTTTAACTTGAAGCATCTTGCAGCATCATTTTGGAGGAAGTATTTTGTAGGACTAAGACTACAAATCACTTTGGGCAATGCCGGGCTCATCTGTTTCTGAAATATTAAAAACTCTCTGAAATGGGTTAGACTGAGCAAAGCGATGATAGCAACTTATGAATAATAAATCATCAGCGGCTGCTGAGGCCCTGTTGTCAGGAGGGTGAGTACCTTGCCCGGACCTCTCCCTCCCCGCAGGGTGCTCTCCTCAGTGAGAATCTCTGGAGGGGCTTCAGGGGCTGCTGGTGTTGGTCTTTCCAGGATCCAGGGACCCCCGGCAAGCCCTGTCCTGCTCTCTGCTACCAGGGCAGCCGCCATTGCTATGGAATTTCACATTTCTCAAACACACGCTTTCTGTGAGGGCTCAGAGATGCATGGGTTGGCATGTGCCAACCTCGTGTGCCCCAGAGGTCCCAAGCTGTGGTTGATGTCACCCAGGAACCCTTGACTGTCCTTAGAGAAGGGCTTTAGCTCTTGGAATCAGAGACTCTCTGGACTCACAGAACTGGTAAGGGCCACTCTCATTTTACTGATGAGGACCCGGAAGATCCTGAAAGCAGGGGCCCCCATGGAGGGGCACCAGTGGCCTGAATCCCAGGCCAGTACACTTGCCACCACACCTCATACCTTCCCTGCTTGAACTGGTGTATATGAGTGTATGTATTTCTTTGATTGGAGGAAGGGAAGGGAAAGGAGGGGAGAAGGAAACATTTAGTGGGTATCATCTCATTTTATTTCTATGAGAACTTTTATGCTGGATATTATCAACCCCATTTTAAAGATGAGAAAATCGAGGCTCAGAGAAGTTAGGTAATTGGCCAAAGATTGCACTGCACAGGTAGTGGTAGAGCTGGAATTAGAACTCCAGTTGGTCTATACCAAAGCTCTCTCTCTTTCCACTTTCTACTGTTCTGCCTTAGAAGTGACCAATTGTATCTAATGACTGATTGGAAAGAGGGGAAGGTAGCAAGTCAAATCAATAAAGATTTATTAAAGCACCTACTATGGATCTAGCTCCTGCCTAGATTCTGTAGGGAAGTTAGGAAAGTGTATCAGTAGCCCTGTCTTTAAGTGGCTCCCAGTCCAGTTGGAGAGAGAAGACTAAGATTCATAAAAGAATCAGAGAAAAATACAAGAGTTTATGTTAAGCTCCATACTGGTCTGTACAGACAAGCAGTGGTCTTTACTGTGGTTCCTGGGAAGGGAGGAGGGTAGCAGAGGGCCTCTTAAATCAGGACCCTGCCTGGTGGGAATGGGTAAGCTTTGGTGTGGGTATGGTCTGGGAGGAGGTAGATGGACTTGCTCTGCTGGACATGGAGGCTGCAGAAAGGGCTAGTTCTTGAAGACAGTGACAAGCTGGAGCGTGAGTTTGGAGGACAGTGAGAAAAAAGGATCGGAAAAGACAGACAGGCCATGATCAGGCAAGAGCCAGGAGGCTGGGGAAGAAGCTTGCCCTTGGTTCTGGAAGGAGCTTTTACGTGGTAGAGGCACCGGCCGCTTTTCCCCAGCTATGCCCATGCCCACGTGCTTGGACACCCTGGCACTGATCAGAGAGTCACGGACACACTGTGGCTGTGAGCCTGGGCTGCTAACAAAAAGTCCTAGGGACCCCACTGATGTGCGTGCCAGGCCTACCCCTCCCACCAGCCCCTTCAGCTCAGCTGTGGGTGGGCTCAGAACTTGTTTTATTTTATTTTTTTGCTGCTGATCTTTTATTTTATTTCATTTTATTTTGTTTTATTTTTTGTTATTGTAATATAGATGAAGGTTTACAGAACAAACTAGCTTCTCATTAAACAATTAGGACACCTATTGTTTTGTGATATTGGTTACCAACCCCACAACATGTCAACGCTTTCCCTTCTCAATCTTGGATTCCCTATAACCAGCTTTCCTGTCCCCTCCTGCCTTCTTGTCCTTGCCCCTGGGCCGGTGTGCCCCATTAGTCTCATTTTGTTTTATGGGCCTGTCTAATCTTTGGCTGAAGGGTGAACCTCAGGAGTGACTTCATTACTGAGCTAAAAGTGTGTCCGGGGGCCATACTTTCGAGGTTTCTCTGGTCTCTGTCAGACCAGCAAGTCTGGTGTTTTTTTTTTTTTTGTGAGTTAGAATTTTTTTCTACATCTTTCTCCAGCTCTGTCCAGGACCCTCTACTGTGATCCCTGTCAGAGCAGTCAGTGGTGGTAACCGGGCACCATCAAGTTGTGCTGGACTCAGTCTGGTGGAGGCTGTAGTACTTGTGGTCCATTAGTCATTTGGACTAATCTTTCCCTTGTGTCTTTGGTTTTTTTCATTCTCTCTCGCTCCAGATGTGGTGAGACCAGTGGAGTATCTTAGATGGCTGCTCAGAAGCTTTTAAGACCCAGATGCTACTCACCAGAGTAGAATGTAGAATGTTTTCATTATAAAGTATATTATGCCAGTTGAGCTAGATGTTCTCTGAGACCATGGTCCCCACAGCCTTCAACCCAGCATTTCAGTCCCTCAGGGAGTTTAGATGTGTCTGTGGAGCTTCCATGAACTTGCCTTAGACAAGTTACAACTTCTTTTATGGATCTCTAGAACTTCTATTCTAGTGTCTGCCCATTGTCCCAAGAAATAGGCTTCTTAGCGATGTCCTTGCTCGGCCCCAAGTTTCTCAGGCCTCTGGCTGGTTTTTGCAGTACCTATACCTTTTTGTGCAGCTCCTTCCATGCTCCATGACCTAGGGGTGATGGTGAGGCCCCTTGATGCTGTGGGATCAGATACCCCTGGGGTGACAGGGGCTAAGGTATAGGGGATTTTTTAGCATTCAAGTGACCCTTGTGTCCCTGGAACCTGGCACAGGGCATGACTCATGATAGGAGCTCAGTCCATGTGGCTTGAATGAACAAATGAGTGAAAGATGGAGAAAGTGAATCTGCCTGGTTTTCAGAAGGGATCGAGGATAGGTTCGCATAAAAAGAGTGTGCCTATCAAGATCTCTATTCTTTTATTTTTTTAAAGCAGAAACACTGGCCCAGACATTCTTCTCCTTGTCCCCCTCACCTTCACACACAGTCTCAGGGTCATTTGGTAAAGAAGGGCAGGTTTTCAAGGGGTGGGGATGACTCCCTTTCTCTGCATCTCTCAGCCTCCTCCTCACTTTCATGCAAGGCGCAAAGATATAGCTCCTAACTCATAGCGTTATGCTTGTTTCTCTCTTCCCTTCCTTCCTTCCTCCCTTCCTTTCTTCCTCCCACCCTTCTTCCCTCCCTTCCTCCCTCCTACCTCCTTCCTTCGTTCCTCCCTCCCTCCCTTCTTTCCTTCTTTTCTCTCTTTCCTTCCATTCCTTTCTTTCTCTCTCCTTTCCTCCATCCCTTCCTTTCTTTCTTTTTAAAATTTTTTTTATTGTGATGAAAATATATACAACAAAACATTCACCAACTCAACAATGTCTACATGTGAAATTGGTTACATTCTTCATGTTGTATAACCATTATCATTATCCTTTTCCTAATTAACATTAACACCATTAACATAAACTCACTGCCCCCTGAGCAAAAATTCCCCCTCTCCCTCTGCCCCCATAACCACTAATAATTTTTGGTTTTTATATATTTGCTTACTTCATATAAGTGAGATCATACAGTATTTGTCCTTCTGCGACTGAGTTATTTCACTGAGCATAATGTTTTCAAGGTTCATTCATGCTGTTGCATGTATCAGGAATTCATTTCTCTTTATGGGTGAGTAATATTCCATTGTATGGATATACCATATGTTGCTTATTCATTCCTCTGTTGATGGGCATTTAGGTTGTTTCCATGTTTTGACTATTGTAAAAAGTGTTGCAGTGAACATGGGTGTACAGGTTTCTGTTGGAGTCTCTGCTTTCACTTCTTTTGGGTATATACCTTGTGCTTGTTTCTGGTGGTGTGGTCTTTGGACCACCTGAGGCTGCATTTGTGTTTCTTGCGGTGTGGTCTTTGGACCATTTGCATCTCAGTCATCTAGAGTGCTTGCGACAATTGCATAGTTTTGCCCTCTCCCCAGTGTGCTGGGTCTGATTCTCTAGAGTAGAGCTCAAGAATCTCTGTTTTTGATCCTGTCCTTTGGTGAATGTTTTGCATGGTAAAATTTGAGAACTACTGTATTAAAAGGCCAAAATTATTGTTAAATATTGAACTTCCAGGATGGCAGCAATATTGAAAAAACAAGTAACTTCTAGTTACCATTTTTACTGAACATCAGCTTTTACTAATCCCAAGTCAGCAAATCTAAATCTAGTGTTATGCAGTTGTCTGTAGCAGAGGTCAATTCTCAGGCTACCCTTCCTACTTAGGGCAGCATTTCTCAGCGTGCTCCTTACATTATCTCCATTAGTGTTTAGGGCATGTCTTACCAAATGCAGAATTCTGGGTGCTGCCCCAGAATTACTGAATTAAGATCTCTGAGGATGGAGTCCAGAAATCTGCATTTTAAGCAAGATCCCTGATGGGTCTTCCGCTCAGTAAAGTTTGAGAACCACACCCTCACCTCCTTCATCTCCCTTCCAGGGGCTCCTGGAAAGGCTTGGGTCAGAACTTCAGGGCTGGAAGGGACTATGGGGATAATCAAGCCCAGTCACACCTTTTTAAAGATTAGGAAAAACTCATGTTCTGATCTCTCCCTCTGGCTTTTTGATTCTTTCCCCTCCTTTCTCAGCACAGAAAGATTCACAAAGGGAAGGATACAAGTTTTTTTTAGCTTCTCCTATGTGTGGTATCTGTGCTAAGCATTTCACTCCTCTCATCTCACTTAATCACTCCAACAAATGTGAATTTTTTTTAGGCAAATATTCCCCTCTGCCACTTTCTGGTTAGCACATAGTTAAAACAAACAAACAAACAAACAAACAAAAAAATGCAAGCCAATTGCCATGGAGTTGATACTGACTCATGGTGACCCTATTGGTGTGAGAGTAGAACTGTGCTCCATTTTCAATGGCTGATTTTTCAGAAGTCGTTCTCCAGGACTTTCTGCCGTGGCACCTCCAGGTAGACTTAAACCTGCAAGCCTTGCTGTTAGCAGCCAAGGGTATTAACCATTTGCACCACCCAGGGACTCTCAGGACATATTTACCTGGGTGATAAAATCCTGGGCGTTCCTATTCTTTTTCCCCTTTCTGAACCTCATGTTCTCCATTTCGTTCTCTTTTGTTAAGTAGGCCCTGTGTGAAATTTCTCCCATCTTAAAATTGGACTCGTCTTTTGTTCCAAGGACTTTGTTTCCCTCCCCCCAAAGTTTCTAAACTCTTAAAAACAATATTTTGAATGGAACGAAGGTGCTGGTTTGATGCAGCATTTCCTATCCAAGACTTTAGAGAGGTTTGTAAATAATGAATCAGACCAGGGTCAATATCTTATGGTCAATGATTTAAGATTCCAACTAGAAGATCTGTTGGGAGAGGTTCCCAGGCGCATTTCTTAATTATTCACAAGATATATGAAGTGATAAATCATTCACGGGACGGTAATAAATGCTGTGAATCTTTCTGATGAGATTTTTGTACATCATGTGGAAACTGCATTCAAGCCTTGCACTTATAGAAGGTCCCTGAGAGAGGACAAAACCTGCCTGAATAATTGTCACCATCTCAGTGCAGTGGTTCTGAAGCGGGGGCGATTTTGCCCCCCAGGGAATATTTGGCACTGTCTGGAGACATTTTTAGTGTCACAATGAGGGGAGGGGGATGCTACTGGCCAGGGATACTGCCAAATATCCTACAATACACAGCAAAGACTTATCTGGCCCAAAATGTCAATAGTGCCAAAATTGAGAAACCCTATCTTAGGGATACTATCAATTTTGTCAATGAAAACAAACATACCTGGAGGTTGGGGCCAAGATGGCAGAGTAGTCAGACGTTTCCTGTGGCCCCTCTTACAACAAAGACTTGAAAAAACAAGTGAATCAATTACATACGACAATCTAGGAGCCCTGAACATCAAAGACAAAGTTGATGAGTTGGACTGAGTGGCAGGGGTGGGAGAGACAGTTCAGAAGCAGCAAGGATTTGCCAGACCTGAGCTGGCCGGCACACTGCAGCCCGGATTGACCAGCACGCTCGTGCTGAGGCAAGCAGTACCACTCAGGACGTGTTTTCCAAACTGGGAGAAACCGAGCAGTGGAGACTCTGCTTAAGCCTTTGGAATCAGGGAGAAGCAGTGCTGAATCTGCAAAAGTTAAGTACAAGCGTCTACCCTACTGCGCGGGATCAAAAAACCCCTCCCCCCTTGGGAAGTACCTCTCTCCCATTTACGTGCCCCCTCCCCGCTCTGCTCCGGTCCTGGTCCAGCTTCAGTGATTTCTGTGCCCCCTGGCTCAGAAGTGGGACTCATTGCACACCCCAAGCCATTCTCCTGGCTTTAGAGAGGGAAAAAATTAACAAATGGAAAAAATAATTTGTCAGCTCCCCTAAGCCGGAAACTCAGGGCATGCACAACCCCTTTGCCTAGGCACAGGCATAAGGGGTCCACAGACTTTGAATGAATGCCTTTCACCCCTGCCTAGATCTATGTGGGCCCATTTCAACAGCGCAGGCCCTCATTAGCACAGTGCAACAGGGTATCTACCTGAAGCCTATTTTCAACTGCAACAGCTAAGAGGGAGTGGCAGATTTGCAACATTTGACACCACCCTGACCATTAAGCAGGGTCCTCACCTACCCACATCAGGGGCTTGAGGGCTGGTGGCTCCACCCACTCCACCTAGCCACCTGTGAGAGGGGTCTGAGAATAAGTCCTTACAGCCTCCCAGTCCTTACAGCCAACAGCATTGGGTGCCCAAAGTCCGGCTGCAAAACCCACCCACCTGTGCACTCTAGGGAACAGGGATATGCCTTCCATCTAGGCACTCAGTGGCAGACGTCAGCCCCCTACGTGGCTCAGCACATAACCCCCAAGTGCAACCAGATATCTGTGCCTACTCCAATCACCCCTACATAGCCCTGCCTGTTTAGGACTGTAGGTGAGAGCTTGCCCACACACTCGATGACCAATGACCTAGACACCTGAGCTGAATCCACACAACAAAAGTAAATGAATTTCTGGGCTCACATACCTAGTAACAGCTCTAACCACCTGGTAACAGGACATGAGAGCTTCAAAGACGCCAATAACCAAAGTAGCTCACACATCCAGCCTATTTGGGCATATCAAAACAAAACAAGAAGCTAGGACACAGTAAGCAAACATAAAATAAATAAATATAATAACTTATTGATGGCTTGGAGACAACAGTTAATATCAAATCACATAAAGAGGCAGACCATGATGGCTTCAGCAAGCTACCAAAACAAAGAACCAAGAAACCTCCTGGAGGAAGAGAAGGTCTTAGAGTTACCGGAGATAGAATTCAAAAGATTAATATACAGAACTCTTCAAGATATCAGGAAGGAGATCAGGCAAAATGCAGACCAAGCCAAGGAACATACAGACAAAGCAAGAGAGAAAGAGAAGAAAATTATACAAGAGCATAATGACAAATTTAACAGGCTGCTAGAGTCCATAGAGAGACAGCAAACAGAAATCCAAAAGATTAACAATAAAATTTCAGAATTAGACAACTCAATAGAAAGTCATGGGAGCAGAATTGAGGCAATGGAAGTCAGAAGTAGTAAGACTGAAGACAAAACACTTGACTCCAATTTATTGGAGGAAAAATCAGATAAAAGAATTAAAAAAATTAAGAAACCCCAAGAATTATGTGGGACTCTATCAAGAGGAATAACCTATGAGTGACTGGAGTACCAGAAAGGGGGGTGGGGGACAACAGAAAACACAGAGAGAATTGTTGAAGATTTGTTGGCACAAAACTTCCCTGATATCGTGAAAGACGAGAAGATATCTATCCAAGAAGCTCATTGAACGCACACAGGGTAGATCCCAAAAGAAAGTCACCAAGACATTTTATAATCAAACTTGCCAAAAGTAAAGATAAAGAGAGAATTTTAAGAGCGGCTAGGGATAAACGAAAAGTCATCTACAAAAGAGA
The DNA here is from genome assembly GCF_000243295.1 of Trichechus manatus latirostris. Classification (NCBI taxonomy): domain Eukaryota; kingdom Metazoa; phylum Chordata; class Mammalia; order Sirenia; family Trichechidae; genus Trichechus; species Trichechus manatus. The sequence goes on along the minus strand of NW_004444026.1, from coordinate 2,578,123 downwards.
GTCAATAAGAATAAGCTCTGACTAGGCGCAGCAGAAACCATGCAGGCAAGAAGGCAATGGAATGACATATATAAAGTCTTGAAGGAAAAAAATTGCCAGCCAAGAATTATATATCCAGCAAAACTGTCCCTCAAATATGATGGCAAAATTATGGCATTTCCAGATAAATAGAAGTTAAGGGAATTTGTAAAAGCCAAGCCAAAATTACAAGAAATATTAAAGGGCGTCCTTCGGTCAGAAAATCAATAACATCAGATAACAACCCAAGACTGGAACACAGGACAGAACAACCAAATATCAACCCAGATAGGGAAGTCACAGATAGGAAACAGAGATGTCAATATGTAAAAGATTTCAAAATTTAAAAAAAAAAGAGGGACTAAATAGTGTAGTCATAGAACTTTCATATGGAGAGGAAGTCAAGGCGATTATCAAGAAATAAAAGATTGGTTTAAACTTCGAAAAATAGAGGTGAATACTAAGGTAACAACAAAGGAAACTAACAATCCTACACATCAAAATATAAAAAGAATAAAAACATAAAGACTCAGCAAATAAAAAATCAACAACAATGAAAAAGACGAAAAGAAAATACATAAAGAAAAACGACTCAGCACAGAAAATTAAGTGGAACAAAGAAACTATCAACAACACACACGAAAATACATCAAAATGACAGCACTAAACTCATACCTATCAATAATTTCGCTGAATGTAAATGGACTAAATGCACCAATAAAGAGACAGAGAGTGGCAGAATGGACAAAAAAACACAATCTGTCTATATGCTGCCTACAAGAGACACACCTTAAACTCAAAGATACAAACTAAAACTCAAAGGATGGAAAAAAATATATCAAGCAAACAACAATCAAAGAAGAACAGGAGTGGCAATGTTAATCTCTGACAAAATAGACTTTAAAGCAAAATCCACCACAAAGGATAAGGAAAGACACTATATAACGATTAAAAGGTCAATACACCATGTCATGGATTGAATTGTGTCCCCCCAAAATATCTGTCAACTTGGCTAGGTCATGATTCCCACTATTGTATGATTCTCTACCATTTTGTAATCTGAGGTGATTTCCCTATGTGTTGTAAATCCTAACACTATGATGTAATAAGATGGATTAGTGGCAATTATATTGATGAAATCTACAAGATTAGATAGTGTCTTAAATCAATCTCTTTTGAGAAGTAAAAGAGAGAAGCAAGCAGAAAGACATGAGAACCTCATACCACCAAGAAAGCAGCACCAGGAGCAGAGCATGTCCTTTGGACCTGGGGTTCCTGTGCAGAGAAGCTCCTAGTCCAGGGGAAGACTGACGACAAGGAGCTTCCTCCAGAGCTGACAGAGAAAGTGTTCCCCTGGAGCTGATGCCCTGAATTTGGACTTGTAGCCCACTAGACTCTGAGAGAATAAATTTCTCTTTGTTAAACCAATCCGCTTGTGGTATTTCTGTTATAGCAGCGTTAGATGACTAAGACACAGCAAGAGGACATAAACCATAATAAATATTTATGCACCCAATGACTGGGCTCCAAAATACATAAAACAAGCTCTAACAGCACTGAAAAGAGAAATAGACAACTCCACAATAATAGTAGGAGACTTCAACACACTACTTTCAGTGAAGGACAGAACATCCAGAAAGAAGCTCAGTAAAGACACAGAAGATCTAAATGCCACAATCAGCCAACTTGATCTCATAGACACATACAGAACACTTCACCTAACAGCAGCCAAGTATACTTTCTTTTCCAACGCACATGGAACATTCTCCAGAATAGACCACATATTAGGCCACAAAGCAAGCCTCAACAGAATCCAAAACATCAAAATATTACAAAATATTACATCTTTTCTGACCATAAAGCCATAAGAGTAGAAATCAATAACCGAAAAAGCAAGGAAAAAAATCAAACACATGGAAACTGAATAACACCTTGCTCAAAAACTACTGGGTTGTAGAAGAAATCAAGGACAGAAAAACGAAATTCATAGAATCAAATGAGAATGAAAACACATGCTACCAGAATCTTCGGGACACAGAAAAGCAGTGCTCAGAGGTCAATTTATATCAATAAATGCACACATCCAAAAAGAAGAAAAGGCCAAAATCAAAACATTAACCCTACAACTCCAACAAATAGAGAGCAGCAAAAGAAGCCCTTGGGCACCAGAAGAAAGGAAATAATAAAAATTAGAGCAGAAATAAATGAAATAGAGAATAGAAAAACAATTGAAAGCGTCAACAAGACCAAAAGCTTGTTCTTTGAAAAGATCAACAAAATTGATAAACCACTGGCCAACTGACAAAAGAAAAACAGGAGAGGAAGGAAATAACCCAAATAATAAATGAGTTGGGTGATATCACAACAGACACAACTGAAATTAAAAGAATCATACCAGAATACTAAGACAAATTGTATTCCAACAAATTTGAAAACCTAGAGGAAATGGACAAATTTCTAGAAACAGACTACCTATCTAAACTAACATAAACAGAGGTAGAACAAATAAACAAACCTATAACAAAAGAAGAGATTGAAGAGGTAATTAAAAAACTGCCAACAAAAAAAAGCTTTGGCCCTGATGGCTTCCCTGGAGAATTCTACCAAACTTTCAGAGAAGAGTTAACACCAGTACTACTAAAGGTATTTTAGAGCATAGAAATGATGGAATACTCCTGAACTCATTCTGTGAAGCCAGCATAACCCTGATACCAAAACCAGGTAAAAACACCACAAAAAAAGAGAATTACAGACCAATATCCCTCATGAACATAGTCACAAAAATCTTCAACAAAATTCTAGCCGATACAATTCAACAACATATCAAAAAAATAATTCACTATGACTAAGTGGGATTCATACCCGGTATGCAAGTATGGTTCAACATTAGAGAAACAATCAATGTAATCCATCACATAAAGAAAACAAAAGATAAGAACCACATGATCTTATCAATTGATGTAGAAAAGACATTTGACAAAGCTCAATACCCATTCATGATAAAAACTCTCAGCAAAATAGGAATAGAAGGGAAATTCCTCAACATAATTAAGGACATTTCTAAGCCAACAGCTAACATCATCCTAAATGGAAAAAGTCTGAAAGCATTCCCCTTGAGAATGGGAACCGGACAAGGATGCCCTTCATCACCACTCTTATTCAACATTGTGCTGGAGGTCCTAGCCGGAGCAATTAGGCTAGAAAAAGAAATAAAGGACATGCAAATTGGTAGGGAAGAAGTCAAAGTATCTCTATTTGCAGATGATGTGATCTTATACACAGAAAACCACAAAGAATCCTCAAGAAAACTACTGGAACTAATAGATTTCAGCAAAGTTTCAGGATACAAGATAAACATACAAAAACCAGTTGGATTCCTTTACACCAACAAAGAGAACTTCGAAGAGCAAATCACCAAATCAATACCATTTACAATAGCCCTTAAGAAGATAAAATACTTGGGAATAAATCTAACCAGAGATGTAAAAGACCTATACAAAGAAAACTATAAGGCACTACTGCAAGAAACCAAAAGAGACCTACGTAAGTGGAAAAACATACCCTGCTCATGGATAGGAAGACTCAACATTGTGAAAATGTCAATTCTACGCAAAGCGATTTACAGATACAGTGCAATCCCGATTCAAATGCCAATGACATTTTTTAATGAGATGGAGAAACAAATCACCAACTTCAGATGGAAAGGGAAGAGGCCCCGGATAAGTAAAGCATTACTCAAGAAGAAGAACAAAATGGGAGGCCTCACACTACCTGATTTTAGAACCTATTATACCGCCACGGTAGTCAAAACAACATGGTACTGGCACAACAGATACATAGACCAATGGAACAGAACTAAGAATCCAGATGTAAATTCATCCACCTATGAGAAGCTTGATATTTGACAAAGGCCTAAAGTCCATTAAATGGGGGAAAAGACAGTTTCTTTAACAAATGGTGCTGGCATAATTGGATATCCATCTGCAAAAAAATGAAACAAGACCCATACCTCACACCATGTACAAAAACTAACTCAAAATGGATCAAAGACCTAAATATAAAATCTAAAACAATAAAGATCGTGGAAGAAAAAATAGGGACAATGCTAGGAGCCCTAACACATGGCATCAACAGAATACAAAACATAACTAATAATGCACAAACATCAGGAGAGAAACTAGATAACTGGGAGCTCCTAAAAATCAAAACACTTATGCTTATCAAAAGACTTCACCAAAAGAGTAAAAAAGACAACCTACAGACTGGGAAAAAATTTTTGGCTACAACATTTCCAATAAGGGTGTAATCTCTAAGATCTACAAGATACTGCAAAACCTCAACAATGAAAAGACAAATAATCCAATTAAAAAATGGGCAAAGGATATGAACAGGCACTTCACCAAAGAAAACATTCAGGTGGTTAGCAGATACATGCGGAAATGCTCACAATCATCAGCCATTAGAAAAATGGCTACAAATCAAAACTACAGTGAGATACCATCTCACCCCAACAAGGCTAGCATTCATGTAAAAAACAAAATAATAAATGTTGGAGAGGTTGTGAAGAGACTGGAATACTTATACACTGCTGGTGGGAATGTAAAATGGTAAAACCACGTTGGAAATCATTTGACGCTTCCTTAAAAAGCTAGAAATAAAAGTACCATACGATCCAGCAATCTCATACCTTGGAATATATTCTAGAGAAATAAGAGCTGTCACACCAATAGATATATGTACACCTATGTTCATTGCAGCACTGTTCACAATAGCAAAAAGATGGAAACAACCTAGGTGCCCATCAGCAGATGAATGGATAAACAAATTACGGTATATTCACACAATGGAATACTATGCAACGATAAAGAACAATGATGAATCTGTGAAACATCTTGCAACATGGATTAATCTGGAAGGCATTATGCTGAGTGAAATTAGTCAGTCGCAAAAGGATAAATATTGTATAAGAGCACTATTATAAGAACTCAAGAAAAGGTTTAAACACAGAAGAAAACATCCTTTGTTGGTTACGAGGGTGGGGAGGGAGGGAGAGAGGAATTTTAGACAGTAGACAAGAATTACCTTAGATGAAGGGAAGGAGAACACACAATACAGGAGAAGTCAGCACAACTGGACTAAACCAAAAGCTAAGAAGTTTCCTGAACACAACCAAACACTTCGAGGGACAGAGTAGCAGTTGCAGTAGTCTGGGGACCACGGTTTTGGGGGACATCTAGGTCAATTGGCATAACAAAGTTTATTAAGAAAATGTGCTGCGTCCCACTTTGGTGAGTGGTGTCTGGAGTCTTCAAAGCTTGCGAGCGGCCATCTAAGATGCATCAGTTGGTCCCACCCCACCCGGAGCAAAGGAAAATGAAGAACACCAAAGACATAAGCAAAATATTAGCCCAAGAGACAAAAGGGTCACATAAACCAGAGACTCCATTAGCCTGAGACCAGAAGAACTAGATGATGCCTAGCTACCACCAATGACTGCGCTGGCAGGGACAACAGATGGTCATTGACAGAGAAGGAGAAAAGTGTGCAGAACTCAAATTCTAGTGAAAAGACCAGATTTAATGGTCTGACTGAGACTAGAGGAACCCCTGAAGACATGGCCCCCGGACTTTCTGGTAGCCCAGAACTAAAACCATTCCTGAAGCCAGCTCTTCAGATAAAGATTAGAGTGGACTATAAAACATAAAATAATACTGGTAAAGAGTATGCTTCTCAGTTCAAGTAGATACACGAGACTAAATGGGCAGCTCCTGTCCGAAGGCTGGATGAGAAGGCAGAAAGGGATAAGAGCTGGTTGAATGGACACGGGAAACCCAGGGTGGAAAGGGGGAGTGTGCTGTCACATTATAGGGATTGCAACTAGGGTATAAATTTTTGTATGAGAAATTAACTTGAGCTGTAAACTTTCACTTAAAGCACAGTTTAAAAAAAAAAAAGGAGGGGGAAAAATAACCTGCTTTAAAATACTATTCAGTCATCCAAAACTACTTACAGAGCCCCAGCTTTGTGCCAGGTCCTGTGTTACGTACTGGGGTTACAGACTACAGACATGAGAAAACACCGTTATTTCAGCCAATGGGGCCACAGTTTAGTGGGAGTGATAAAAAAGAAAACCAAGCAGTGCAGTGATGGAGATGTGCAAAGCTGCTTTGGAACACAGAGGAGGGCATAACTTCGCCTGAAGGCTTCCTAGAGAAGATGATGCTTGAATGGAATCCTAAGAGGACAAATATGAGATTGCAGGGTGGACTGCCAAAGTGGTGGAGGGTGTTCCAGGCAGAGGGAATGGCGCATGTAAAGGCATCGAGGAAGGAGAGTCCCTGGCATGCTTGGGGAGCTGAGTCATTCATTGTGTAGAGCATTTGAGGTGTTACCAGTTCCAGAATCTCCCTTTTCTGAAGGCTTTCTCCTTAGACCTGGCTTAGATTCATAAGAGATTTTCATTGATGGTAACGCTATCAGAGCCGGACGCCATGGAAAACAAGGCACGAGCCTCTTCGGCTTAACTCTCAAATGACTTCTCCCTTTGCAGTACTTGACAGTCCCCTCCCAGTTCTCACCCCCTCTCAGCACTGGAATAAGCCGATCAAGAGACAAGGGGTGAAAGGAGCATTATCAGAAATGGGGGTAGGCAGTTAAACTGGCACTCATGCTTATCTCAGAGATCCTTGTCCAGAGAGGTCTCTCTCTAGGGCCTTGCACTAAATAAGCGGCAAAGCCAGCAAATCCTACCTCCATTGCTGAGTGTGATAAGGATCAGCAGGAATCCAGTCCTCAGCACGTGGGGATGGATCCAGTCCTCACCCGACCACTTCCCCATCCTTGTGGCACACTCACTCTCCAACACTAGCTACCCAGAGCTGGGTCAGAGCTCACAAGTTAGGAGGACACTTTCTTTCAGACTACCAAATTAGCAGACACCAGCCTCTGCTGACTCTCACTGTCCCTGTGAGTTCCTTAATTCACTGGAATTAAGGAACAGAATCTCACAGAGAATATGCCATACTTACAGCTACAACTGTATTACAATCAGAAAGGATACAAATGAAGAGACACATAGGGTAAGGTCTGGGAGGGGTCATATCATCATGCTTCCATGTCCCAAAGAGGGACACACTACCCTTTCCTGTGCATGGTCACCAACTAGGAAGCTCATCTGAGCCTTAGGGTTCAGGGCTCTTATTGGCCTCCCCATGTAGCCATGATACACACACACACGCACACACACACACACCTGTTGCTGTCAAGTCGATTCCAACTCATAGCGACCCTATAGGACAGAGTAGAACTGCCCCATAGTGTTTCCAAGGAGCAGGCTGGTGGATTCAAACTGCAGACCTTTTGGTTAGCAGCCAAGCTCTTAGCCACTATGCCACCAGGGCTCCATAGCTCTGATAGATTACTATATATATGCCTCCTGAGGCTTAGTCAACATAGGCTATTTGGAATTAATTGATCAGATGGATGTCAAAATTACATCTGGAAAAAGGTGAAGGCTTGATATCCTAAGACAAAAGAGGATGCAGGTTATCACTGGGCAGCTCTGTGTATTTGAAAAGGAAACGTACGAAAAGAGAGGCGAGCTCCAGACTCCTCCACCTAAGGGAGTATCAGGAGAGTTCCTCCTAATTCCGACAGAAGTCAACATCATCATGGAGCAGAGGCAGAGATGAGGGCAGAGAGGCCAGTACTGGCTGGTCATGAAGGACCTTGTAAGCCAGGGATGTTGGAGACCCACTGAATGATTTAGTGCCTGGGAGTGGCGTTATCACATTTGCAATTTTAGAAGGATTTTTTTGGTGGGGGTTGTACTGTGTAGAGTGACTTTGGGAGACGGTGCAAAGATAGAACAGAGATAGCGGTGATGAGGGGACTGGAGGCAGTTAGGAGCTGATGAAATAATCCAGCTGGGAAATGATGAAAGCCTGAGGAAAGTAGTGGCAGATGAATGGAAAGGAGGGGATTGATAGGAGAAATATTTCAGAGGCCCTTGGTAGGGTTGTATGTGGGAGCTGTGGCAGAGGAAAGAGTCTAGGCTGGCTCCCAGGTTTCCGTCTCGGTTGGCTGAGTATACACTGGATGAAGTGGGTGTGAGAAGGTTAATGAGGTCCACTTCAGACAAGTCCAGCCGGAGGTGCCTCAGGGTCATCTGCTCTGGTGGACAATGAGCTATGTGGATTTGGCACTGAAGAGGAAGAGCTGCACCAGAGACACAGATTTGGGAGACATCAATGCACAGATAACAGCTGGAGCAATAATTGTGAGGAACTCATTCATTTATTCATTCAGTAAGTATTTACCCAGCCCTGACTGTGAGTTTAACACTGTGCTAGACATTGTGGGGATACACACTATCATTTATTATGTTAGGTGAGCAGCTCGCACGGACTGGGCGATGGGAGGAAGGCCCAGCGTGGCACAATGCAGGGCTTGAAAAGAACTTGCTCAAGGGAGACCATCAACTTTCAACAGTTATTTAAAATCCCCCCTCAGACTTGCTCAGATAAGGAAGGCAGGAGGCACGTGCAGAGTTAACAGACCCCTGAAAGTGCAGGGTTTATAGCAACGTGTAGGTCCCTGGGTGGTGCGCATGGTCCATGCTTCACCACTAGCCTAAAGGTTGATGGTTCAAACTCACCCAGTGGTGCCACAGAAGAAAAGCCTGACGGTCTACCTCTGCAAAAACCACAACCAAGAAAACCCTATGGAGCAGTTTTACTTTGTAACACGCTCTGTCACCACGAGTTGGAATCAACTCCATGGCAACTTTTTTTTGTTTTTTTAATAGCAATTTATTTAGTGGCTCCCTTATAATATGCAATTTAGTTCTATAAAAGAGTAAACTCCTGCGGGGCTCTGGGTCAGTTATTTAATCCTACATGTCAGACAGTAATCTTCGGGTGTCAAATGGCTAATACTCACAAGCACAGGATTCAGCTGCCTCGTGAGTTTTTTTTTGTCCCCTCCACCCCCTTAACTCTAACTCAGTCATTTGTGCTCATGCATCCAAATGAGATGAGTTAGGCCCTTTGTGCCCATTGATCAGAAGCTCGTGGAGTCCTTGGAAGGCAGGGGGATCTCAGGAGGGAAGTCCAGGTCACATTTGTCCTGTCGCATACCTGGAGGCTCCAGACCTGGCTGCCACTGGATTGGCAGGAATCAAGGGATGATATTCTGGGTCCTTGAGGGCAGCAAACCAAAAGCCAAACCAAACCCATTGCCCTCGAGTAGATTGTGACTCATGGCAACCGCGTGTGTTATGGAGTACAGTATAACTGCCCCACAGTTTTCTTGCCTGTAATCTTTACAGAAGCAGATCGCCAAGCCTTTTTTTTTTTGCAATGCCACTGGGTGGATTTGAACCGCCCAAGTGCAAACCGTTTGCATCACCCAGGGACCTTCTGAGGGTGGCAAGCCTTACTAAAAGAGATTGCATATCAAAAGATTGCTGTGAATTGTGGCTGGATTCCCTTCTTGTCATCTCATTATCAGGCTGATCAACACTCAAGCCAGGGACAGACCTTTCCTGAGGGGATACATTGAGTTGCTTGGGCTGCGAATGTTTATTAGACAATAATTTATAAAAGTCTAGGTGTTTGGCTTCATGTGCACACAGCTTGGGCCAGGGAGCCTTGGGGGCCTCTGGAAGAAGGCCGGGAGAGGAGTGATCAATTTCTCCAGCCACGGATTGTGCCACACACACTCCACAGAGCACGGGCTCAACGACTGACAATCGTTATGTTGATGAGGTGTGGTTTCAGTTATCCTTTTTCCCTTTCTGCTTTACTCTTTTGGTGCTAATCTCTCTGCAGGGCTTAATTTTCCTTAAATTCTTCCATTTATTTTATTTACGATGCAATAACCGCAGCAGAAGCGCTGCGGTTTCCTGTTGTTTACAACGGAGCCGGAGCGTGGTTACCAGACAGTAAATTCTGCACTGCAATGTGCGGTGATTTCACTTGTAATGAGGAGCGGTGGGATGAGGGGAGAGCCGTGCAGGATTGGATGGGGCGCGTTCAGAGCTGCTGGAGCTGAACCGCTCCCACAGCGAGGGAGAGGGGGCCGCTCTGGGTGCACGCTGCCACCATGCTGCCTCTGCAAGAAAGAAGGTCCACAGTCCCATATGACGGCCGGAAAGTATCCCAGGCATTTAAATAAAGAAATCTTATTATAGATTTTTTCATATATAATCCAACGGGAGAAATAATATTCCATTTGGCAAGATGTGGGCTTTTGGAAGAAATGGTACCCCTGAATTGAAAGCAAGCACTTAAAACGAAGCTGACTCATTCTTAACACCTAATGTTATGTAATAAGAACAAATATGAACTGACCTTTAGTGCTTTTCTTGTCCCAAGACTGATAGAAACAGCCTGAAAGAGAGAATACTTGCTATTCCAGGAGGTAGGAGACCTTGGCTCTGGGCCCCAGAACACCAATTACAACTTGTATGAGATTTATAGGGCACCTCTTGGGCCTCAGTTGCTTCATCCGCCCAATGGGGCTACAATACCTCATGGACAAGGGTAACACTTAGAATATTTATCAATGAGTTCAGCAAGGGCCCTACCCAATCAAAAGCTATGATCTCATGAACATTGTCAAAAGCAAATAATAGTAATCTTCATTATGTATTAATATGGAGGAAAAGCAAGTTATCAAACAGTACATGTTGTATTATTTAATTTTGGTCAGGAAATAAATATTTGCTTACCAAAAATCCCTGGCAGGAGAGTTATCAAGTTGTACCCAGTTTTTGTTTTTGTTTTAAATAATATTTTGTGTTTTCGGTGAAAGTTTACACAGCAAATTAGGTTCCTGTCATGGATTGAATTGTGTCCCCCAAAAATATGTGTTCACTTGGTTAGGCCATGATTTCCAGTATTGTGTGGTTGTCCTCCATTTTGTGATTGATGTAATTTTCCTATGTGTTGTAAATCCTAATCTCTGCCTGTGGTTAATGAGGCAAGATTGTGTCATGTTGAAGAGGATTAGGGTGGGATATAACACCCTTACTCATATCACATCCCTGATCCGATGTACAGGGAGTTTCCCTAGGGTATGGCCTGCATCACCTTTTATCTTACAAGAGATAAAAGAAAAAGCAAGCAGAGAGTTGGGGATCTCATACCACCAAGACAGCAACGCTGGGAGCGGAGCCGGTCCTTTGGATCCGAGGTTCCTGCACAGAGAAGCTCTTAGACCAGGGAAAGATTGATGACAAGGACCTTCCTCCAGAGTCGACAGAGAAAGCCTTCCCCTGGAGCTGGCACCCTGAATTTGGGCTTGTAGACTACTAGATTGTGAGAGAATAAACATCTGTTTTTAAAGCCATCCACTTGTGGTATTTCTGTCATAGCAGCACTAGATGACTAAGACAGTTCCCGTTTGACAGTTCGTACACATTGTTCAGTGACATTAGTTACATTTTTCATAACGTGTCAATATTCTCATTAATTGTGTTCTGATTGTTCCATTTCCAGTGCTCTAGTTTCCCTGGCCCCCCTTCTTATCTTTGCTTTAGAGTAATTGTTGACCTTTCGGTCTCATATAGACAGTTTTTTTAATGGAGCCCCATACTCAAGGGTAATGTACTTTATTTTGTATGCCAATCTATTATTTAATGAAAAGGTGACTTCAGGGGATAGTTTTGGTTCAAGGTTTCAAGAGCATATCTCAGGGAAGTAGTCTCCGGGAGTCTTCCAGTCTCAACTGGTCCAGTAAGTCTAAACCTATTAAGAATTTGAGTTCTGTTCTGCCTTTTTCTCCTGTTCTATCCGGGTCCATCTATTGTGGCCCTGATCAGAATTGTCGATAGTGGTAGCTGGGCACCATCTAGTTCTTCTGGTCTCAGGGTAGATGAGGCTATGGCTTGTGTAGCCTATTACCCCTGTAGACTAGTTTCTTCTCTGAGACATGGTTTCCTTCTTCCTCTTTTGCTCCTAATGAGCTGAGACCACTAGTAGTATCTTAGATGCTGTTTGCAAGCTTTTAAGACCCCAGACGCTACTCACCTCACCAGGACGCAGAGCGTGAACTTTGTGGTGCCAGTTGACTGAGTTGTCCTATGAGACTAAGGACCTAAGCCTTCAAACCTAGAAAACCATTCTTGCAAGGTGTTTTGTCATGTCTGAGAAGTATCTGTAACTGGGTCCTCTATGAATATATATGCGTGCACACACATATCTGTATGTACACATACATAGAGAAACTTCTGTCTGTGCACACGTATGTACTCACCTGTACCTACTGTACATGCATATGCCTATACACCTACTTATGTGACCATACATGCATTTTTTGGTTAATGTTGGTGTTATTGTCAAATTAAGATTGTATATAGTTTTAAAATTACCTTTAGCTGGAGAGATTGTGGTGACTTTTCTGTTTTTTCTGCTTACATGTATTTTCTGATTTCTTTACAATGAAAATGGATTGTATTAGAGTACATATTTTAATCCAAGAAGATGTTTATAGTTTCACTTATAGAATACCCCCCCATGGCTTTTGGCTTCTCCCCCACCATCAGAACTTGTTTACTTTTTTTTTTTTTTTCCTATTTGGCTCTCTTCCTTCTTTCTCTTCCTCTATTCCTCTCTCTAATTTTAAGGCATTTGCGCTTACAAATACACACTTTGCCAGCTCTTTGACTTTAAAAAAGCGGGTGTAATATATTTCCATTATTTTAAATATTTGACATGCTCTTTTCTTCCTCTAGTAAGGCCTCTCCCTTTTCTCCGTGGGGGCAGTGGTGGTTCAGTGGTATAATTCTCACCTTCCATGTGGGAAATCCTGGTTTGATTCCCGGCCAGTGCATCTCATATGCAGCCCCCACCTGCCTGTCAGTGGAGGCCCTCGTATTGCTATGGTGCTGAACAGGTTTCAGCAGAGCTTCCTAAGACGAACTAGGAAGAGAGGCCTGGTGATCTACTTCCGAAAATCAGCCAGTGAAAACCCCATGGATCACAGTGGTCCGATTCCCAACTGATCTTGGGGATGGTGCAGGACCCGGTACATTTCATTCTGTCGTGCATGGGGCTGCCATGAGTCAGCGCCAACTTGACAGCAGCCAGCAACAACAATAACTCTTTTCTCTAGTCTGATTTAGACAGATACACCACAAATTCCATCCTGAGCAAAGACTAGGGACAGTGTAAACCCCCTAGCATTTACTTTCTCTGTACAGGGGTAGGAGGTGCTCACTGCCTTAAAACTCTTCTTTGCCTGCCTTTTCCTGAGCCTGAACTTTCCTGCTTAGAGATGCATTTCATTTTAACTGAACCTCACCCCAATCTGATGACATAGATTTGTAGACACCCATTTCATAGGTAAGGAAACTGAAGCTTAGAAAGGTTAAATAACTTGTCCTAGGTCACCCAGCTAGTAAGGACAGACCTGAGGCTTAAACCTGGACTACTGAGCTCTAAATCATCTTGCTCTGTTATTTCCCAGGCAGAAATAGTCACCGGGATTGCAGGCTCTGGGAGGCCAGCGGGAGATACAAAGGGCGAGGGAAGTGTTGACGCATTTTGCCAACTTCTTTACAACAGCTTCACGTCACCCAGGCTTACCACTTGTGAGCAGGGCCTGGTGTTATTTGTATAATTGCCTCGGCGACCCCTGGCGCAGGGCGCCTCTGGGTGCAAAGAAAAACAGAGGTCCGAGGCTGGAGCTCCAGCAGTAAGAGGTGAACAGGGGTGAAATCTATCCTGCAGCTCTGTTTGTAGTTTGAAAGCCTCCGAGGGTATTTTTCTAAGAGGGCATGTCAAAGCAGGGGTCCAGGGAGAGACCAAGAAGCTGTCTTTCCCTGTGTTCCTCTCGATACCAGTTCTCAGCCACCCCTTCTGTGTGGCCGTCTGTATTAGGGCATGGGTTGGCTGCGGGCGTTCATTTCTGCTGCGGTTCCTGGCGTGGGCCTGGGGGTCTCTGATGGACTCTGAGGTGTGTGGGCCGTGGAGCATGACGTCCTGCAGAGGAGCAAATGAAGGCACTGAGTCAGAACCAACAGCAGAATGAGCAGCAGAGCGGGGACTCTCAAGCCGCGGCTTTTTCTTCTATCGTGGAGCTCTAAATCGGTGTCAGCAAAGTATATTCTATGGGATATTAGGAGGCGTTCTACCGAAAAACAAAAAATAGTTCCATGCTCAAACAAGTCTGGCATTTCTTTACAGCAGGACCTCTCAGTGCCTTTGCCCTGTGCATTGGGATTATATTCTACAGTGCTCCCAAACCCTTTTGACCATAAAAAAACCCCACAAACCCTTTATTGTTGAGCCGATTCTGACTCATGGCAACCCCATGTGTTACAGAGTAGAACCGTTGCATAGGGTTTTCTTGCCTGTAATCTTTCTGGAAACAGATCACCAGGACCTTCTTCCTTGGCACTGCTGAGTGGGTTCAAACCAACAAACTTTATATTAGCAGGCAAGCGTAAACCATTTATGCCACCTAGGGACCTTCTTTTGACTGTGGGACCTTGTAATAATGGAGCAGGTTGTAGGACTAGCTTCCAGAGAACATACTGGGAAATGCTATTCTCTAGGATTATGTCAAAGACTCTGCAGATCGCTGCATTCTGTAGAATATGTTCATCAGCTACTATCTGATTTGAAGGAGGGTCTCATTCAATGCACTTCATAGTTCTGCTTGTTGAGAGTTAATCCCTCTCAAGGGTTGGTATCGGTCAGTCTGTCCCTTCTAACACTATATTGCCAAACAGCCCTCCCCCTCAATGGCACACATGAAACCCCCTCCTGTGGATTTTCCTGGGAGAGAAGGGGGCTTGCTAGTATTTTGATCACTGATGCTAGTGTTTCTAGGGTTAAGGCATTTCTGAGGTTGTGAAAATGGCACAGAGCTTTTCTAGAAGCTGCGGTTGTCCGGTCCACAAACTGCTTAAGAATATTTGACCTGCTTTACACAGTCTTTTTTTTTTTGGTAGGTTAAAACGACAGAAATTTATTCTCTCATAGTTCTGGAGGTCAGAAGCCAGAAATCAAAGTGTGGTCAGGCCCCTCTGAAGGCTCTAGGGAAGAATCTTTTCTTTTTTTTTTATATAT
>NW_004444026.1:2548417-2562928 GCF_000243295.1 Trichechus manatus latirostris | reverse complement strand
TTTAGGTGAAGGTTTACAGAACAAATAGTTTCTCATTTAATAGTTAGTACACATATTATTTTATGGCAATAGTTAACAACCCCATGACATGTCAACATTGTCCCTTCTCAACCTTGGGTTCCCTATTACCAGCTTTCCTGTCCCCTCCTGCCTTCTAGTCCTTGTCCCTGGACTGTTGTGCCCCAATAGTCTCGTTTTGTTTTATGGAGCTGTCTAATCTTTGGCTGAATGGTGAACCTTGGGAGTGACTTCATTACTGAACTAAAACGGTATCTGGAGGCCGTACTCTCGGGATTTTGCCAGTCTCTGTCAGTCCAGTAAGTCTGGTCTTTTTTTGTGAGTTAGAATTTTGTTCTACATTTTTCTCCAGCTCTGTCCAGGACCCTCTGTTGTGAGCCCTTTCAAAGCAGTCAGTGGTGGTAGCTGGGCACAGTCTAGCTGTACTGAACTCAGTCTGGTGGAGGCCTTGGGAGCTGTGGTCCATTAGTCCTTTGGACTAATCTTTCGTTTGTATCCTGTTCGCTTCATTCTCCCTTGCTCCAGAAGGGGTGAGACCAGTGGAGTATCTTAGATAGCTGCTTACAGGCTTTTAAGACCCCAGACGCTACTCACCAAAGTAGAATGTAGAACATTTTCTTTATAAATTGTGTCATGCCAGTTGAGCTAGATGTTCCCTGAGACCATGGTCCCCATGGCCCTCCACCCAGCAATTCAGTCCCTCAGGGAGTTTAGATGTTTACAGAGTCTTTTCTTGGCAACATTGCAGCCTCATTTTGGGAATCTATTTGATCTCAGGCATTGCTGTAGGCACATCAAGAGAGACTCCTGGCCCTGCTAGGCCCTTTACGTTTGGTTTCTCATTTGGCTTTCCAGCAAGCAACCCTAAAAGAGCTTCAGAGAGCTTCTTTCTAGGTAATGTTCTTTTTCCTGGTAGACTCCTTCACTTATTTTACTTTCTCCATGTTTGGGAGAGATGATTACTGTAAAAACAATACCTCTTGACTACATACTCAGTGCTGGGCTTTGCTCCGTGAGCTTCCCTTGTATTTCTGTTACTGCTAGCTGATGACCCCATGCGCAACAGAGGGTATTGCAGATGGAACTGTTATGCTCCATAAGGTTTTCAGTGTCTGATTTTCAGAAGCAGATTGCCAGGCCTTTCTTCCTAGTCTGCCTTAATGTGGGAGCTCCGCTGACAGCTGTTCAGCATTATAGGAATGCATAAGCCTCCACGGACAGACAGCTCATGGTTGCACATGAGGTGCATTGGCCAGGAATCAAACCTGTGTCTCCTGTATCAAAGGCGAGAATTCTACCATGAACCACCACTGCTCACTTCCCTATATTAATCCTCATAAATATCCCATGAGGTAGGTAGTTTTATTATCCCCATTTTTCAGATGAGGAAACTGAGTTTCAGAGCAGGTAAGTAACCTGCTCAGCTCCTGTAGTTAGTTGGTGTCAGAACTTGCCTTTCCATGTAACTGCCTAGAGCCAGACCATTAGTATCTGGGTGTCTTAAGAGTGCTTTCTTCAGGGGTTCATTGTCTTGTTTGCATTTTTACGAAGGGTGTTAGTGGCTTTCAGCTGTCCCTTGACAGCCCACTTCCTTGGGCAGGGATAATCTGGCCTCTTTGTAGATTGGGGTGCTTTTGCCTGTGAACGCCAGCAATGGAGCTGACTTAAGCCAAGGCGAGATTCTGCCACCTGCTCAGAGGCAGCATCCAGACGGAGCAGGACTGTCCAATGTGGAGCATAAATCTTGAGCTATTCTTGGCCTGCAGAGATAAGATTTTAATACCTGGCTCCTCTGGACTTTGGAGCCATCTAGAATATAGCCTTTTTTTCGCCCCCAGTTGTCTCCTCCCTTTTTTATGTCATAGATGTTTGAGCAGATTCTGTCTGTAGTCTGTCTTGTCTTATTTGCTGATGGTAGGCGTCAGCAGGCAAATGTCCTTGCTCCAGATCCTTCTTTCTGACCAGGTCTAGCTCTTCATTTTCCCCTTCTTTTGTGAGGTTGAGCCGTTGGTGGCAAAGGTCAATCAGAGGATTGGCAATTTTCTAGAGAATCTGGACTGTGGACACATTGATTGTTCTAGCTGATCAGGACCAGAATCACCTTCATGCTGCATTTTTGTTGTGACCACCCACACCTCTGCTTGGACTTAGGAAGCTGCAGCCTCTTAGAAGTGGGAAGGTAGGCAGTTTATAACCCTATGCTTGAGACACTGCACAAATAGCCTCTTACATTGGCAACACTAGCTAAGGGAAAAATCAATCAATCAATAAGTATTTATTGAGCTCATAGTCTGTAACTGTCGAAAAAGTTGCCACTAAAGCAATATGGGTTGAAGAAACTTGACTCCTTGTCAGAGGGCCAATTCCAGGGAAAATTCCTGTAGGTGCTATTGTCCTCTTGCCCCCCGGCCAAGGGCCTTTCCTTTCCCGTCTGCTCCTGTCCCTGTTCCCTGGGTCTACGTTCTCAGGCTGCACTTCAGTGCCTCAGAGACCCCAATGTGGGACCACATAGGCCTACCCTCTTTAGATGAATAACCCCCAAGATCCGATTCCATTTGTTGTTGCTGTTAGGTGCCATCGAGTCGATTCCAGTTCATAGCAACCCTAAGTACAATAGAATGAAACACTGCCCAGCCCCACGCCATCCTCACAATTGTTGCTATGCTTGAGCCCATGGTTGCAGCCACTGTGTCAATCCATCTTATTGAGGGTCTTCCTCTTTTTTGCTGACCCTCTACTTTACCAAGCCTGATGAACTACCTGTCTAGTGTCCGTTCCTTAAAGTGTCCGGCTATCCTAGGGCACCGATCCATTGGTGTCGCAGTGTCAATGACTGGTGATGGGGGAGATCGATGGGAAAATCTCTGCTCCTGTTTCCATTCTCACTCCCCACCTCCCTTCTTGTTCTTCTGACTTCTCTGCATTCTTCAGTGCCCATTACCTACCCTCCCCGGAAAGCCCCGTCCGTCAACTGCACTCCATACAGGCCGTGAGAAGGGCCCAAACTTATTAAGAACCGTCTGTAAGTCACAGGCTATGTTAGGCATTTCATGTAAGTATTTCATTTAATCCTCACAACAACACTGTGAAGTAGGTTTTTATTGTTGCCTTCTTTCCCGCTAGATGAGGAGACTAACATAAATTTGCCCCTGTATTTTATAGATGATAAGTAGAACCAGAATTCAAGCCTGGATCTGCCTGACATCTGAGCCTAGACTCTTGATCACCAAGTGCCTTGAACACCCCTCAACCTGTACACTCATAGTCTGAAAGGCTTGTTTGGCATGTAGTACCTACTACCCTGTGTTCTTATTATCTTTCTGTATAGTTTGTGCTCATTTCAGAGTCCCTGGGTGGTGCAAAAGGTTAATGTGCTCAGCTCTTAACCAAAAGGTTGGAGATTCTAGTCCACCCAGAGGCACCTCGGAAGAAAGGCCTGGTGATCTACTTCTGAAAAATCAGTCATTGAAAACCCTGTGGAGCACAGTTCTACTCTGACACACATGGGGTCGCCACGAGTCGGAGTCGACTCCAGTGCAGCTGGACTGGTTATGCTTGTGTCTCCAACATGACTCTCAACAACTTGAGGAGTATCCCACAGCATCTCCCCCAATGTCTTGGTCATCTAGTGCTGCTGTAGCAGAAATTCCACAAGTGGGTGGCTTTAACAAACAGAAATTTATTCTCTCACAGTTTAGAAGACTAGAAGTCTGAATTCAGGGCACCAGCTCTAGGGAAAAAGCTTTTTCTCTTTGATGGTTCTGGAGGAAGGTCCTTGTTCCTTGATTCTTGGTGATCTTCACTTGCTGTGGCATCTATCTTCCTCCATCTCTGCTTGCTTCTCTATGCCTAATCTGCTCTTTTATATCTCAAGAGAGATTGACTTAAAACTCACCCTAATACTGTCTAATTATCATAACAAAGAAAAACCATTCCCAATTGGGATAATAACCACAGGTATAAGGGTTAGGATTTATGACACATGTTTTGGGGGGACACAGTTCAATCCATAAAACCCAGTGTCTTTCATGTGCAAAGTGCTAAATGCTTGTTTCTTTTTTTTTTTTAATTATACTTTAGATGAAAGTTTACAGATCAAATTAGTTTCTCATTAAACAATACTTATTGTTTTGTGACGTTGGCTGACAACCCCATGACACGCCAACACTCTCCCTTATTGACCTTGGGTTTCCATTACCAGCTTTCCTGTGTTCTCCTGCCTTCTCATCCTTGCCCCTGGGCTGCTGTGCCCATTTAGTCTTATTTTGTTTTCTGGGCCTGTCTAATCTTTGACTGAAGGGTAAACCTCAGGAGTGATATCAGTATTGAGTTAAAAGGGTGTCTGGAGGCCATACTCTCGAGGTTTCTCCAGTCTCTGTCAGACCAGTAAGTCTGGTCTTTTTTTGTGAGTTAGAGTTTTGTCCTACATTTTTCTCCAGCTCTGTCCAGGACCCTACCTTCTATTGTGATCCCAGTCGAGCAGTTGGTGGTGGTAGCCGGGCACTGTCTAGTTGTGATGGACTCAGTCTGGCGGAGGCTGTGGTAGTTGTGATCCATCAGTCCTTTGGACTAATCTTTCCCTGTGTCTTTGATTTTCTTCATTCTCCCTTGCTCCAGATGGGGCGAGACCAGTGGAATATCTCAGATGGCCGCTCACAAACTTTTAAGACCCCAGACGCTACTCACCAAAGTAGGATGTAGAACATTTTCTTTATAGACTATGTTATGCCAGTTGAACTAGATGTCCCCCGAGACCATGGTCCCCAGCCCTCAGCCCAGTAATTTGGTCCCTCAGGGAGTTTGGATGAAAACACATGTTTCTTGACAGATGGTTTGTGTATGATGCTTCTTGGCCTAGGTGGATTTTTTAACAAGATCCATCAATGCCTTAACACAAAGGAATGAGTCAAAGAGGGGATTCAAAGTGTTTTCTTGATGTCTGCCAATTGTCATTAAAGGAAAGGAAAAAAAAGAGAGGGGGCAATGAAATAAAATTATTAAGGCCTGAGGCACAGTACTAGTCACTTTTCAGGCATTGTCTAAAAACTCTATGGGGTAATGTTATCATTCTTGTTTTTCAGATGAGAAACTGAGCTTCAGCGAGATTAAGTGGTTTTCTCAAGGACACAGAGCTATTAAGTGAAGAACTAGGACTCAGACCCAGTTTTTTTCTGATCATAACCCAGACAGTTTCCCTCTGCATAAAACTTCACCTCTAATTTCTGAGGGACATCTAGGCAGGAAAGTTAAAACTCTTTTTGTTGTTAACATTAGATGCTGTTTAGAAGACCAGAGCAAAGGCATTTCTATCAGGGATGGTTAACCTAGGATTTCTGGACTCAAGTGACTCTATGAATAGCTCTCAAGAAGTTCCCTGGAAATTGAGAGCAAAAAGTGTGTTTATGTGCATTTTCCCTGGGAGAGAGAGGGGGTCCATAGCTTTAAGCAGCTTCTCAAAGGTATCCATGACTCAGAAGAGGTTAAGGACTTCCAATTTAGAGGAACAGAAAACAGATTCCCAAAGGGAATTTCAGAGTCTTCTTCCATGGACTGTGGATGGAGGGGACTGTCCTGGGCTTTGACATTAAAATTTCATGTGCGTTCAGAGTGAGAAGATCTCTCAAAGCCCCTTTAAACTCTAGATTCAGAATGTCATGGCTCTCAATTGGTGGGGACTGCAGTCTTCAGGCCCATCCTATGCTAGGTGATGGATTGGATGTGACAGAAGGTAGATGGTATGGGAGCCACTTGGCAAGGGCAGGTTCTGAGCAGAGTTTGCCCCCTGGGGTTAATGCATTCCGGCGTTCTTGCTGATGCCAGGATAAAAGAGGAGAAGGATGCATCCAGACTGCAGGCAGCACTCAGAAAATCCTAACATTCAGACAATCCAAATGTTGCTGTGTTAACTTTTATAAAAATAGAGAGTCGGTTCTGTTGGGTAGGCAGAGACCTTCCTCCTGACTTCTTTTACTTATAATGATTTGATCTCCAACGTGGTTGAAAAACACGTTGCAGTGAGTCTGTTGGTCCCACCTTTCATAAACTGGTTTCTTAATTGAATCAGACTGAAAAATACTGTCTAAACGTGACTCAGTGATCCAAAATGTTGACCAAAGAAGGATAGGTGACTTCTCTGCCATGGCTTTATTATACGTCTTTTTCCACACTGGTACCTTCTGAAAGAGAGGACTCACACTGGGCTTTGCAGCCCACTTTCTTCACCTTGAAATAAAGCATGGAAAGAGCGTAGGTCTAGAAATGACCTGGGTTCTAGGTGGTCCATATCTTTGTGCCACTGGTCACTTAACCTCTTTATGTTCCATCTCAATGCATCTCATTTATTTATTCAATCATCCATGCATCCATCTATCTGTCTATCATCTATCCATCCATCCGTCCATCCGTCCATCCATCCATCTTTCTATCTCTCATTCTCTCTTTCTATTCATTGTTGTTAGCCGCTGCCGAGTCGATTTTACTCATAACAACCCCATGTGTGTAGAGTAGGACTGCTCCATAGGGTTTTCAAGGCTGTGACTTTTCAGGCACAGTTTACCAGGCCTGTCTCTTGAGGAGCCTCTGGTTGGTTTCGAACCACCAACCTTTTGGCTAGTAATTGAACATTTAACCTTTTACACCACCCAGGGACAGTGTACTTATTCAACTAACATTTATTATCAGCTATTTAACAGACAGGGCAATTGGGGCTGAGAACACAGACATGGGTAAGACATACAGGTAGTCCCCAACTTATGATGTATTTGAGTTACAATGAACTGCAATTATGACTGTCTGGGGTTTTTTGTTTTTTTGTTTTTCGTTTTTAGTACATCTTATCATTAGTAATATGTACTACATACAATGTCACAGCGTGTAATTTGCTGATGTTATCATTCTCAGATGTTCACTCGCAGATGTTCGATGTTACAATGTACTGTTCAAAACTGTTGTATAGCAGGCCATGGCAATAATAATGAAAACTAAAAAACAATGAGGTATTTGACTTATGTCAAAACCGACTTACGGTGGAGCCATCGGAATGGAACCCTGTCGACAGTCGAGGACCTGTAGCCCCTGAGCTGTAGATACTAGAGCAGCAGTTCTGTAACATGAATGTGCATACCAGTCACCGGGAAACTTGTTAAAAGCTGCAGATTGTGAGTTGGAGGACTAGTGGAGGGCCCAAAGTTTTGCAGTTTTTAATCCTCCCAGGTAGTGCCAATGCTGCTGGCTCAGAGATGACACTTTGAGGAGCAAGTGGCTGAAAGGTCCTCATCATGTTTCCTGATCTCGTCAGCATTATTGTGAAGACCCAATGGGTTAACGCATACAAAGGTACTTTAGAAAAGCAGAAGGTACTTCTCAAATACAATGTTTTGTTAATGTATCCTTTCTGGGTCTCCAGACAATTAGGTAGTACAGATGGAATTGTCATTTGGCCCCCTGGTTGTCTCAGTGGAATTGAGGGCCGAACTGAGCTAGATGTTACCAGAAAATTCAAGTTTTAATCTAGATTCGAAGTTAGAGCAGGCAATGACATAAGCTAAGCCTCCTCTCCCTCCTTTCCATCCTTCCTGTTTTGTGAGCTTTTATATGAACCCACTGAGAGACACCCCAAAAGAAAGACCTGGCAATTTACTTCCAAAAGGTAACAGCCATCAAAAACCCTATGGAACACAGTTGTACTCTGAAGCACATGGGGTCGCCATGAATCGGAATCGATTCGATGGCTACTGGTTTGGTTTTATACGAAAGAGGCTCAGAGAAAGAAGTGACGTCTCTCTCTTCCTCCTGAGCGTGCTCAGAGCCCTGGCGCATCCAGCTGGGAGCCCCGGCCCTCTGCAGGAGATTTGGTTTTGCCATTTAACTAATTGACAAGATTGGAAGCCATAATAAATAGCCAAGTATTTAATCCAAGACTAGTTGGTGAATAAATACTCTGTTAGCCCAATAAGGAAAAAGTGTTTCTGTCCTTTAAGTGGGAAATGGTCATGTTGTATATAATGACTAGTGTGAACAGGACAGTCTTTCTTTAGCCAATAAAATAGTATCCCAAGGGAAGGTGACCTTGTGTTTCCAGAATACTGATCCCCTGAAGTGTCTGTAACAAGGCACTGGGGTGGGGATCCGAGGGGCTTGAACTTAGAGACAACATGAAGTAATTTATTCTAGTTGCCTCTTTTTGCCATCTTTAAGACATACAAATTAAAATAAATTTGATTTTTAAAAAGAGAGGTAGGCCAATATGGCCTACAGCACAATCAATAATAAATTTCAGGTTGAAACATTACCCAGAGAAAGAAAACATTAAGTGTTCAGATCCCAGAAGAAGGAAAGTCTAAAATGTATTTCATTGATCTTGTCAGTGCATTTTTGAGTTTGCTATTTTTCCCTTGTTATTTTGTCTTTGCAAAGCAGAAATTCTGAAAGTGTATTTGAACATTGCGTTTCAGAGGCATTGCAAGCAAAGTTGCCAGAACAGTTTTGTAGAGTAAATCATTTTTCAGCAAACCTTGACTCTCTTTGGCAGGTCAGTATCAAGAGAAAAGCCAGGAAAAAGAACTGTTTTGTTCTCTTAGAAATTGACAATATTCATGTTCCTGAAAAGTTGATTGTCAAATGAATTTTTGTAAATTGAGTCTTATTTTTGAATGCGCTAGGAGAATCCCATACAGCTATAAAAACAAAGAAACCTTTTGGTAAAGTAAGTATTTTCCCTGCCTCACCTGTTTTGCAATTTAAAAAATTCTAAATCTGGATTTTTGTACGTTGAGTTTGTTTAAATCAAGGACCACCTGTGGACAAAGGGAAAAGAAGGAAGAATAATTTGTCCAAATCACAACCTGCAAGGATCAGGCTAAATGCTGGGAAAAACATTTCTGAGAGTCAGGCTAAGGATAGGGAAGCTTTAGCGCAGTCTTCTTCATTGAAGACCTTCAAGAGAGGGACAAATCAACCCATGTGGTGGTGAGGATTCTGAGGGGGGAAGATTGTGCCCTGTGGCCACACTGACCTGGGTTTGACTCCTGACTCCACCACCAACCAACTGTGTTATCCTCAGTAAGTCACTGAACATCAGTCAGCTTATGTTTTCTCAACTCTATGATCTTTCCCTTAGAAGCTGTTTAAGAGATGAAAGGAGACCTTGCATGGTTAATGCTGGGCAGATAGCAAATGCTCAGTAAATGGTAGCCACATGTGCCCTTATATCAAACCAGAATATCTGAAGTTTCTCTCAGCCACTTCCTCTCTATGTCCCTCTTTTCTGTACCCCAGGAATGTAAGAGAAGCTTGTGCTTCTCTTGTGCTATTGTTAGGTGCTGTCGAGTCAGTTCCGACTCATAGCGACCCTGTGTACAACAGAATGAGACACTGCCCGGTCCTGCGCCACCCTACAATCATCGAGCCTATCGTTGCAGTCACTGTGTCCGTCCGTCTCGTTGAGAGTCTTCCTCTTTTTTGCTGACCCTCTACTTTACCAAACATGATGTCCTTCTTCAGGAACTGATCCTTCCTGATAACATGTCTGAAGTATGTGAGATGAAGTCTCACCATCCTCGCTTCCAAGGAGCATTCTGGCTATACTTCTTCCAAGACAGATTTGTTTGTTCTTCTTGCAGTCCATGGTGTATTCAATGTTCTTCACCAACACCATAATTCAAAGGCATCAATTCTTCTTCTGTCTTCCTTACTCATTGTCCAGCTTTCACATGCATAGGAGGCGACTGAAAACACCATGGCTTGGGTCAGGCGCACCTTAGTCCTCAAAGTGACATCTTTGCTTTTCAGCACTTTAAAGAGGTCTTTTGCAGCAGATTTGCCCAATGCAATATGTTTGATTTATTGACTGCTGCTTCCATGAGTAAAATGAAATCCTTGACAACTTCAGTATTTTCTCCATTTATCACGATGTTGCTTATTGGTCCAGTTGTGAGGGTTTTTGTTTTCGTTATGTTGAAGAGTAATCCATACTGAAGGCTGTAGTCTTTGATCTTCTCTTACATTCTACTAAAAATGATATTCCTTTAAATTAACTGTTGGGCCAGAAAAATCTCTAGAAATCCGGGAATGTCAGGGTGAGAGAACAACAGCATTTTTGGAAGGAAAAGCACCAGAAGTAAAATCCTGGAAATCTTCCTGTTGTCCAGGCAAGATCTAGTTTTCATAATACTACTAGACATTTTCTTTAATTACTGTAGTATTATAGTTCTTCTGGTCTCAGGCTGATAGAGTCTTTGGTTTATGTGTCCCTTTCTGTCTCTTGGGCTAATATTTTCCTTGTGTCTTTGGTGTTCTTCATTCTCCTTTGCTCCAGGTGACCAGTATCACTTTCTTGGTATCTATTCCATGGCTAATGGAATACAAGAGCTACAAGAACTCCCACTTCTCCGTGAACATCTTCTTCCTCCTATCCTAGAGGCATTTTCAAGGCCTGCTTCCCACTCAAGGCTCCGAACATCTAACTTTGTTCTCCTCCTCTCCACCTGAATTTTCCCTCTCAGGTATACGTCCTGGGCTCAGCTACCTACTAACTCTGTGATGTGGATATGTTATTTTTCAGTCTGAAACCTCAGTTTCCTCAGCTACAAAATGGGGATACAGGTACCTAGCTGATAAAATTGTTCTGAAGATCAAGGATAATATACGTAAAGCACTTCATAGTAGGTTATAATAATCTTGTTTGAGCTGAGGACTGGGGCTAATGGTGGAAGAATATAACCGTGGAGCCAGTTAACACGTTTGCACTTAGCTTTCAATACTTGGATGCAGAGGTGCAGTGCCTAGAGGCTGAGTGGTGCAGTGGAGAGCCTGGCCAGCAGGCAGCAGGGCGAGGAAGGGAATTAACATTATTGAGTGCCTGCTCTGTGCCAGGCACTGTGCTGTGCTCTTTGCATTGATTTAGCCTTATAAGACTCCTTTCCTCTCCTCTGGTTCCCAACTCTAGGAGATGTAGATCCGGTTGGTGGCAGGGTGGGGATCTGGCTTTCACGCTGGCCCAGCAGCATGCCATTGCCCATCATTCACGTGTTATCTGCTGTTCTTGGAAGCCTGGCGAAGCTTTTGAGAAGAAAGAGAAAGAGAGAGAAGCAGCTGAGTAAGCAGATGACCATGCCATACTGTTTAATATCAATCAAGATTTCATTGATTCCTTTCTGTGAACTCTACTGCTCCAGTATTGATCTCTAAGCACTAAAATCAAATAGGAAGACATCTTACCATCAAAGGTCAGGTGTGCTGGCCAGCTCAGAAGCTGAGGTGAATTTTGAGTCAGAGGACACATGGAAGATTTCTGAGGAGGGCCTTTTTTTTCCCAGGGACCACTGAAATCTCAACCATCTTTCTTCTCTTTAAAGGACTTCCCATGTGTGGCGATTCGTTCTCTAACAAAAGAAGAAAGGCAGCCTGGTGTGGTGACAGGCAAGTGGGCTTAGAGTGAGACACATCTGGGATTGCCTCCTGGCTCAGCTACTTACCAGCTAGGGAACTTCAAGCATGTTGCTTAACCTTTCCATTTTATTGTTGTTCAACAACTATTTATCGTATAGAACACCTTCATTCAATAACTATTTATTGATCACCTGCTGTATACTGAGTATTCAGGATATACCAGTGAATAAGATAGAGCTGGTACCTGCTTTAGTAACATTCTTTTGCTTTCTTTCTTGAAGAGGTAACTTTTTATTTAAAATGTTCATTATAAAAAAATTTAAATACACACAGAAGCAGATGAAGAGTTTTCACTAAACCTCCATTTAACCGTCACTCAGATTCAACAATTATCAAGCATTCTGGCAGAACTTTTAGAAGATTCCAACACTGTAACAAGAACTGAATTTGAAGTTGCTGTGAGATCTGAAGCGAGTTACTTAACCACCCTAAGCCACAGTTTCTTCATCTGCAAAGTGGAGAAAAATAACGGTATTCACCTTCAGGGTGGTATGGAGGATTAAAGGATGTGCTCTGTGCAGCCTGCTGAGCACAGCACCTGCAGGATGGTGAGGGGCTCGTAAGTGTGAGCAGAGTCCTGTGGGATGTTGTGAGGATGAAGGAGAGGATGCGTGTGAGCCCTGTTGTGAGATGGTGATGGTGGTGACAATGGAATAAGGGAGCAAGGGTGAACATTGTTGCTGTGATGCTGACTGATCATAGCCTGGCCAATAGCAGGCACTCCGTAGATGATGATGAAGGAGGAGAAGACACGGAGGGCAAGAAGATGAAGAAAAACGAGGAGGAGGAGGAGAAAGAGGAGGGGGAGGAGGAGGAGGTGAGAAGAAGGGGGAGGGAGAAAGGAGATAGAGCAGGAGAGACCAAGAGGAGGAGGAGAAGGAGCAGGGGGATGTGACGATGGAGCAGGAGGTGGAGAAGGAGGAGGAGGAGGAGGAAGGGAAAAAGATGAAGAAGAAGGAGAAGCAGCAGAAAAAGAGAAAGAAGAAATAAATTTTCTCAAATTTCAGCATGGTTGATAAAAAAGAGTAGAGCATACAAGAGAGAAAATTGTGCAACAGGTGTTCTAATGAAAGGAGCTGAAGAGATCGTTTAGAAAAGGCATTATCCTGTTAGTTGGAGATGCATGATAGAGAGTATTAAAACGCTAAAGTAAACCCCCAGTGCGTGCTTGGTGTCTCCCGTGCACAAGGCGTTGGGCTGGGTTCAGGGGGCTCACTGTCAAGATGTTGTATTTGCCTTCAAGGAAATTATAATTTATTTCAGGAGATAGGACAGAAAGTCCTAATAAATTATGACAACAAATTACTTAAATAATAGCCCAAGACCAAAGAAGAGCTGACAAGGGGTGAAGCTGATTTATTGGCACATGAATTGTACAGACATTAGGTGCTCCTGAGTTCAGAAGACCAGCGGATCACTTCAGGCGAAGACATCAGGCCAATCTCATCCAGGAAATGGGTTTCCATTAGGTCTTCAAGGGTAGGTAGGAGGTATAAAGGAGTTCCTTCCAGCGATGGTTCAGTAGTCTATCCAATAACGTTGAAGCTCTGTTCAAGGTTCAAATTGCTTATTGATGTTTGAATCGTTTTTAGGTTTGGTTCAAGTCCCTGGTGCCTTGTGTGGCACTGGAGGGTAGAAGCTCAATAAATAAAGGCCCTGGGGGAAAAAGCTTTAGGACTGCGAGGGCCCACTAGGGGTGATAGCTCCAGCTCTGGGGGCTGGTTCTGGCCTGAGAAGGCAAGGAGGGCCTGGCTCTGGTGAGGGGAAGGGCTTTGCCTTGCCTCTCAGGTGTGTGGCCTTGGGCAAACTGCCACCCATTGGACTTGGGGTCTTCAACTGTAAAACAGAGAAAATGATACTAACCTTTCTGTACAGTAAAGATGGTTGTGAGGATTGCATGAAATAACCTGTGGATATAGTGTATTCAATTGTCTAGACTCAGACTGTTTTCAGATTGGGTCTGTCTTGTCTGCTTTAAAAAATGGGAAACTTTTCTTCAAGGGACTTATTATGGACGGAATTGTGTCCCCCAAAAATGTTTGTCAGCTTTGGCTAGGCCATAATTAGTAGTATTGTGTGGTTGTCCACCATTTTGTAATCTGATGTGATTATCCTACGTGTTGTAAATCCTAATCTCTATGACATTAATGAGGCAGGATTAGAGATAATTATGTTAATGAGGCAGGATTCAATCTATAGGATTAGGTTGTAACTTGAGTCAATCACTTTTGAGATATAAAAGAGAGAGGTGAGCAGAGAGGAAAGGACCTCATTACCACCAAGCAAGAAGAGCCAGGAGGAGAGCGCATCCTTTGGACCCATGGTCCTTGCGCTGAGAAGCTCCTAGACCAGGGGAAGATTGCTGACAAGGACGGTCCCCCGGAGCAGACAGAGTGAGAAAGTTTCCTCTGGAGCTGGCACCCTGAATTTGGACTTATAGCCTCCTAGACTGTGAGAGAATAAATTTCTGTTAAAGCCATCCACTTGTGGTATTTCTGTTATAGCAGCACTAGATAACTATGACAGTGCCCATCCCTTCCCTGTCCCCAGTATCCTGGGTGGTCTGATGAGGGGTTGTCCACACAGGACAGAGTCTCAGGGCACAGACGAGAGTCTCCCCAAAGCAGGCATTGGGCAAAGGGCTGATGGCTGGAGAAGAGAACGCAGGACATCAGCCCTGTACCTAGTCTTCTTGGGTCTGGCTCTATAACTATAAATGATGTTGTGCTAAGGTGTGAGTGACGGTTAATGCTTCATGCTTTACACTTCCCTGGTGAGGAATTTGCATTTTAGCCAAACCTTCTAGAGACTCTACCTTATTCTGAGGGAATTACACTATGGTGGAAATTTGGGAGGCTACGTAATCTGGCAGAGAAAACACTGGATGTTCTGTAAGGAGGTGTGTGTTTGTTGCAGATAATGTATGCAGTACAGTTTTATTTTTTTATTTTATTTTATTTTTTTAAAAATATTTTATTGTACTTCAGGTGAAGGCTTACAGAACAGATAGTTTCTCATGTAACAGTAACACACATGCTGTTTTAT
>NW_004444026.1:2515234-2538704 GCF_000243295.1 Trichechus manatus latirostris | reverse complement strand
ATTGATGTTCTAGGGTTTCAGGATTGTTGATTCTCTGTTTGGCTTAGTTTTTCGGATCTTTGTTGTGGAGGGACGGCGTGGTGCTTCTGCCTAGACCGCCATCTTGCCGGACCCCAGTTTTATTTTTTTGAAGCAAATGATAAAATGATTATATAATCACTATGAGAACATATATGCATATGAATGCATGTAAAAAAAGATCTAGAAGGTTATGTATCTAACTGATAACAATGGTGAATCTGGGTGGGATCTGGGATGGGAGGTAGGATGGTCTCTATAATGTTTTAATTTTGCACAAGAAGAATGTAATTGTGTGTTACAGCAGGGGACTTGGAATAAGAGCACTGGGTTCTCTGAATCTCCTCAGGTGTAAAATGAAGATAAATTCTCAATGACCTGTTGTGGAGATTGAATGAGATGACATCCATGGATGGTGCAAACGATTAAGTGCTCAGCTACTAACAGAACGGTTGGCAGTTTGAATCCACCCAGAGGCACCTTGGAAGAAAAGCCTGGTGATCTGCTTCTGAAACGCTCTAAGTCAAAGTTGACTGCACAGCAGCTGGTTCGGTTTTGGTTTTTAGCACAGTGCTTGTCACCCAGAACTCAGTCAGTAAATGTCAGCATTGCTATTCCTTCTATAGCAGAGACTGGATGGATGTCACCTGTCCATTTCCTCTTCCTGATCCCCAGCTACTTTGCAGTGAGCAATCATATAACTGTTGTTGTTGGGTGCCGTTGAGTCGATTCTGAGTCACAGTGACCCTATAGGACAGAGTACAACTGCCCCATAGGGTTTCCAAGGCTGTAATCTTTATGGAAGCAGACTGCCACGTCTTTCTCCCTCAGAGAGGCTGGTGGGTTCGAACCACTGACCTTTTTGTTAGCAGCCAAGTGCTGAACCACTGAGCCACAAGGGCTCCTAGCGCATAACTAGCTCTGGCCAATGGCATGTGTGCAGAAGTGATGCATCCCATTTTTGACCTGGCCATAAGTCCACCCGTGCCACGCTTCTGACAGTCACCTCCTCAGATGGTAGAGACTGTGGTGTCCCAGGATGGGGAGCCTTCACCCCTAAGTCCCTGAGGGTGGATGACAGCTGCCCTGCAAAGCTACTCATTCACTTTAGACTGTGATATGAATAAGAAGTAAACTGTTACTGTGTTAAGCCACTGAGATTTTTGGGTTATTTGTTGTTAATGCTAGATGTAATGTATCTTCTCTCTTGGTTCTGAGTTTGAGATTCTGTTCTGCTATCTAAGTCGCAAGGAGCCCTGGTGGCACAATGGTTAAGGGCTCGGCTGCTAACAGAAAGGTCAGCAGTTTGAACTTACCCAGTGGCTCTGCAGGGGAGGACGGGAGAGGAAAGACTTGGTGACCTGCTTCCGTAAAGATTACAGCCTTGGAAACCTTATGGGGCAGTTCTACTTTGTCTTGTAGGATCACTGTTGGTCAGAATTGACTCGAAACCCTCTAGTGCAGGTCTGCTCTGTCATGTGGGGTCGCTATGTGTTGGGATCAACTTGGTGACTCATAACAACATCATCTAAGTCTCAGTTTCTTCACTTGAAAGTGGGACAAGTCACTTTTTTTTTTTTTTTTTTTGCCCTTCTTGCCTGCCTCAGAAGGTTGTGTGTGAAATTCCAGTGAGAGATCGATTGCGAAATCGCTCCATGAGTGCTGAAGAGGTGCGGCAAACTGGCAGGGGCCTGGGCCTTCGAGAGCTTCTCAGGCCATGTGGTACAGACCAGGCTGAGTGGCCGTGTGGGTGACGCCCCTGAGGAGAGCCCGGCCTCAGACAGGTTTGGGGCGTGTGTGGTGGGGGACAGGAGGCTGGGAGGAGGGCCTTTGGGCATCCTCCAGCTAAAGAGAGGTGCCTGTGGTTAGGGCTGGTTGCTGCAGCTTCTCCATTTCCAACAGAATCCATGGATCAGACAAGGATTGATTCCCAAGATCAATTTACTGTAGGCTGATAAAAGACTCAATGTGTTTTTGGGGATTGGCCACTGCCCAGGCCAAAGCAAAAACTTGTATTGTCAGCAGTAATTAAGAAGCGATTTGCCCTTGGCCCCTGTTCCTGGGACCAATGCCAACCTCTGCGAGCCTCAGCACTGCCGGCTCAGATGGGGACAGGTGACACACGCCAGCACGCGGTGTAGCCCGTGGAGGCCTTGGCAGGACTCCCGCTGCAGGCCCGGTTCTTCTGGGCCCCTGCTGTGTGGGTGACTACCACAGGAACATGAGAGGGGCTTTTAGGGCAGAGAGGTGTCTGCTGGTGACTGGTCAGCATGGTCCTGTGGAAAGTGCTGTGGGCTTGGAGACAGGAAGCCTGGATTCTCTTCAGGGCTTTGGCTTTGTCAGTAACAAGCTCTGGGAATCCAGCCACACCATAGCCATGCTTTGGGCCTCAGCTTTGTCCTCTGTAAAATGGTCAAGGGGGTCTTGTTTGTCCATTCATAGGCCCTGGGGGCACATTTTCCTTGTTGTGGGGTGTGTTGTGTGTGTGTGGTGGCGTGTCCCTGTGTGTTTGTGTGAGGTATTGTGTGGGAGATATTGTGTGGGGGTGGAGTGTGTGAGGTATTGTGCGTGAGTAGTGTGTTGAGCTATTGTGTGTGTGTGAGCTACTGTGTGTGTGTGGTGTGTGTGCTATTGTGTGTGTGTAGTGTGTGTGAGGTACTGTGCGTATTTGGTGTGTGTGAGGTATTGTGTGTGGTGTATGAGATATTGTGCATGTGTGAGGTATTGTGTGTGTGGTGTGTACGTGAGATATTGTATGTGATATGTGTGTGAGGTATTGTGCGTATGTGGTGTGTGTGAGGTATTGTGCATGAGTAGTGTGTGTGAGGTATTGTGCGTGAGTAGTGTGTTGAGCTATTGTTTGTGTGTGAGCTACTGTGTGTGTGGTGTGTGAGCTATTGTGTGTGTGTAGTGTGTGTGAGGTACTGTGCGTATTTGGTGTGTGTGAGGTATTGTGTGTGGTGTATGAGATATTGTGCATGTGTGAGGTATTGTGTGTGTGGTGTGTGTGAGGTATTGTGTGTGTGGTGTGTGTGTGAGGACTGTGCATGTGTGCTATGTGTGAGGTAGTGTGTGTGTGGTATGTGTGTGAGGTGAGGTATTGTGTGTGTGATGTGTGTGTGTGTGTCGTATGGCCTGCCCTCAGGGAGCTTCCAGGCTAGCTCATCTCTAAGGACCCTCTTAGCCCAAGATTCTGAAGACAATGAACACTGAAATCTGAAGTGTTCTGTTTTGCAGAGAAAATGTGGGAATGAAGTTGGGGATAACGTGGGGTGGGGGAAGATGGAAGCAAGCAGGACCCCAATATCTAAACATTCTGCAAATCTCTGTGTAATATATGCACCAATGCATACTTTTTACATGTGGAATCTTAAAATCATTTTGGTATGTTTAAGAAAGTAGTGGGAGGAGAAGAAGCAAAACAGATGGAGAAGAACAGAAAGACATATTCTTTTGCCTTTACTCATGGTCTGATTATTTCGTAGGAAGGCATAATTTATGTACATCTATGCAAATAGTCATGCAAATGAGTGGTTTCCTAGAGCTAATCATTTCTCCTTCCCCACCGAGTGAGTGGAATTGCAGCAGGAAGAAGGTGACTCACTGTTTCACCACCAGAACTTCCCCAGTCACTTCTCCCCAAATGCACACACCCTTGCACTGTAGGGTCCTTCAGGCCTCCAGAGACCAGCCAGCCACCCTATCGTGAAACAGAACTTACTTGGAGGCAGGTGCCCGTGAGGACAAGAAGTGAACGAAGAGATCAGGGGTGGAGTAGTTCAGAAAGGCACATCTTTGTGTGGCAGGATTTGCTGCCCAGCTGTTTTAGCGGGTGGAGTGTTTCTTTCAACTCTTCTTGGGCAGAAGTAAAAATGAACTTGGTCAATCAGCTGAGCAAAAACATCTTTTTCCTTCCTCTTTGCCATCTGTTGGCGGCTGCACATTCAACCCCCTGAAGGTGGGCCCAGAAAGCTTGTCCCAGGGGGCCATTTTCAGGCTCCTGCTTCTCACTTTTTGGAGCCCAGGTGGCGCAGTAGTTAAGAGCTTGGCAGCTAACCAATAGGTAGGCGGTTCGAATCCACCATCTGCTCCTTGGAAACCCTATGGGGCAGGGCAGTTCTTCTCTGTTCTATAGGGTCACTATGAGTCAGAACAGACTCAACGGCACCTCGGTGCCACTTCCCTCACCCGCTCCTCATTCTTATTCCTTAAGAAATTACATGCTACAGAATCTAAAGCAGAACTGACCATTTAATTAATAATACCTGCTTACAAACTGATTAGCAATTTACAAAGCTCTTTCACAGTCTTTCTTTTTCTTTCTGTTGGTCCTTTACCATGTCCCCTTGGAGGTAGGTTGGTACCTACATTTGTGGAAACCTCAGCTCAGGGAGATAAAATGGCGTGCCCAAGATCATGTTAGTGATAGATGGTTCGGCTGGAGCCCAGAGCCTCTGATTCCGTACCCTGTGCTGACGTGTTCTGGTGTGTGTGGTATGTGGTGTGGTGTACGCCTCTGTGTGTGTTTGTGTGTATGTGTATGGTGTGCCTGTGTGTGTTGTGGGGTGTGTGGTGTGGTGTGTGCCTCTGCTTGTGTGTGTGTGTGTATGTGTATGGTGTGTGTAGTGTGTGTCATGGTGTGTGTAGTGTGTGTTATAGTGTAGGTCTGTATGTGTGTGTGGTGGTGTGTGCCTGTATGTGTTTGTGGAGGTGTGTGAGGGGTGCAGTGGTGATGCAGGTGGGGAGGGTGTCATCCCTACTTGTTTGTCCTGGGCTGGCAGGTGCAGAGAGTCTTTCCGGCCTAACTCTGCTATTCATCCACAGCTCAAATGCTGTGGCTGTCTCTGCCCTTGTTCACAGTTCGTCCATCTGCCCCTGACGGGATACCAAGACCCGCTAGGCTGAAGGGTTAGACAGGGGCAGGGCCCCAGCTGCCCTTCATGATGTCAACCTTAGAAGGCCCAGGACATTCCTAAGCCTCCTTGGCTTCCCTCAGTGACAATTTATGACTTCTTGATATGAGATAGAAACACTTCCTGGCCTCTCTCTGATTTCTAGCCTGCACTATATCTTGAGTCAACAAGCTCCGTATATTTATCAGCTGCTGTAAATTTGTTCTAAAATCACCTTCAAACTTAAGAGAGATCTGCTGTCTCTGGGATCCTGGGGTTTTGGTAAATACAGTCAGCCCTCCATCTCCGTGGGTTACGCATCCGCTGATTCAACCAACCCCAGATGGAAAATATCTGGAAAAAAAAATATTACGGTGTTGCTGACGTGATTAGGCCTAAGATGGATGCATCTGTACTGAACACGTGCAGAGTTTTTTTTTCTTGTCATTATTCCCTAAATAATACAGTACAACCACTATTTACATAGCATTTACATTGTATTAGGTATTACAAGTAATCTAGAGGTGATTTAAAGAATGCAGGAGGACGTAGGTTATATGCAAATATGACATTTTATGTAAGGGACTTGAACATCCGAGGATTTTGGTGTTTGCAGGGGTCCTAGAACCAATCCCCCAAGGATATCGAGGGACGACTGTAAGTTAGTGCCTGCCAGTGTCTCTCCTTGAGGTTTTCTAGATCCCCATCATCATTTCCCTCACCCTTCCCAGCAAGCCCCAGAAGATGCCTCAAGCATCAGAACGACTCTTGTGATTTTTCCTGACTGTACTGTCAGTAC
The DNA here is from genome assembly GCF_000243295.1 of Trichechus manatus latirostris. Taxonomy (NCBI): domain Eukaryota; kingdom Metazoa; phylum Chordata; class Mammalia; order Sirenia; family Trichechidae; genus Trichechus; species Trichechus manatus. Next base: position 2,532,995 of record NW_004444026.1, on the reverse strand, counting down.
TGCTGACTGTGTGCTCGCTCTGTGTGTATGACACAGGTCTGAGAGCTTTACGTAGATGATCTCACTTTTAAATATGTTTTTAGGTATTTTATCCAAGTAAGAGATGCATGTGGTTAATGAAAGCAACAGTCCCCTATCTTATCTCGCCTAACTCTAGGTTTTACTCTCAAACAAAACTACTTGTAACTGCTTTTCTATGTATTTCTTTGGGTGGTTACCTCCATAGCTCTGCATATTAATCCACGCTCTCATTCAATCTCACATGAAGTAGGTACTCCTATGAGCTCCACTTTAAAGATGAAGAAACTGAGTCTTAGAGGGAATAAGTGACTTGCCCAGGGTAACTTTAGCTAAGAGAAGGCAACGCCAAGACCCTTACTTGGGTCCAGATCTTCTTTTTTTTGCTTTAATTTTTTTTTATTAGTTACTAACCATTCTTCCAAACTGTGCTTATTCCTCTACAAAACAAGCAGTAAGAGGCCATTAACTGCAATGCAGAAAGCTTTTCCTTTCTATTTTTTAAAAATTTTTTCCCATACGAAAATTTATACATACATTGTTATGTGACCCTAATTGTTCTCCCCATACTGTGACAGCGCACTCCTCCTTTTCACCCGATTCCCCATGTCCATTCAACTAGCTCCTAACCCCCTCTGCCTTCCCATCTCACCTCCTGACAGAAGCTGCCCGTTTAGTCTCTTGTATCTACTTGAGCTAAGAGGCACACTCCTCATGAGTATCACTTTATGTCCCACAGTCCAGTCCAATCCCTGTCTTAAGAGTTGGCCTTGGAAATTGTTTTAGTTCTGGGCTGATAGAGAATCCAGGGGCCATGCTTTCCGGGGTTCCTCCAGTCTCAGTCAGACCATTAACTCTGATCTTCTTACTATAATCTGAGTTCTGCACCCCACCTTCCTTCTGCTCCATCCAGGACTCTCTGTTGTGTTCCCTGTCAGGGCGGTTGGGTCCAGATCTTTAGTGAAAGCCACGGGGCTGTGTAAGCAGCAATTCTGGGCTTCGCTTCTCTTACCACCTGGGTGCCCCCTGGGGACCAGTGTCATTCTCCGGCTCCAAGGCAGCCTGGTGAGTGGTCAGCCCAGCACCTTCTGGTTTTGACTTTTTGTTTTTATAGCGCCACCAGCTCAAAGAATGCCTTCCTACCTGCTAAAAAGAGATTGGTCCCTCATATTCCTGTCCAGTATGATTGTGTTTGAACAAACGACCCATAACCCCACACTCAGTAACATTAGGCTATCTTTGCTGGAAGTGATGCTTCCATTACAACAGACCAGACTGGCTGGGAGAATCCCAGTGTCCTGATGACAGATGTAGCTCCTCAGACAGAGAGGAGGCTCCTGCCGGGTGCCTAAGCATGTCAGCCATGATGGAGATATCCTGCTAGGACCATACTTCACAGTTTATCCCTCAGGGAGAATGCCAAGTGAAGGGCAGGGTTCATCTACACATACTTGATGTGTGGCAGGAAACATTGCTTTCTTTTCAAATGGACCACTATTGTTTTTTGTTTTTGGCATTTAAACACTCTTATTCACTTTTTGAAATATGAAGAAATAGACGTAGTTATAAAATGAAGCAGTATCATTAATGCATATATGTTTTTTATAATCAATTTTATTTTGGAGAATGGTTTTAGATTTACAGAAAAATTGCAAAGATAGTATAGAGTTTCCATTTGTCCCACACTGGTTTTCCCTATTATTACCATCTTACTTACACAAGTATCATAGTTTTGTTACAGTGAACGAACCAATACTGATACATTCTTATTAACTAAACTTTATTTGGGTTTCATTCATTTACCCCTAGGAGACCTGGTGGCGCAGTGGTTAAAACATTTGGCTGCTGACTGAAAGGTTGGTGGTTGGAACCTATCTGCTGCTCTGTGGGAGGAAGATGTGGCAGTCTGTTTCCTTTAAGATTTACAGCCTAGGAAACACTATGGGGCTGTTCTTCTCTGTCCTGTAGGGTTAAAATTGACTCGATGGCACATAACAACAACAGTTTTCCTCTAACCTCCTTGTTCTACTCTAGGATCTCACCCAAGATGCCATATCGCATATAGTCATCATGTTCTCTTAGGCTCCTCTTGGCTGTGACAGTTTCTCAGAACTTCCTTGATGACCTTGATGGTTTTAAGGAGCATTGGTGCCCACTGCTGTTCTGGAGTGCAGTTTGGGCTGATTTTGTTGTTACAATGTCCCAGTCATTACTGAACGCAAGGCTGAGACAGGATTGCCCAAGCCTTATGTTGAAGAGGTCCCCACAGTGGGGAGGATTTGGGCTAAATACACCACTTTTCTGGGCATTATTTCAATCAAAGTAAGTCTTACCTCACCCATTTGTGCTAGTCAGAGATGTAAAAAACACCTCCGGGGCCCGGGGGAGGCCCAGCCCAACTTCTGCTGAGCACTGTTTATTTCATGGCTGTCTGGGGGTGAGGGCCCTGCTTCACTATGGCACCCCTGAGCCGCTGTGCAGCACGGGGAAGGTGCACGCTCAGCAGGCAACAGTGCATCTCTGGAGCCAGACCACCTGGGCTTGTAGCAGGCTCTGCCACTCCCAGCCTGGAAAACCCCGGCCCAGTGACTCTGTTTCCTTATCTCAGTTAAAGTGAGGATAACAGCGGTACCCATCTCAGAGTCTGACGAGGGTTAGATTAGTTAGTATGTGTCAAGTAGCATAGAGCCTGCACTCTGTGTTAGCTGTTATTACATAAACGTACCAATTATTACTATGGAAATTACTGACTCGTAAAAAGGACAGGTGAGTTCCTCTTTATACTGCACAATTCCTAACTGATGCAGGTGGTATGTTGTAGATTTTTTTTTTTTTAAATCACTGTAAGATGTGGGAGAAGAGTGTGTGGCACATAAATCAAAAACTAGTCATGGTCCAGTCAACTCTGACTCATGGCAACCCCATGTGTGTCAGAGTAGAACTGTGCTCTATAGGGTCTTCAGTGACTGATATCTTAGAAGTAGATCACCAGGCCTTTCTTCCAAGGCACCTCTAGGTGGACTTGAACCTCCATCCAGCCTTTTAGTTAGCAGCTGAGCATGTTAACCATTTGTACCACCCAGGGATGCCATACTAATAATAGCCAACATTAAAAATTTTTTTTATTTATTTTATTGTTGTTGAGAATATACACAGCAATTCAACAGTTTCTACATGTACCAGTTTAGTGACATTGATTACATTCTTCGAGTTGAGCAACCATTCTCATCGTCCTTTTCTGAGTTGTCCCTCACTCATTAACGAAAATTCACTGCCCCCTAAAGTTCCTATCTAATCTTTTCAGTTCCTGTTGTCAATTTGATCCCATGTAGATAGTTCTGAAAAGAGCATAATGCTGAAGGCAGACATTTTTTACTCGTCAAGCTAAACTACTGTTTGGTTTTAAGAAATCTTCAGCGTGTATTTTTGGTTTAAGGTTTTAAAGAATGTCTCAGGGCAATAGTTGCAGGGGTTCATCCAGCCTCCATGGCTCCAGAAATTCTGGATTCCATGAGAACTTGAAATTCTCTTCTGCATTTTCCCCCTTTTGACCATTATTCTTCTTCCATAGAATATTTGTTCAAAATGTTCAGTAATGGTAGCTGGGCACCATCCAGTTCTGATCTCATGGCAAAGGAGGCAATTGTTCATGGAGGCAATTAGCCATGCATTCCGTATCCTCCTCCTATTCCTGACTCTCGTTCTTCCTTTACTGTTGCTGGCAGATAGAGACTAATTGTTGGGCCTTGGATGGCCACTTGCAAGCTTTTAAGACCCCAGGCACAGAAGCACTAAACATGTTATTAGGCCCATTAACTGGGATGTCCCATGAAATCACAACCATAAACCTCCAAATCAAGAAACCAAATCCCATGAGGTTGTTGGTTGTACATAAGCAGCCTCAACAGCTACTCTTTTTCTTTTTTTGTCATTTTTGTAAATATACCTATTACACAACTTTTGCCAATTCAGCTTTTTACAGGTGTATACCACTCATTGACAGCAATTATAATAATTGTCTACAACTCTATCCTTAATCAACAAGATATTTCCATCACCGTAAACCACCCTTCTCCCCCTCCCTCCTGCCCCTGGTAATCATGCATAAACTTTGGTCTGTATATATTTTTGCCTGTTTTTGGCTTTTTATGTAAGTAAGATTCTACAATATTTGTTCTTTTGTGATTGACTTATTTCATTCAACATAATGTCTTCAAGCTCCATCCATACTGTAGCATGTAGCAAGACTATTTCTCCTACTGGCTGAGTAGTATTCCATTGTATGTACCACATTTTGTTTATCCATTCATCTGTTGATCGGCACTTAGCTTGTTTCCTCCTTTTGGCTATTGTGAATAGTGCTGCAGTGAACATTCATGTACAAGTCTCTGTTTGAATCTCTGCTTTCAAGTCTTTTGGGTATATACCTAGAAGTGGAATTGCGGGGTCATATGATAGTTATATTTTTAGTTTTTTGAGGAACCACCACACCGTTTTCCACAGTGGCTGTACCATTTTGCATTCCCACCAGCAATGGATAAGGGTCCCAATTTTCCCACATCCTTGACAATGTTTGTTGTTGGCTGATTTTTTTTTTTTAAATCTTAGCCATCCTAGTGGGAGTGAAATGGTATCTAATTTTGGTTTCGATTTGCATCTCCCTGATGGCTAATGATGCTAAGCATGTTTTCATGTGTTTGGTGGCCATTTGGAATGTCCTCTTCAGTGAAATGTCTATTCAAATCATTTGCTCATTTTATGATTGGGTTATTTGTCTTTTTGTTGTTGTCAAAGTTTTATATATATTTTGATTATTAGATTCTTGTTGGATATATGGTTTCCGAAAATATTCTTCCAGTCAGTAGCTTGTCTTTTCACTTTTTTGGTAAAGTCTTTTGATGAACAGAAGTTTTTAATTTTTGTGAGGCCCCATTTATTTGTTTTGTCTTTTGCTGTTTGTGCTTTTGTTATTATATTTGATAATCCATTGCTAAAAGCCAGGCACGACAGTGTTGCGCCTGCTTTTTCTCCTAAGAATTTTATAGTTTTAGTTTGCACATTTAGGACCTTAGTTCATTTTGAATTTGTTTTCGCGTATGGTGTGAGGCATAGATTCTGTTTCATTTTTCTGCATGTGGAAATCCAGTTTTCTCAGCACCATTTATTGAAAAGACTCTTCTTTCCCCATCAAATGGACTTAGCAACCTTGGCAAAAATCAGTTGACCACAGTTGTGTGGGTTGATTTCTGGACTCTCAATTCTATTCCATTGGTCTCTGTGTCTATTGTTATACCAGTAATAATAGCTAACATTTATTAAACACTTACAATGGTCGCTATGAGTCGAAATGACTCAATGGCAACCGATATGTGTCACATGGAGTCCCTGGGTGGTACAAATGGTTAACGTGCTGGGATGGGAGGCAGGATGGTCTCTATAATATTGTAATTTTATACAAGAAGAGTGTATTTGTGTGTTACAGCAGGGGACTTGGAATAAGAGCACTGGGTTCTCTGAATCTCCTCAGGTGTAAAATGAAGATAAGAAATTCTCAGTGAGCTGTTGTGAAGATTGAATGAGATGACATCCATGGGTGGTGCAAATGATTAAGTGCTCAGCTACTAACTGAAAGGTTGGAGGTTCGAGTCTACCCAAAGGCACCTTGGAAGAAAGGCCTGGCAGTCTACTTCTGAAAGAAAATCAGCCATTGAAAACCCTATGGAGCACAGCTCTACTCTGACACACATGGGGTTGCCATGGGTCAGAATCCACTCAACAGCAACTGATATTAGTGTAGTATGTTTTACAAGTACCCTGGGCTCATTGTTATCCCCAGACCCACCTAGGTTATTCAGGTCATATAGCCTGGTGGTTAACCTGTAGGCTCTGGAGTCAGATGGACTAGAGTTCAAATCCTGACTGCTCTAACCACTAGGTGTACAATCTTGGGCAATGAACATTTCTGTGCCTCATTTTCCCTATCTTTAAAATGGGCATTATCAAAATAGTGCCTCTTCATAGGATTGGTGTGAGGATTAAATGAGGTGACAGGTGTGTGGCATGTACCAATAAATGGTAGTGATTAAGGTTACTAACAGATTTGGGGAGCGCCGTCTTCGTAGAAGACATTGTTCACAAATGGTGAGGAGGGAGGTGGATGTGTGGTGGAGGTGAGATCTCTGGCCCAGTTTCTCTTCCCCAGGACTCAGGTTGCCCAAGCTTTCCTTACAGCCCCACTTTTTAAAGTGAACGTGCTTATGCCTTCTTATATTGTCATTGGGTGTCAACCAATTCATTTAGTATCTTGAAGGTCTGCCTTGTGCCACAAATCATGCTAAATTCTTTCTTGCGTATTGCTTCATTTGATCTTCACAAAAATTTTCTCATTTACAGGTAGGGAAATGAAGGCTGAAATAATCATTCTCAGACCACAAGGGTATTAATACTAGAATAGAAATTCTACGTGTCAGTGCCTTTTCTCCCCAACTCTTGAAAACAAAGACCACGTGCTCATACACTATGTTTATTTATGAAAAGTAGACTTTAATCTCCACGAGGGCAAGGACTGTTTCTGTCTTGTTCACCTTAATCCCAGAGCTTAGCCCGCAAATGGCACCAAACAAACAAACAAAAAAAACCCGCTGCCGAGTTGATTCCAACTCATAGTGATCCCATAGGGTTTCCAAGGCTGTAAATCTCTATGGAAGCAGACTGCCACATCTTTCTTCCGACGACCTTTTGATTGGCAGTCCATCGCTTTAACTGCTGGGACACCAGGGCTCTTAGTGGCAGCCGATGTTTATTGAATGAATACGCGACTGTAGACATTTATAGTCACAAAGCTCTTCTGCATGATTTCCTCATCTGAGCCTTGAAACACCCCTGTGAGAAAGGGGTTGATGATATTATCTTTATTTTAGGAATCATGAAAATGTAAGAGAAAGTAACATTTATTGAGGGACTTCTGTACTAATTTCCTAGGACTGCTGTAAGAAATTATCACAAAATTGGTGGCTTAAAACAACAGGAATTTATTCTCTCTCAGTTCTGGAGGCTAGAAGTCTGAAATTAAGGTGTCAGCAGGGCTAGTTCCTTCTGGAGCCTGTGAGGAAGAATCCATTCCATGCCTCTCTCCTGGCCTTCTGGTGGTTGCCGGCTTCCCTTGGCTTGTAGCCACACCACTCCAATCTCTGCCTCTGTCTTCTCATGGCCTTCTTTGTGTGTTTGTGTGTCTTTGTGTCTCCAAATCTCCCTTTCTTTATAAGGACACTAATCCTTGGCTTCAGGGTCCACCTCCAGTTAAGACCTTAACTTGATCACATCTCCAAAGACCGTATTTCCAAATAAGGTCACATTCAGGGGTTCTAGGTAGACATGAATTTTTGTGCAAAACTATTCAACCCATTAGGCTTGCAGGCAGACTTTTCTGGCGTTATCTCATTTAATCAGTGCATCTTCTCTTTGAGGAAGTGTCACACGCTGCTGGCAGCAGAGCCGGCATTATGGCCTCCACATCTGCACTCCCAGGCCCATGTTCTGCCCACTGCCCCCAGTACCTCTTGCCCTGCTTTGCAGAGGTCCCTTCCCTCACAGCCTTGAGTCCAGGCTGAGCTGTCGCCAGCTGGAAGCCAGTACATGGAGAAATGGAACTTTGTCTAGGATTCTATGATACTCAGGTCCCCTCAAGACCACCCCATGGTAGGGAAGGCAGGAATTCCGCCAGCATTGCTGAGATAATATCAGCAAAGGGTCTGGCACCAGGGATGGGCTCGCGGTGTGGTGATGATGGTCATTATGAATTCTTGACCTTCAACCACATGGTACCTGCTACTGTAGGCAGGAGGTAGGGCAAGAAATTACTGGAGGGTGAAAAATGACTGGCTCTCTCCACAGAAAAAGCAAGAACTGAGTTTTTTCTTCTTTTTTAAAAAAAGATGGGTTGTTAACAAAAGAACTGAAGTGTCAGCAGGTTTTCGTCGTTGAGAAGGGATTTGCAGCATGAAAGGAGGTCATTTCGACAAGTCCTGTGAGTCGCGCTGGGCACGGGAGAACTTTCTGGCAAATCGGGGCCTACCAGAACTGCTGAAGTGTTTTTTCTGAGGCCACAGAGAGCCATGTAGTTCCTGCCAGAATTCCAAGGGGAAGCATCAGCCCCTCCACCTGAGCAGCTGTGCTAGGCTCAAGCCCAGATGGAGGCTGGTGGATCGGGCTGCTATGGGCAGGACTATGGCGTCAGTGGGTTTGTCCCTAGATGCTCTCCTCCCGGCCCTTCCATCTCTTCCCCACACACCCCCACCCCCGCCATGGCACTTGTCAGAGTTCCCTGTTGGGGCTGCTGGGAGACTTGCTGGGCAGTACTGGGGAGTCTTTCACTGGATGTGAGGGTCCCAGCAGTTGGGGAAGCTTTCCATTTGCTGGAGGAACCACCAAGTCCCTGGGTGGTGCAAACGGTTAACCTGTTCAGCTGCTAACCAAAGGGTTGGAGGTTCAAGTTCACTCAGAGGTGCCTCAGAAGAAAGGCCTGGCAATCTACTGAAAAATCAGTCATTGAAAATCCTATGGAGCACAGTTATATTCTAACACGTATACAGGGTTGGAGTCGTCTCAACGTCACCTGGTTAACCAGTTGGAGGAAGAGCAGACCTCTCTAGGACAGCATCCTAGTGTAACCCTAACCCTTGAATCTAACATCTCAGAGTCAAAGAGGCCTTGGCACTCAGCTAGTCCAGGCAAACCTTTTTTGCAAAAGGCTAGATAATAAATATTTTAGACTTTGCAGACCATATGGTCTTTGTTGTAACTGTTACGCTTCCCTTAATTTTTTTCAACCATTTAACAATGTAAAATCCAATCTTAGCTTTCAGGCTGTACACAATGGTCAGTGGGCTGGATCTGGCCCGCAGGCTGCCATTTTCTGAGCCCTAATCTAGTCCATGTCCCTACTCCTACCCCCTCAAAGCATGAGTCTTTTCTGCCAAGTCCCCCATAAAAAGGATCAATTCCCAGCTTGGCCTAAATGTCTCCCAAACAGCATATTGTCCATTCACTTCTGAGATAGGAAAAGACTCACTGGATCTTGGGTCTTCAGATCTCTTGGGTCTCTTAGGACACCCCCTTCCTTCTTCCTTGTAGCTGCTGTGGCCTGATTCCTAAATGCCTTCTCACTGCCTCCAGTTCAGACGTTAAGTTGCCAGGAAGCCTTGCGAAGGCTCGGGGGCTCTTCCTCTAGCACCCTCCTCAGGCAGGACGACCATCCTAGTTCAGAACAGTGTGGTACCCAGTGCTTCTGGGCAGTGGGAATGCTCAGTGGCGCACTGTGTGTAATAGCAGGAGGGGAACAGTAGGCGGCAGCACTGAGCTGTAAGTGCTAATTTTCTCTCGCAGCAGGATCCTAAACTTAAGACCCAGCAGGACTGTGGCCTTGGACACAACGTTATTGGACAGACAAGGATGCTGATGTCCCAGAGTGGAGGCAGGTGCTCTGGAATGCCTACCTAAGGCTCTATCTGTCACATTGCTTCTGCCAAGATTGGGCCACATTCTTGTACTTTCTGTGTCCTTTTGGATGCCTTGAGGATATCGCCACGGTGACCAACCAAAAGTCACCCCTGAAACCTGGTACTTCTTTTTGCAGATCCAGGTGCAGCCACACCCATGCAACTATGGCTGAAACAGTGGGGGCGGAGATGACAAAGCAGCCTTTCTTGTGACTTGTGTCAGGGGCTTTGGGGATGGAGTCTGATTAGTCAGGGCAAGGGGCTTGGGTGTGTGCCAGGAGTTTACAGGAACAAAGCCTCCATACTGCACCCTGATGCCATAGTTGCATTACTGGTATGATCCTAGCCGGGTGACTGGTGTTTGAAACCTGAAGAATCGTGGAATCTGAAAACCAGGTGTTATGGATTGAACTGTGTCCCCGAAACCTATGTGTTGTAAATCCTACTATCCTGTGGGTATAATCCTATTTGGGAATAGGGTTTTCTTTGTTATGTTAACGAGGCAGTATTACTGTAGGGTGTGTCTTAAATCAATCTCTTTTGAGATATAAAAGAGCAGATTAAGCAACAAGAAAGCACATGAGATTTCCAATGAACCAGAAACACAGAAGCTGAAAAGACACAAGGACCTTCTACCAGAGCCAACAGAGAGAGAAAGCCTTCCCCAGCACTGGCGCCCTGAATTTAAACTTCTAGCCTCTGAAACTGTGAGGAAATAAATTTCTGTTTGTTAAAGCCACCCACGTGTGGTATTTCTGTTACAACAGCCCTAGATAACTAAAACACCCAGAGCTGACCTTCTCTAGCCTCTGCCTCACCTCCCACATCTGGTTGATCTCCACATCTGCGGGTGTTTCCTCCCGAATACCTTTCAGACTTATCCCCTCCTGTCTACCTGCTTCATGGCCTGGTGGAAGCCTTGGCACCTGTAGTCTGGACACCTCCTGTCCAAGTGACCTTTCTGAAAGGTACCACTGACTGTAGGAGTCCCCTGTTAGAAACTCTCAGGCCTGCTCAAGACAGAATGAAAACCTCCCAGCAGATCATATCAGGCCCGCCAGGACCTCCAGTCCTCTCTCAGCACTCCCTGCTCTGATTTTATGCTCCAGCCACACTGTTGTTCCCTGCACGCTCCTGGCTGGTTCCTCCCTCCATGGCTTTGCCCGTGCTGGCTCCTCTGCCTGCAGTGCCATCTGTCTCCAGTCTCCAGACTCCACCCCTCCTGCTCCCGGCTAACCTCTACCTTCCCTTCAAGACTCAGGAAGGGACGCGGCCTCCAGGAAACCCAGCCCAGCCCTCCTGCCTACAGCTGAGTTAGAGGCCCCTCTTCTGTGCTCCCATGAGTCTCTGAAGGTAGCTCCAGTGTGGCCTTGGTCTGTTTTTGTGCTGGCTGTCCCCCAGAACACGATGACCTCCTTGAGCACCAGGACTGTTTTGTATAAGTCTTTGTATCTACAGCATTTACACTGTGCCTGGAACACAGAGGGCTCTCAATACATGTTTGTTAAATGAATGAACGAGTGAATGAATGAATGAATGGGAGGAATGGATGAGAACTTGAGACACCATCTGGCCCTTCATTAGGCAAACTCTAACCATCTTTTTTGGCACAAATGGTTAAGGGCTTGGCTGCTAACTGAAAGGCTTGAACCCACCCAGCAGTTTCTCAGCAGAAAGACCTGGGGATCTGCTCTAGTAAGGATTACAGCCTAGGATACCCTGTGGGGTAGTTCTACTCTGTCACATGGGGTTGCTGAGTCAGAATCGACCTGGCGGCACCCAAAAACAATGAACCATCTTTTGAAAACCCAGGAGATGCGGTAACCCAATCCCATGTCGTGACTATCTTTCTCTTTTACAACTCCCTTCCTGATATCTCATCTAACGTAAGTCCCTGCTTCTTCAGTTTAACCTTGTTCTGTCAGCCTTGCAGATGGAGAGCAGCTGCTTAGCATCTGCTAGAGCTTTTAATATAAATTCTGGACAGATTTTCCCTTTGTTAATGGCAAAATAAAAAGCCCTAGAAAGGAAGTGCCACCCCCTCCCTGCAGTGTGGTGTGGGGTGGGGGAACGGGGAAGGGGAAGCTTGGGTGGCACCTCCCCCAGACACCTGCTGTAATCACAGGGCCTTCAAAAATGTAGAGGCCACCATAAGTCACCCCAGGGGTCACTGGGGAAGCTGTAGGGGGCTGGGCAGAGGCCACCTGAGGGGAGTGCCTCTTTCGGAGTAGTTCCTGGTAGCCACAGAGAGGATCTGGTATATTCTAGGGGGAGTCCTGGGTGGGCTGGTGCTGGCCTTGCCCCCCAGGCTGCTCGTGAATAGATTCTCAGGCTGGGTTTGCCTTTCCCCACCCCATCCACATTTGGCTGGGAGTCCAGCTTCTGGTAGGGAGTAGTAGTTGGCGAGGGTATGCTATTTGCCTGGCTTTTCCTCTCCCTTCTCCAGCCCCCCAGTTGGTTTTGAAGTCAGGCTTCTAGTGAGGTTGGAGCCCTGGTGGTGCAGAGGTTAAGCATTTCGCTACTAATGAAAATGTTGGCAGTTCAAATCTACCAGCCGCTCCTTGGAAACCCTATGGGGCAGTTCTGTCTGTCCTATAGGGTCACTGTGAGTTGGAATTGGAATTGACTTGATGGCAATGGGTGTGTTTTTTTTTTTTTTTTTTTTTGGTGTTGACAGGTGAGGTCACACCCTCTGGATGAGAGGGAGAGTTGCCAGATTTAGCGACAAAAAATACCCACAGGCATTGCATGGGACATCCTTATACTAAAAAAAAATTCTAGATTTTTCTGCTGAAATTCAAATGTATTATTTATCCTGTAATTTATCAAGCAACCCTCGAGGAGCCGTCTCCCTTGGAGGGAGTTGACATTCTCCGTGTCAATCAATCAGGAAGAGGTGGGTCCTCATTCAGGACATGAGCACCGGAAAGCTGGGCCTTACCGCAAAAGGTCTCTCCTCTTGGCTTTGCTTCTTGGGTCAGTATTTCCAGGTCTTTAGGGGAGCCTGGGAGTCCCTGTGTGGCGCAAATGGTTAATGTGCTCATTTGCTAACTGAAAGGTTGGCAGTTCAGATCCACCCAGAGGCACCCCAGAAGAAAGGCCTGGCGATCTACTTCCAAAAAATCAGCCATTGAAAACTCAATGGAGCACAGTTCTACTCTGACACACATGGAGTCGCCATGAGTTGGGGTGACTTCCCAACAACTGGTGGGGGAGAGACTTGGTGACGGGGAGGCGTGGACTCTGCCTTTTTAGCACCGGCTGGGAGCAGATGAGTTGGTGTTAATCTCTGGGTTTATTTCCCCCTGGTCAACATGTCCTGGCCCCGTGTCAGCTGGGCTGTGATCTATGGGAAGGACATGGTCAATCTGTGGGACAACAGTGTGCGGAGGCCAGCAGGAAGAGCCAGCAGGAAGTGGGTTCCAGGGAGCCAGAGCTGGCTCTGAGGGACTCTTCTTTTTCTCCGGTCCCTTCCCCCAGTGGGGAGTCTCCTTCTCTTTTCTGTCTTGAAGGATCTGGGCTTGATTTTTTTCCAAGTTGATTGATAGTCCATAAACAAACAAAACAAAACAAAAAACCCCAACCAACAAAAAAAAGTGTTGATTCATTCAGGAAGTGCTTATAGAGTGTTTGCTATTATGTTACCGGTAGGGGTGGAGTGGATTTCCACTCATAGTGACCCCCCCAAGGGTATCCAAGGCTGTAATCTTTACAAAAGCAGACGGCCACATCTCTCTGCCCAAGAGCATCTGGTGGGTTCGAACCACCGACCTTTCAGTTAGCAGCCAAGTGCTTAACCACTGTGCCACCAGGGCTCCTTTACTATTATGTTAAAACAAAACAAAACCCATTGCCATCAAGTCAATTCCAACTCACAGTGACCCTATAGGACTCAGTAGAACTGCCTCCTTAGGTTTCCAAGGAGTGGCTGGTGGACTCGAACTGCCAACTTTTTTGTTAGCAGCCGAACGCTTAACCACTATGCCAGCAGGGCTCCTTGCTGTTATGTTAGCTGCTGCTGTATCACTACTATTAATGTTACTGTTATTTGTCAGGCACCATACAGGTTTAAGGCTTAAATCCCTTTGATAGACTGGATTCTGAATAAAAACGCTCCCCAAGAGCCAACATAATGCCCTTCTTAAGGATTTGTTCTCTGTGACTCAACCTGGGTAAACTTCTATTTGTTTAATACAACATACTAATGCAAGAGTCAAGCCTACTGAGAGAGTCAGCCTCCTCTTTTTTTTTTTAATATCATTTTTTATTGTGGTAAAAAAAATTATATGAAATGTGCTATTTTAACCACTTTTAAGTATACAATTCAGTGGCATTAATTATATTCACAGCGTTGTGCAAACCATCACGACTATTTACTTCCGAAACTTTCTTCTCACCCCAAACAGCAGCTCTGCGCCCATTAAGCAGTCATTCCCCATCTCCCATGCCCCCAGCCCCTGGTAAGCTCTAATTTACTTTCTGTCTCTATGAACTTGTCTATTCTAGGTATTTCATGGAAGTCCTTGGGTAGCTCAAACGGTTAAGCACTCAATGACTAGCTGAAATGTTGGTGGTTAGAACCTACCTGGAGGTGGCTCGGAAGACAAGCCGGGCAATCTGTTTCTGAAAGGTCACAGCCTTGAAAACCCTATGGAGCAGTTTTACTCTGACACACGGCGTCGCCATGAGTCAGAACTGACGCAACAGCAACTAACAACAACAACAGCTGTTCCTTTTTTTTCCCCATTTTTTTTTATTGATGTAATTAAATGAAGTTTACATTTCAAGTTAGTCTCCCATACAGAATTTTCTTTTTTTTTTTAAACAGACATTGTTATGAGACCCCAATTGCTCACCCCACTCTGCGACAGCACACTCCTCCCCTCTGCCCCTGATGCCCCATGAACATTCAACCAGCTCCTAACTCTCTCTGCCTTTCGCCTCTCACCTCTGGACAGAAGCCGCCACTTTGGTCTCTTATATCTACTTGTCTAAGAGGCACATTCTTCACGAGTATCACTTTTTGTCCCGCAGTCCAGTCCAATCCCTGTCTGAAGAGATGGCCTCGGAAATTGTTTTAGTTCTGGGGTGATGGTGAGACCAGGGGCCATGTTTTCCAGGGTACCTCCAGTCTTAGACCATTAAGTCTGGTCTTCTTACTAGTATTTGAGTTCTGCATCCCATCTTTCTACTGCTCCATCAGGGACCCTCTGTTGTGTTGCCTGTCAGGACTTTCATTGGTGGTAGCCGGGCACCATCTAGTTCTTCTGGTCTCAGGCTGATGAAGTCTCTGGTTTATGTGGTCCATTCTGTCTCTTGGGCCAATACTTTCCTTGTGTCTTTGGTGTTCTTCACTCTCCTTTACTCCAAGTGGTTGGGACCAATTGATGCATCTTAGATGGCCGCTTGCAAGCTTTTAAGACCCCAGACGCCACTCACCAAAGTAGGATGCAGAATATTTTCTTAATAAGGTTATACCAGTTGACATAGATGTCCCCTGAAAGCATGGTCCCCAGACCCCGCATCCCTACTACTCTGTCTCTCAAAGTATTTGATTGTATTGAGGAAACTTCTTAGTTTTGGTTTAACAGCTGTTCCTTTTAAGTGGAATCATACAATATTTGACCTTGTGTGTCTGACTTCTTTCACTTAACATTATGGTCTTAAGGTTTATCCATTATTTTGGATTGTGTTGTGCCCCCCAAAATATGTGTTGTAAATCCTAACCTCTATGCTTGTGGTTATAATCCCATCTGGGAATAGGTTGTCTTTGTTACGTTGAGACAGGATTCGTGTAGGGTGTATCTTGAGTCAATCTCTTTTGAGACATAAAAGAGATTCAGCAAGCAACCTAGCAAGCAGGGATGGGGGAAGAGAGATGCCAAGCCATATGGAGATCTCCAAGGAACCAGGAAACAAGCCGAAGAGACAAGGACCTTCCCCTAGAGCCGACAGAGAGAGAAAGCCTTCCTCTAGAGCCAGCGCCCTGCTTTCGGACTTTTAGCCTCTTAAACTGTGAGAAAATAAATTTCTGTTTGTTAAAGTCATCTGCTTGTGGTATTTTTGTTATAGCAGCACTAGATAACTAAGACATCCATGTCACAGCATGTATCAGAACTTCATTCTTTTTTATGGCTGAAAAATATTCTATTGTAGTGCTTGATTTTTGAAAGAATTTAACATTTAAAATTCATATACAGTGAAATTTACTTCCCTTTTTGAACAGTCCTATGAGTTTTGACAAATGCAGAGTCGTGGACCACCACCACAATCAAGATGTAGGACGGTTCCATCATCCCCCGCCCCCCCACCCAAAAAAAAAACTCTCTTTTCAAATCCTCCTCCATTCTCTAACAACCACAGAGCCATTCCCTGTCCCTGTAGTTTTGCCTTTTCTGGAGGGTCATATAAATGGAATCCCACAGTATGTAGCCTTTTGCATCAGCTTCTTCTACTCAGCACAGTGCATTTCAGGTTTTTCCGTGTTGTTGCGTGTACCCAGCGTCTATGTATCCTGAGTAGTAGTCCACTGTACCGATGTGCCCCAGTTTAACACTGGGGTTGATTCCAGTTTTGGCCAATTGTAAAGCTGCTGTAAACATTTGTGTACAGGCTTTTGTGTGAACCTAGATTTTCATTTATCTGGGGGTAAGTACCTAAGAGTGGAACTGCTAGGTCATGTAGCAAGCATATGTCTAATGTTACAAGAAACTCTCTGGGCTTGCTTTTTATCAGGGGAGCTGGTGGGTACCCACCGCTTTCCCTCACTTCTCAGATGATAGCATCACATTGCTAACTGCCTTTCAGTTTTACAGATGGGGAAATGGAGACCCAGCAAGGGTAAACTTCTAGGCCAGTGTCAGGGTCCAGGCCAGAATCTGGGTCTCCTGTCTCTCGGGCCAGCATTCTTTTGCCTGTACTGTACGGTTCCCTTCATCATCTTTTGTGGCAACTTTATTCTGACAGGGACCCCACTGGGACACATTGGATACCCACTACTGAGCTTCTGCATCCACTGATAAGGAATGTGACCCAAAAGATTAATCCACTTGGTTATGAAAACCAAACGACTGTGTAGACACAACCATGTTGATGAACTGAGTTGCTCTTCAAGGGTTATGATGGTGCTATAGCCACAGCCTTGTTATTTGGCATGATGGAATCATCTGCAAAGTTATTTTCTGAGATTCATGTGTAAAATTGTTCTTCTGAGTTTTTTTTCAAGTAGGGCCCACACAGAATTGGTTTTCTGTGTTTTTCCTTGGGCACTGGGTACTATTTCCTTTTTCTAGTTCAGTTCTGACTACATCCCCTTTGTACCTGTCATTTGGGATTTTATGGTTGTGTCTCTGAACGTCTGAGTCCCAGACAGCCCTTCTTCCATTTCCTTCAAGCTTAGCCTCAAGACAGCAGGTCCTGATACTCCCTGGGAATCTTGGCTTTACCACAATTCCAGCTTTTGAACATTTCAGTGGAAGATTAATTGTTATTTGTGCTATCATTGTTATGTAGGTCACTTTTGCTTTGGAGCAAACCGATGGGATTTTATTATCTGTGGAAAGCAGCCATGCCAGAATGGAGAACACTTTTGATTGATGATTTAGCTTAAAAATAGAGTTTCCTATTTTAATAAAGCTCTTCAGGGACAGATGATCCCAGAAGGGAGCTGTTCTTTCTGAGTATTTTGAAGAAAAGGAGAGGGGCTGTGGCCGCTTGGTCCTAGAGACTGGGTCTGGTAACCTGGCATGGAGTATATATTGGCCTGTCTCGGTTCAAATGACTTCCTTCTACTGGAGACCTAAGTGTTCCTTACCCCAAGAAGAGGCAGACAATGTCGAGTGAGTCTTTCCAGCTGCATTCATGCAAACTCAAGATTAGATTCAATTTATATCCTAGAGAAATAAGAGCCGTCACACGAATAGATATATGCACACCCAAGTTCATTGCAACACTGTTTACAATAGCAAAAAGATGGAAACAACCTAGGTGCCCATCAACAGACGAATGTATATACAGATTATGGTATATCCACACAATGGAATACTACGCAACGATAAAGAACAAAGATGAAGCCGTGAAATATCGTATAACATGGAAGAATCTGGAGATCATTATCCTGAATGAATTTAGTCAGTCACAGAAGGACGAATATTGTATAAGACCACTATTATAAGAACTCAAGAAAAGGTTTAAACACAGAAGAAAACATTCTTTGATGGTTACGAGGGTGGGGAGGGAGGGTGAGG
>NW_004444026.1:2496492-2514176 GCF_000243295.1 Trichechus manatus latirostris | reverse complement strand
CCAGCTACCACCAGTGACCACCCTGACAGGGAACATAGCAGAGAGTCCCAGATGGAGCAGGAGAAAAGTGGGGTGCAGAACTCAAATTCTAGTAAGACCAGACTTCATGGTCTCACTGAGACTGGAGGAACCTCGGAAAGCATGGCCCCTGGATTCTCTAACAGCCCAGAACTAAAACAACTTCTGAGGCTAACTCTTCAGACAGGGATTGGACTGGACTGTGGGACATAAAGTGATACTGATGAGGAGTGTGCTTCTTAGCTCAAGTAGATACAAGAGACTAAACAGGCAGCTTCTATCAGGAGGTGAGATGGGAAGGCAGAGAGGGTTAGGAGCTTGTTGAATGGTTGTGGGGAATCAGGGGTGGAAAGGAGGAGTGTGCTGTCACAGTATGGGGAGAGCAATTAGGGTCACATAACAATGTATGTATAAATTTTTGTATGGGAAAAAAATTTATAAAAAAACAAAATTAGAGTCAGCAGATAGTTATTTAGTATGAGTTCACCCAGAGGCACCTTGGAAGAAAGGCCTGGCAATCTACTTCTGAAAAATCAGCCATTGAAAACCTTATGGAGTACAGTTCTACTCTGACACACATGAGGTCGTCATGAGTCAGAATCAACTTGATGGCACCTTGTTTTTTGGTTTTGTGGACCAGGCAAAACGGGGTAGATACTTTCATTTACATTATCTCGGAGATATCTGGAGCCCTGGTGGCGCAGGGTTAAGAGCTCAGCTACTAACCAAAAGGTTGGCAGTTCAAATCCACCATCTGCTCCTTGGAAACCCTACGGGGCCGTTCTACTCTGTCCTATAGGGCCCCTATGAGTCAGAATTGACTCAATGACGGCAATGGGTTTGGTTTTGGTTAGGGGATGTCTAAGCAAATATAGACATATAGGGGACCCTCACTGATAAAAATGAAATACTTTGCCAAGCCAGATTTCTTTTTAAAAGGTCAGTTAAGGGACAGCAGTCTTTTAATCAATGAGATTCCCAAGTGCACTGCAGACGGATTTTGATTTGTATGTAAACTCTTCAGAGAATGATTGTATCTGGTAAGGTATACCAGAGGGTCAAGGACCAGTGAACTGAACTGTGAGTGGGGTAAATAATAAATCCACTGAGATAATCTCATTTCTCCCTGTCTGCCAAACACACTCATTATTCTACAAACCTGCCAGCTCTTCCACACCCCAGAAGTTACAGGAATGATCCCAGTAGTCATTCCTGGGTCTTCAGATGTGGGCATGCCTGGATTAGAGTTTCCAGTTTTAGCAAATAAAAATACAGGGTGCCCCATTAAATTTTAATTTCAGATCATCAACAGCAACAATTTTTTTTATTATTAAGTCCTAAATATTCCATTTTATCTGGCAACCCTAGTCTGGACCCAGCTTCCTCCCCTGGACTGCCAGGTGGCTGAGCCTGGCAGAGAGCTGCAGGTGGGTCAGGCCAGGTGTGGGCACCTGGTGGGCTGGCTCTTTATTTCCATATACTGTGTCCTGGGCCTCAGAGACAACCTCCTCTGGGCACAGGGCTTTATCAAAGACAGAATCTAAATTTTGGCAAACTGTTTATCCTAGCTAAAAAAAAACAGTTGCTGTCAAGTCGATTCTGACCCATGGCAACCCCATGTGTGTCATGAGTCCTTCAATGGTAGGTTTTTCAGAAGTAGATTGCCAGGCCTGTCTTCCAAGGTACCTTTGGGTGGATTTGAACCACCAACCTTCCAGCTAGCAGCCTAGAGGTTAACTATCGCACCACCCAGGGATTCTTAACTCACGCTATAAGATCTGACATTTACAGTGCCTTCGGATAGAGTAAGAGTCCCTGGGTGGTCTAAATGGCTAACCTCTCGGCTGCTCACTCAAAGGATGGTTTGAGTCCACCCAGAGGTGCTTCGGAAGAAAGACCTGGCAATGTGCTTCCAAAAGGTCACAGCCTTGAAGACCCTATGGAGTTAGTTCTATTCTGCACACACGGGGTTGCCATGAGTTGGAATGGTTTCCAGGGCAACTAACGACAGCAACAATACATGTAAAACAGCAACATATTTTTAAAAATTGGCAGGGCAGTGCTGATGAAAATACCTGGGGGCAACAAACGTGGAAGGCGAGCATTATTTGGGAAAAACTGCGGTACTAGGAGGAGGAAGTAGAGCAGCGAGGTGAGGACTGGGGTTCTGGAGTTAGATGGCCTGGGTTCAAATCCACCACTCACTGCTGTGTAGCCTCTCTGTGTATCGCCTCCACATCTGTGAAATAGGGATAGGAATGCCCACCACCCCCAAAGTCACATAACGTGCAGTCCCTGCCCTTTGGTAGTGGTGGTGGGTGGCAGCCGAGACCCTGTTCCTCGGGGTTTGTCCCAGCAACACAGGCTGAAATCATGAGGCCACAAGAAGAAACCTCAGATATTTTTCTAGGAAATGCCGCAGTTGAGGTTTTCCCTTGACGCCTTGTGGAGGAACCTTCTGGAAACCAACTCTCAGCTCTTGGAACAAGCCGACCCTAGCGCCCTCCTTTGTAAACAAACGGGCAGAGGCGGAGGAGGCCAGGAAGGAAAATCAGCGAATGGCGTGGGCTGTTGCATTGAGCAGGGAGGGGCCTCCTCCCTATTCAAACCCCACCGCCGTCGAGTGGATTCGGACTCAGCGACTCTGTAGGACCGAGAAGAACTGTCACATAGGGTTTCCAAGGCTATGAATCTTCAAGAAAGCCAACTGCCACGTCTTTTTCCCACAGAGCACTGGTGGGTTCCAACCGTCGACCTTTTTGGTTAGTAGCCGAGCGCTTTAACCACTGCACCACCAGGGCTCCTTCCTCTCCCCATAGCCCCTCAGTAATGATTCTAAAATCGCGTCCGAATAGCATTTTTTTCCCCCAGCACCAGAAACAATGAGTTGGCCCCCGGTTTGTGATGAGTGGAAACCAAGACGGTGCACTGGGCGCCGGGGGGCGCTCTGGGGAAGACAGGCGCGGTTCGCAGACGGCAAAGCCTGGCGTGGTGCCGCTGGAACGGGTTTTGCCTCACTCTTCCAGGATTCTCGTGGGGAGGAGGTGCCCCTTGCCAACACCCGTCCTCCACCGCACGATTGCGTTGTTGGCAAAAGTCCTTCCCCAGGGTCTTCTCAAACCTTCAGTGGAAAATCTTCAGGAAAATGAAGAATATCTCCCCCACCGAAGATGTAAATATCTGATGTAAATATCTGTGATGCATGCATGAGAAACAATGCCTGTTTTTGTTACAAGTGCTTGCTCCCAGCCCTGTAATGGTAGTGTGAACTAGAATAATTCAATTAACAGTTGCATTCAAGAACATTTCAGTGCTCCAGTTCAAACACATAAAAAACCTAGGCGTAATCCTCATCACAGAGGAGTAAACGAAATGTACATACAGCACAAAAAAACAAACCAAATTTGTTGCCATCTAGTTGATTCTGACTGGTGGCGACCCCGTGTGTTACAGAGTAGAACTGCTCCACAGCATTTTCTTGGCCGTCGTCTTTACCGAAGGCTGGATGGGTTCGAACTACCAACCTTTAGGTTAGCGGTCGCACACGTAGGCTGTTTGCAACACAGAGAGACCTCCTTGGAGCCCAGAGGAGGAAAAAATTCATTCCATCTGGTGATGTGGATAATAATAATAATTATAAGAAAGATTTTACGAAGGAAGTGGCATTTGGGTTGTGTTGGGGCTGCTGTTTAAGCAAAGGGGATTTAGAAAGGAAACCGAAGCAGGTGGCTCTAAGACGGGAGTCCCTAGGTGGTGCAACAAGTCAACGAGCTCAGTTGCTAACCAAAAGGTGGCAGGCTCAAGTCCACCCTGAGGTGCCTTAATAGAAACGTCTGGGGGTCTACTTCCAAAATATCAGCCACTGAAAACCCTGTGGAGCACAGCTCTATTCTTACACACATGGGGTCGCTATGAGTTGGAGTCAACTTCACTGCAACTGGTTCGGTTTTTGGTTGGCTCTAAGACAGAATCTGCAATTCTCTCACCCCGTTAAACATCTCAGACTGATGTTTTAAAATTTGGAAACTGAAGAAGGAAATTTCATAGAATGTTGGATGAGAGGCTGGAAGGCACTTCAGGAGGCCATGATGCATTTACAGATGAGGAAAAGTGGCTCAGAGGGGTAAAGTGGTTTGTCAACGTCACACAACAAAGGGGGTGCAGGGCCGGGGATGAGGGGTGGTGTGTAATAAATAGTACATTGAAGAGAGCTGCACTCTCGTTTCCGGCTTCCTGCATGCACAGCTCTTTCTCCTCTGCCACACAGCCTTCAGTATGAAATTAAACATTAAACATGAGCCAATGGAGGATTGATAACTCTAAGTGGATGCTGACAGCCTGGAATTAAAATCCCTCAAGTGAGCTAGGGTGAAAGTGTCCTGGTTCGTCTCTGTGCCCCTGGGAACTGAACACAGCTCGTGAATTATCTTACTCCGTTATGAATAATAGGGGAGTTGCAAAAAGTGGGGTGTCTACTCTTTCTTGCTTAGGTTGAGGGGATGTGTATGGAGGGGTAAGTGTGGGTTTGTGTTGCGAGAGGAGGGAATAGTCTGTAAAATGGGATCAGAAAAATGCTTTTTGTTACCTTAACATTAGAAAATAACTGTTGTTAATTTATAAGCCTTTAAATTTTCCTTGAAAGACCTTCTAATTTTATATTAAAGTTGTGAAAATAGTACACAAAGCAGAGTTTGCATCTCATTATTTCTTCCTTTGTTGCTTGAATAATTCAGGCTCTAGGGTGGCCCACCCACGATAAATGCCATTCCAGAAAGGTCCAAGATGATTCCACTCCTACTTCAGTGCTTCTTAGAGAACTACACTTGGAATGGAATACATTACATTCACACCAGCAAGGGAAGGGCTGCATTCTGAAAATACAAGATGTGAACTCAGACTTTTCTAACACACTTTGCTAATGTGTTCTCACTCATTAGATTAGTATTTATTCCTGCAACTGGTTTGGTTTTCTGGGGGGCTTTAGCTGAGAGTTTCCACTTTTGTATAGCAACAGCAATGGGCAGAGGAAGTAATGAAATCCATATAATACACAGCAATAAGAAAATCAGTGAATAGTTACCTAGCACCTGCTATGCATGAGACACTGATCTTTAGGGGCCTATATTATTGCCAGGAACAGAAGACCAATTCTCAGAATTATTAAAAAAGACAAGACAATACATCAAACACTAAATTATGCCATCTGTGTAACAAAGACTGAACTGATTGACAGGAACAAAACTAATACAGACTAGAATTATTAGGCGAGGCTTCACAGGACAGAGAATTAAAAGTAGGATAAGATTTGAATGGATGGAGGGGGGGCGAGGGGAGTTTGAGAACACATCAACAGTATTCATGAAGATACACAGGCAAGAATAAGAGTGATGTGTTTATTGTATGGTGAGGGTTGAAATTTCAGGATTCACAATATTATACATGGTGTAATTCTGATACTGAGGGCGGTTGTGTTTCGGTGGTAGACTTCTCGCCTTCCATGCAGGAGACCTAGGTTCGATTCCTGGGCAATGAACTTCATGCGAAGCCACCGCCCATCTGTCAGCGGAGGCTTACGTGTTGCTGTGATGCTGAACAGGTTTCGGCGGAGCTTTCAGACTAAGACAGACTGGGAGGAAAAGCCTGGCAATCTACTTCTGAAAATCAGCCAATGAAAGCCCTATGGATCACAACGGTCCAATCCACACCTGACCGTGGGAATGGCCAGGACCAGGCAGCATTTCATTACATGGTGCCTGGGGCCGCCACGAGTGAGGTGCCTTCTCTATGGTAGACAACAACAACAGCGTAACTCCAATTTAGAAAAAATATGTATTATTCATGTTCAAAGAAAAAAGTCTGTAAGAAAATGTATCAAGATGTACTCGTGTTTATCACATAACGGAGGGATTATGGGTGACTATTTTCCACTTTTTACTTTTTGGTATTTTATAAGTTTTTATAACCGGAAAAGAAAAGTATTACTTATTAAAAGAGGCCGGTACTCATATACCTGTGGAACTCTGAGCACTCACTGTCCCCGGAGGAGGGCGTGCCCCGGGGAAACACGGTTGACTATCCAAGCCCAGCTCTGGGCAAGAGAAAGAGTGAGACAGTGAAGGTCCCTGGGTGGTGCCAACGGTTTGTTCTCAACTACTACTAACCTGAAGGTTGGCAGTTTGAACCTACCCAGCAGCGCCACAGAAGAAAGGCCTGGCCATCTACTTCCATAAAGATTACAGCCAGGAAAACCCCATGGAGCAGGTTAACTTTAACATATGGGGTCATCATAGTCGGAATCGACTCTATGGCTCTATGGCAATGGGTTTTTTTTTTTTTTTTTTGGGAGGATAAGGAAGGGTATGGAGACATGTGAGCTGTATTTGAGGTTTATCCAGCTGCCATGAGCAGGGTGAACTGGACAGGGATAGGTGCTGAGGCTCTGACAGTGAATAATTAAGAGCCAGGAGGATGAAAGCTTCGGCCGCAGTGGGGATGATGGACATTAAGGTAAAGGAATACATCAGAGAAACACTCTCTAGAAAAAGAGGGCAATTGCAAAGGAGCCCTGGCGGTGCAGTGGTTAAAGTGGCAGACTGTTAACTGAAAGGTTGGTGGTTTAAAACCATCAGTGGCTCCATGGAAGAAAGATGTGGCAGTCTGCTTCCATAGAGATGTACAGCCTTGGAAACCCTGTGGAGTTGCTCTGAGTTGGACTCGACTTGACCTCTACGGGTTTTGTTTTGTTTTGCATAGGCAGGAAAAGGAGGCTAAAGAAGCTAACAGTTTGCATGTTGGGTGGACTGTGAGGTCCTGACACGCCTTTTCCATCTATAGGATTAGATGTCCTTCATTGGCAAGTGGGGAGAATCCCCAGGTTGCTAGACCTCTTTGATTGTGACTTTAGGGGATTGGTGATGACCTACGAAAGCCACTAGTGGACAGAACCAAAGGTGAGTTGGAGGGAAAATCCCACCAGTGTCCACCATCCTTCTCCACGTTTAGACAGTGCGGGTTGTTCTCTGGTACTGAGCTCATGGCTGATGGTCTTCGGTGAGGCCACCGGGACACGGTTCTGAGAGGCAGCTGCCACACAGTTGGCCCCTGGCATGTGGGGCCAGTGTTAGTGGGGAGCCCCTGGGACATGGCATAGCTGTTTCTAGATGTAGAAGAGGGGCCGGTGCACATTCTGCTTAGGGCCCAGCATCAATGCTGATGCCACCGCTCCCCTGATTAGGACAGATTTACTGTCCCAAGACACGTGCTTCTACGCTATTGTTGTGCGCCATCGAATCAATCCCCACTCATAGTTACCCTATAAGATAGAGTACAATTGCCCCATAGGGCTTTCTAGGCTGTAATCTTTACGGTAGCAGATTGCCAGGTCTTTTCTCCCTCGGAGGTGCTGGTGGATTCGAACTGCCAACCCTTTGGTTAACCATTATGCCACCAGCGCTGCTTCTCGTTTCTACAGACCTAATGAAATGCTGGAGCCAAGTTCAGTGGTAAGAATCACTTCTGATTTCTGCGCAGTGGGTGTTGGAGGGTGGTTTTCCTGCCCAGCTCGCAGAAACGCGGTCAAGAAGCATCATTGGCATGAGTGTGATTAAAGTGAAAGTATGACCCGAAGGCCAGTTCTAGAGGGGACAGAAGCAGGAGACTTTTGCAATTCACCAACAATTGGAACTAAAGATTAATAAAGTATTGATCATTTATATTCATAGAAATATTTTTATTTACCTAACCCAAAGGGCAAGAACAGTATGAACTCGATAATCTTTTTAGCCAGAAACCAAACCAAAAACCAAACCCATTGCCGTCAACTCAATTCCGACTCACAGCAACCCTCTACCTGTGTAACAAAAGACTAGGATGGGCTGAGGTCCCTGGGTGGCACAAACTTTTTGCGCTCGACTACTAACCTAAAGGTTAGCCATTGGAACACACCCAGCATCACTGCAGAAGAAAGGCCTGGCAATCTGCTTCCATAAACATGACAGTCAAGAAAACCCCACGGAGCAGTTCAACTCTGTAATACAAGGGATTCCCAAGAGTTGGATTCGACTCGATGGAAAAGGGTTTAGGATGATGGGCCGAAGTACTATATTTAGGTTAATCTGCTGGGAATCTGTGTATATTGCCCTCATTTTCTTGCTCCATCCACTGTGACCAGTGGATGGCAAGAAGGGAGGGCTGTGTGGTCTTCATCTTTGAGTAAAGTCATAACAGTCAGAACCTATGAGAGGGAACAGACCTTACAGCCAGCCAGACCTAGCCAACCTTCGGTACTTACCTGCGCTGTGAACTCAGGCAGGTTACTTAACTTCTCTGAGCTGTTTCCTCATTTACAGATCAATCCCTACCGTGCAGGGTGGTTGTAAAGCTGAGAGATCACATAAGATAAGCAACTGGAGCCTGACTTGTAGCGGGAGTTCCAGAACTGAGGGCGGTTAATGAGCCTTTTCAGCATAAACTCCTAAGCAGATGCCTCAGGAACCAAATTCTCTTGGCTGGGATTCAAGAGACTCTCGCTCTGTTTGGAACTCTGCTGTCTAGAAAATGAGGAATTGTGAAGGTGGGGCTTCAGTGCCGAACTTCCCACCTTTCCTAGATACTCAGCCTACCTTCTCTAGGGAGAACCCATTTAGATATTCGCTACATGTCTTTATGCAGAAAATAATGCCCCACTTCTTGAATCACAGTATCCATCATTGCTCTGCCTATTAACAGAACGGTGGGTTTTCTCTGGAAATGGTTTCCACAGAAGCTGTGAAATGAAAGCATTAAGAATTTGCACAGCCTGAAAATGAAAAGGGATCGTTTTTCATGTCGTTTGTGCTGCCATTTCTCTAGGACAGGAAGTGAAGGGATTTTTCCCTTTATATTGGAATTAATCATGGCATACAGAACATGTTAGCTACCATTGAGTCAGCCCCCGACTCAAGGTGACTCCATGCACAACTGAACGAAACACTGCCCAGCCCTGCACCATCTCCATGATCAGTATGGATTAGACCGTTGTGATCCACAGGGTTTTCATTGACTGAGTTTTGGACATAGATCACCAGGCCTTTCTTCCGAGTCTGTCGGTGTCTGGAATTTTCGCTGAAGCCTGTTCATCATCATAGCAACACGCAAGCCTCCACTGACAGATGGGTGCTGGCTGTGCATGAGGTGCATTGGCCAGGAATTGAACCTGCGTCTCTCTCATGAAAGGCAAGAATTCTACACAGAACATAAACCAAAAAAAACCAAACAGGTTGCAGCCAAATTGATTCTGAGTCATAGCTACCCTATAGGACAGAATAGCACTGCCCCATAGGGGTTCCAAGGAGCAGCTGGTGGATTCGAACAGATGACCTTTTGGTTAGCAGCTGAGCTCTTAACCATTGCACCATCAGAACCCCACACAGAACATAGTAGGTGCTTTATAAATATCTGTTACGTGAATGAGTTAATAAACCAAAGTAATAATACTTAATAATAACTATATCATAATATAAATAATAAAAGGTACTAACAATATACTAATGAAAACATTTTTTAAAGTTTAAAAGCGTTCAAAGCAGTACTATATTCCGTTCAAACCAAAACCAAACCCGTTGCCATCAAGTCGATCCTGACTCATAGATACCCTGTAGGTCAGAGTAGAACTGCCCCATAGGGTTTCCAAGGAGCAGATGGTGGATTTCAATGGCTGACCTTTGGGTTAGCAGCCTGAGCTCTTAACTACTTCACCACCAGAGCTCCATCTTCTGTGTAGGGATGCATAAATATGTTATAAAAATATATAGATATATGTGGGATGATCAACACCAAATTAATAATATTGGTTGGGGGACCGTGCATAAAGTGGATTGAACTGTATTTACAATTTTTGTTTCTTGAGCTCAGTAGTGGGTACATGGGTATCTGTTGTATTTTTCTTTATCTTTTTTTGTGTGTGTCTTAAATGTTGCCTAATACATTTTAAAGATAAATAGAACTACATTTAAAAAAGATCTTTAATATAAAGAATTGCTCCACTGGAGAAAAAGTAGAGGGAGGAAAAGTTGAGTAAATACGTCTGTTTCTTCTCTAAGATTTGGCACTTTTTCCTCACGTTGCTCATTAACTCCCACTCCCTTTCTTATCTACACCAACCACTCCTCTCCCCCTAGATTGCCTCTTTCAGTGTTTCTAAGTAATTATATCTTCAACCGCTGGCTAAGAGAAAAATACTTCCATGCATCAATGTGGAGGCTTTTAATGAGATATGAGTGCGTTCATTTCTTATAGACACCGCTTTCTAAATAAAAAGATCACGTGCCGGACATCAGAGGAAACAAACGTTTGTTAGGCACCAATTCTATGTCCGGAATCGACACATTACCTCATCAAATCCTCATAACAACCTGAAATGTAGGTATTTGCTTACCTTTTTTTTTTTGAATTATGTTGTTGTTGAGAATATTCACAGCAAAACATACACCAATTCAACAGTTTCTAAATATACAATTCAGTGACATTGATTACATTCTTTCAGTTGTGCAACCATTCTCACCCTCCTTTTTTGAGTTGTTCCTCCTCCGTTAACAGAAGCTCACTGTCCCCTAAGGTTCCTATCTAATCTTTCTAGTTGCTCTTGTCACTTTGATCTATGTAGCTCCTTCTTAAAAGAGCATAATGCTCAAGGCAGGCATTCTTTACTAGTTAATTTGCTTTTCTGTTTTATAGGTGAGAAATGTAGGCTCAGTGGTGCTCAGCAAGAGTGAACTAAGTCACAAAAAGACAAATACTGTGTGATCTCACTCATATGAAATATCTAGAACAGGCAAACGTGTAGAGACTAAAGTTTATTAGTGTGATGGGGCAGGAGGGAGGGAGAGAGAGAGGGATCCATCGTTTAGGAAGCACTGAGTTTCTGTTTATGGTGATGGTTGCACAGCGCGGTTAATGTGAGTTGATCTCACTAAACTGTACACGTGGAAAGCATTAAACTGGCAAATGTGTTATATACAGTCAGCCCTCAGTATCCCGGTTCTGCATTTGCGAATTCAACCAACTGCGGATCGAAAACATTGAAGGAAAGAAAAAAACTTCCAAAAAGCAAAACTTGAATTTGCTGAGAGCAGCGAGCACTAGGCTGAACCCAGGCGAACGAAGTGATGTGTAGGCATCCCCTGCTCTAGCGTTCCACCATCTCACAGATTCTCAGTCTCTCCAGCACTCATTGTTTGAGCATGGTTCCCCTCACATCCTGTCATTATTTCCTAAACGATATAGTACTGTCTAACAACTATTTACATAGCATTTACATTGTATGAGGTATTATAAGTCATCTAGAAATGATTTAAAGTATATAGAAGGATGTGCATGGGTTATATGTAAATACTATGCCATTTTATAGGAGGGACTTGAGCATCCGTGGATTTTGGTATCTCCGGGGGTCCCAGAACCAAACCCCCTTAGATACCAAAGGACAACTGTGTATTTTTACAATAACAAAAAAGAAATGGTGCTTAGCAACTTGCAGATAAGCCACATTAGAGGGGTCCCAAAATCACAGTCTGTGGCAGAACTGGAGCTCAAACCAAATCACCTCCGTTGCCCTTGCTCATGGCTGTCCTCCCAGCGTTAGGGATGCTGATGCAGCCACGCTTCCTGATTCTCGCCCTTGTGACCAGCGGCACACATTGGTGAGGTGCCTGGAAGGGTTAAGGACAGAAGCTGAGTGGCTCTGAAGTGCATTGAGCCTCACTGCCCTCCAGGGGATTGAGTCACCATCCTGATTGTATTTCTAGTCCTGTGTCCTCCAAGGTGGGGTGCATGTACCCCAGTGGGTATGCAAGATGGACCACTGAAACGCAGGAAGAAGATATTAGGACTTCTATTAATCTAGATTTTAAAAATCTCATCCTTTTAAAGTTTCTATTTCATTGTGTGTTACATAATGGATTGGCACAGTAGTACATGCATATATGCTTTGTAAATAAGTAAATGTACATGTATCGAAGGTGTATGTTCAAAAATACTTTTATTGATGTTGTGTGCCGTCGAGCCAATTCCAACTCATAGGGACTCTACAGGACAGAATAGAACTGTCCCATAAGGCTTTCTACGTTGTAATCGTTAGGGAAGCAGATTGCCACGTCTTTCTCCCAAGGAGCGGCTAGTGGGTTCAAACAGCTGACCCTTCGGTTAGCAGCTGAACGCTTAACCATTGCACCACCGGAAGTTCTTTTATTGATTGAAAAAAAACGAAAAACAGTTGCCATCAATTTCAGCTCATAGGGACCTTGTAGGAGAACAGAGTAGAAGTGCCCCATAGGGTTTCCAAGGCTGTAATCTTTACGGAAGCAGAGCGCCAGGTCTTTTCTCCCACGGAGTGGCTGCGGGGGATTCTAACCACTGACCTTTCTTCAGTTAGCAGCCGAGCACTTAACCATTGCGCCATCAGGGCTCGTTTGTTTTAAATAACGTTATTGAGCTATACAAATGGAAGTTTTATATACACTAGAAATCAATTTCACATACATTAGAAATCAATTACAAAAATGGACTTATAAATATCCTATATTTTCGTATATTACAAAAGCATGTTTCTCAAATAATCCAGAATCAGAAGAGAAATAAAAACGGAAATAAATTATTTAATATTGAACAACAACAAAAATTCCAGCTGTCAAAACATATAGAAAGGGACAATCTATAAATCAAAGACTTATATTAAGAATAGTGTATTATTTTCTTTTTTTTTCAGACTTTACTTCATAGAATTATCTAAGAAGATTTTCTTAAATTGAACTTTAGATGAAGGTTTACAGAACAAACTAGCTTCTCATTAAACAATTAGTACACGTATTGCTTTATGGCATTGGTTAACAACCCCATGACATGTCAGTACTCTCCTTTCTGGACCTTGGGTTCCCTATTACCAGCTTTCCTGTCCCCTCCAGCCTTCTAGTCCTTGCTCCTGGCCTGGTGTGCCCCATGAGTCTCATTTTGGCCTATGGGTCTGTCTAATCTTTGGCTAAAAGGTGAACCTCCGGAGTGATTTCATCACTGGGCTAAAAGGGTATCCTGGGGCCATACTCTCGGGGTTTCTCCAGTCTCTGTCGGGCCACTAAGTCTGGTCTTTTTTTTTTTTTTTGAGTGAGAATTTTGTTCTACATTTTTCTCCAGCTCTGTCTGGGAAGGGCTCCTTGTTTATTGATTTGTTGTCGTTGTTAGGTACAGTAGAGTCCCTTCCGACTCACAGTGACCCTATAGGACAGAGTAGAACTGCCTCATAAGGTTTCCAAAGAGCGGCTGGTGGATTTGAACTGCCGACCTTTTGGTTAGCAGCCAAGCTCTTAACCACGAAGCCACCAGAGTGTGCAATTTAAAAGTTTGGAGAATTTTCAAAGTCAACTCATCTGAACTGATCGATCTTATTCCCCATCAGCTCTTAGCTGGTGAGTGTTAAATGAGCTCAGGGCTTCCACCCAGATGCATGTCGTTCCTGGTACTGAGTGAGCTTGTGCATATGTTTACAGAGGTACGCCTGGGAATGCCGGTGAAATTATGACGAGCTGGAGGGAAACTGCAGGAGACAGGTAGAAGTATCACTGTTTGAGAAAGCAGATTTTACAACGCCAAATTTCTGCAAAAAAAGAATGGATTATTAAAGAGATGGTTTACGTATGGCCAGTTTAGGAGGACATGGTGGTCACTGGCAGCTAACGTAGGTTCTCTAGGAATGAGTCCTGCCTAGCTAAACTCATTTCCTTTATAATACTCAACGGAGGTTTATTGGGAGAAATCATTCATTCACTTATGCATACATGCATGCAGGTGTGCATGGTTCACTTGGCAGGCAACTACTGACCATCTAGTATGTTTAAAATACCGGGCTGGGATGACATCTAGCGATGAACATACTGCAATCTCTGCCCACAAAGAGCTTACCCTTTAATAAAGGAGACAAAACAAGTACACAAATAAACTAAAATAAAATAAAGTATTTCCAAAGTGCCGTGATAGGATACAAACAATGAAACCGGGACTCAGAAAAAGGGAAATGCTATAGGGACAGTGACTCCTGAGAGCGACATTATTCATTTCAGTGAGGAAAGAAAACAATAGACCATCTGTATATATTTATTTTTTTAATGTCCTATTTAAAAAATTTATCTATTTTGTGTATTTTTTTATATAGACAAAGTCTCTCATAATGTCTTGTAAACAAGAGGAAGAAAAGTGAGGAAATTTGGGTTGGATGATAATACAGTTAAGTGATTTGGAACTGGTTGAACAATCATCCCCAAAGAGGGTTCCTTAATGGACCAGTGTCATCCCAAAGGGAGATCTTTAGCGACATGCCACTGGGCCCTATTCTAGGCCGTTTACTGTTTAACTTTCCACTTACAGTTTACCACAGACATATCAAGCATACTCTTTTTTTTTTTTTAATTCTGCTTTAGGTGAAAGTTTACAGCTCAAGTTAATTTCTCATACAAAAATTTATACACATATTGTTATGTGACCCTAATTGCAATCCCTATAATGTGACAGCACACTCCCCCTTTCCACTCTGGGTGTGCTGTGTCCATTCATCCAGTCCTATCCCTTTCTGCCTTCTCATCTGGGCCCCAGACAGGAGCTGCCCATTTAGTCTCGTGTATCTACTTCAACTAAGAAATACACTCTTCACAAGTATTATTTTATGTTTGATAGTCCAGTGTAATCTTCATCTGAAGAGTTGGCTTCGGGAATGGTTTTAGTTCTGGATTAACAGATAGTCTGCGGGCCATGTCTTCTGGGGTTCCTCTAGTCTCAGTCAGACCATTAAGTCTGGTCTTTATATGTGAATATGAGTTCTGTACCACACTCTTCTCTTGCCCCATCAGGGACTGTCTGTTGTGTTCCCTGTCAGGACCGTCATTGGTAGTAGCTGGGCACCATCTAGTTCTTCTGGACTCAGGCTGATGGAGTCTCTGGTTTATGTGGCCTTTTTGTCTCTTGGGCTAATATTTTCCTTGTGTCTTTGGTGTTCTTCATTTTCCTTTGCTCCACGTAGGTTGGGACCAATTGATGCATCTTAGATGGCTGCTTGCAAGCTTTTACAACCCCAGATGCCACTCACCAAAGTAGGATGAAGAACATTTTCTTAATAAACTTTATTATTATGCCAGTTGACCTAGATGTCCCCAAAAAACATGGTCCCCAGACTACTCTGTCCCTCGAAGTGATTGGTTGTGTTCAGGAAACTTCTTAGCTTTTGGTTTAGTCCAGTTTTGCAGACTTCCCCTGTATTGTGTGTTGTCCTTCCCTTCACCTAAGATAATTCTTGTCTACTATCCAGTTAGTGAGTTCCCCTCTCCCTCCCTCCCCACCCTCGTAACCATCAAAGAATGTTTTCTTCTGTGTTTAAACCTTTTCTTGAGTTCTTATAATAGTGGTCTCATACAATATTTGTCCTTTCGCAACTGACTAATTTCACTCAGCATAATGACCTCCAGATTCATCCATGTTGTGAGATGTTTCACAGATTCACCATTGTTCTTTATCACTGCGTAGTATTCCATTATGTGAATATACCATAGTTTGTTTATCCCTTCATCTGTTGATGGGAATCTATGTTGTTTCCATCTTTTTGCTATTGTGAACAGTGCTGCAGTGAACATGGGTATGCATATATCTGTTCATGTGATGGCTCTTGTTTCTCTAGGATATATTCTAATGAGTGGGATTGCTGGATCGTATGGTACTTCTATTTCTAGCTTTTTAAGGAAGTGCCAAATCAGTTTTCAAAGTGGCTGTACCATTTTACATTCCCACCAACACTGTATAAGTGTTCCAGTCTCTCCACAACCTCTCCAACATTTATTATTTTGTGTTTTTTGGATTAATGCTAGCCTTGTTGGAGTGAGATGGTATCTCATTGTAGTTTTGATTTGCATTTCTCTAATGGCTAATGATTGTGAGCATTTCCTCATATTATCTGTTATCTGCCTGAATGCTTCTTTGGTGAAGTGCCTGTTCATATCCTTTGCCCATTTTTAACTGGTAATCTATCTTTTTGTTGTTGAGGTTTTGCAGTATCTTGTAGATTTTAGAGATTAGACCCTGACCGGAAATGTCATAGCCAAAATTTTTTTCCCAGTCTGTAGGTTGTTTTTTTGCTATTTGGGTGAAGTTTTTTGATAAGCATAAGTGTTTGATTTTTAGGAGGTCCCAGTTATCTAGTTTCTCTTCTGGTGCTTGTGCATTATTCGTTATGTTTTGTAATCTGTTTACGCTATGTATTAGGGCTCCTAGCATTATCCCTATTTTTTCTTCCATGATCTTTATCATTTTAAATTTTATATTTAGGTCTTTGATCTATTTTGAATTAGTTTTTGTACATGGTTTTAGGTACGGTCTTGTTTCATTTTTTTGCAGATAGATATCCAGTTATGCCAGCATCATTTGTTAAAAGAACTGTCTTTTCCCCAATTTAACGGACTTTAGGGCTTTGTCAAATATCAGCTTCTCATAGGTGGATGAATTTACATCTGGATTCTCAATTCTGTTCCATTGGTCTATGCATCTGTTGTTGAACCAGTACCAGGCTGTTTTGACTACTGTGGTGGGATAATAAGTTCTAAAAACAGGTAGTGTGAGGTCTCCCACTTTGTTCTTCTTCTAGAATAATGCTTTACTTATCTGGGGCCTCTTCCCTTTCCATATGAAGTTGGTGATTTGTTTCTCGATCTTGTTAAAAAAAAATCATTGGAATTTGGATCAGGATTGTATTGTATCTGTAGATCACTTTGGGTAGAATTGACATTTTCACAATGTTGAGTCTACCTATCCATGAGCAAGGTGTGTTTCTCCACTTATGTAGTTCTCTTTTGGTTTCTTGCAGTATTGTCTTGTAGTTTTCTTTGTTAAAGTCTTTTATGTCTCTGGTTAGATTTATTCCTAAGTATTTTATCTGCTTGGGGGCTATTGTAAATGGTATTGATTTGATTTCCTCTTCGAAGTTCTCTTTCTTGGTGTAAAGGAATCCAACTGATTTTTATATGTTTATCTAGTATCCTGATACTTTGCTAAAATCTTCTATTAGTTCCAGTAGTTTTCTTGTGGATTCTTTGGGTTTTTCTGTGTATAGGATCATATCATCTGCAAACATGAATACTTTTACTTCTTCCTTGCCAATTTGGATGCCCTTTATTTCTTTTTCTAGCGTAATTGCTCTGGCTAGTACCTTCAGCACAATATTGAATAAGAGTGGTGATAAAGGGCATCCTCGTCTGGTTCCCATTCTCAGGGGGAGTGCTTTCAGACTTTCTCCATGTAGGATGATGTTGGCTGTTGGCTTTGTGTAAATACCCTTAATTATGTTGAGAAATTTCCCTTCTATTTCTATTTTGCTGAGAGTTTTTATCATGAATGGGTGTTGGACTTTGTCAAATGTCTTTTCTGTATCAGTTGATAAGATCATGTGGTTCTTATCTTTTGTTTTATTTATGTGATGGATTACATTGATTGTTTTTCTAATGTTGAACCATCCTTGCATACCTCGTATGAATCCTATTTGGTAATGGTGTATTATTTGTTTTGATATGTTGTTGAATTCTATCGGCTAGAATTTTGTAGAGGAATTTCATGACTATGTTCATGAGAGATATTGGTCTGTAATTTTCTTTTTTTGTGGTGTCTTT
>NW_004444026.1:2388074-2494991 GCF_000243295.1 Trichechus manatus latirostris | reverse complement strand
TCTCCCTTGCTCCCGAAGGGATGAGACCAGCGGAGTACCTTAGATAGCTGCTTACAGGCTTTTAAGACCTCACACATGGTAAGATGTATTTTCATTCACATTTGATTCCGTGAATTTCTTTATTCTGTCCTTGGTGTCTTCTGTAACCCAGTAGTTTATGAGCAAGTTGTTGTTCAGTTTCCATGTATTTGATTCTTTCCCTTGCTTTTTCTGTTATTGATTTCTACTTTTATGACTTTATGATAAGAAAAGATGCTTTGTAATATTTTGATGTTTTAGATTCTGTTAAGGCTTGCTTTGTGGCCTAATATGTGGTCTATTCTGGAGACTGTTCCATGTGCATTGGAAAAGAAAGTATACTTGGCTGCTGTTGGGTGGAATGTTCTGTATATGTCTATGAGATAAAGTTGGTTGATTGCAGCATTTAGATCTTCCGTGTCTTTACTGAGCTTCTTTCTGGTTGTTCTGTCCTTCACCAAAAGTGGTGTGTTGAAGTCTCCTACTATTATTGTGGAGCTGTTTTTCTTCGCAATGCTGTTAGAGTTTGTATATGTGTTTAGGAGCCCTGTCGTTGGGTGCGTAAATATTTATTATGGTTATGTCCTACAGGTGTATTGACGCTTTAATCATTAGATTGTGTCCTTCCTTATCCTTTATGGTGGATTTCGCTTTAAAGTCTATTTTGTCAGAGATTAATATTGCCATTCCTGCTGTTTTTTGAGTGTTGTTTTCTTGATATTTTTTTTCCATCCTTTGAGCTTTAGTTTGTTTGTGTCTTTGAGTCTAAAGTATGTCTCTTGTAGGCAGCATATAGATGGATCATGTTCTTTTATCCACCCTGCCACTCTCTGTCTCTTTATTGGTGCATTTAGTCCATTTACATTCAGTGTAATTATTGATAGGTATGAGTTTAGTGCTGTCACTTTGATGTGTTTTTGTATAAGCGTGTGTGTTGTTGACAGTTTCTTTGTTCCATTTAATTTTCTGTGCTGAGTTATTTTTCTTTGTGTATTTACTTTTCATCTTTTTCGTTGTTGTTGATTTTGTATTTGCTGAGTCTTTTCTTGTTTTCTGTTTTGATGTGTGGCATTGTTAGTTTCCTTGTGGTTACCTTAATATTTACCTCTATTTTTCCAATCTTTTATTTCTTTATATAACCTTGACTTCCTTCCATATGAAAGTTCTATAACTACATTATTTAGTCCCTCTTTTTTGTTTTAATGTTGTCATCTGTTACATATTGATGTCTCTGTTTCCTTATTTTCAGTGTTTTAGCTTTGATTTATTTTTGTGACCTCCCTATCTGGGTTGATATCTGGTTGTTCTGTTCTGTGTTCTAGTCTTGAGTTGTTATCTGATGTTATGGATTTTCTAACCGGAGGACTCCCTTTACATTTCCTGTAATTTTAGTTCGGTTTTTACAAATTCCCTTAACTTCTGTTTATCTGGAAATGCCCTAATTTCGCCACCATATTTGAGAGACAGTTTTGCTGGAGATGTAATTCTTAGCTAGCAATTTTTTTCCTTCAAGGCTTTATATATATCATCCCATTGCCTTCTTGCCTGCATGGTTTCTGCTGCACCTAGTCAGAGCTTAGTCTTATTGACTCTCCTTTGTAGATGGCTTTTTGTTTATCCCTAGCTGCTCTTAAAATTCTCTCTTTATCTTTGATTTTGGCATGTTTGATTATAATACATCTTGGTGACTTTGTTTTGGGATCTACCTCGTGTGGGGTTCAATGAGCTTCTTGGATAGATATCTTCTCATCTTCAGGATATCAGGGAAGTTTTCTGCCAACAAATCTTTAACAATTCTCTCTGTGTTTTCTGTTATTCCCCCCCTATTCTGGTACTCCAATGACTCATAGGTTATTCCTCTTGATAGAATCCCACATGATTCTTAGAGTTTCTTCATTTTTTAAAATTCTTTTATCTGATTTTTCCTCAAATAAATTGGTGTCAAGTGCTTTGTCTTCAATCTCACTAATTCTGACTTCCATTGCCTCAGTGCTGTTCCTATGACTTTCTACCGAATTGTCTAACTCTGAAATTTTATTGTTAACGTTTTGGATTTCTGTTTGTTGTCTCTCTATGGATTCTTGCAGCCTGTTAAATCTGTCATTATGCTCTTTTATAACCTTCTTCAGTTCCTCTGTTGCTTTGTGTGTGTTCCTTAGCTTGGTCTGCATTTTGTCTGATCTCCTTCCTGATATTTTGAAGAGCTGTGTATATTAATGTTTTGAATTCTACCCCTGGTAATTCCAAGACCTTCTCTTCCTCCAGGAGGTTTCTTGGTTGTTTGTTTTTGTCTCTTGCTGAAGCCATCTGACATTGACTGTTGTCTCTGAGCCATCAATAAGTTATTTATTTATTTTAAGTTTGCTTACCTGTTTTAGCTTCCTGTTTTGTTTTATTTTGATATGCCCAAATAGGTTGGTTGTGTGAGCTACTTTGATTATTGGTGTCTTTGAAGCTCTCACATCCTGTTACCAGGTGGTTAGAGCTCTTACTAGGTATGTGAGCCCAGGAGTCCATTTATTTTTTTGTGTGGATTCAGCTCAGGTGTCCAGGTCGTCAGTCATCAATGGTGTGATGCAGGCGGTCACCTACAGTCCTAGACGTGCAAGGCTAAGTAGGGTGATTGGAGTAGGCACAGGTATCTAGTTGCAGTAGGGCGTAATGTGCTGAGCTAGGTAAGGGGCTAACTGCTACCCCTGAGTTCCTGGGTGGGAGATATGTCCTTCTTCCCTAGAGCATGTATGTGGTTGGGTTTTGCAGCTGGACTTTGGGCACCCAGTGCTGTTGGCTGTAAGGACTGGAGGCACCACTTATTCTTGGACCCCTGTTGTAGGTGGCTAGGTGGAGTGGGTGGAGCCACCAGTCCTCAGGCCCTAGTTGTGAGTAAGTGAAGACCCTGCTTAATGGGCAGGGCAATGTCAAATGTCATGAATCTGCCACTCCCCCTTAGCTGTTGCAGTTGAAAATAGGCTTCAGGTAGATACCCTCTTATACTGTGCTAATGAGGGCCTATGCTGTTGAATTGGGTGCTCACAGGTCTAGGCAGGGATGAAAGGCATTCAGAGTCCATGGACCCCTTATGCCTCTGCCTAGGCAAAGGGGCTGTACCTGCCCTGAGTTCCTGGCTTAGGGGAGCTGGCAGATTATTTTTTCCTGTTTGTTAATTTGTTCCCCCTCCAAAGCTGGGAGAATGTCCAGGACGCATTGCAGGTCCCAGTTCCAGCCCAGGGGATGCAGCAATCGCTGAAGCTGGACTGGGACCTGAGCAAAGTGGGGAAGGGGTGGGTAAATGGGAGAGAGGTACTTCCCAGAGTAGGGGTGGGGGGGTTTGATCCAGGGTGGTAGGTTAGAAACTTGCACTTAACTTTCACAGATTCAGCACCACTTCTCCCTGGTTCCAGAGGCTTGAGCAGACCCTCCACCGCTCGGTTTCTCCCGGTGTGGAAAATGGGTCCCGAGCGCTACTGCTTGCCTCAGCCCAGGTGCCAGCCAGGTCAGGTATGCCAGATCCTCACTGCTTCTGAACTGTCTCTTCCTCCCCCTGCCACTCAGTCTGACTCTTCAACTTTGTCTTTGATGTTCAGGGCTCCTAGATTGCCATATATAATTGATTCACTTGTTTTTTCGGGTCTTTGTTGTAAGAGGGACCACAGGAAGCATCTAACTACTCCACCATCTTAGCCCCACCTCCTCAAGCATACTTCTTTGCCCCTGGGGGCTGGGCATGAAAGGTATCCGGATGAATGGAAATCATAATTGCGCTCTGTCCTGTGTGAAAACATGTCTGGAATATTTCTCAAAGCGGGGTCACCATGAGTCGGAATCAACTCGACAACAACTGCTCGTTTTTTCCTCAGGATTTCCAGATGAAAGACTTTGAAAATGTGGGCAAACTAAAAGTATGTCTGGAGAAAATAAAGGCAATAATAACAGCCACATTTGCTGAGCACATGCTATGTGCAGGCACCGTGTTGAGGGCTGTGCATGCATTATCTCATTTAATCCTTTCAATAGCCCTATGAGGTAAACACTATTGTGATTCCCACTGTACAGTTGGACATGTTGAGGCTTAGAGTGGTTAAACGATGTAAGGTGGAGCTGGAATTCAAGCCCAAGCCTGTGCTTTGACCACTTCAGCATGAAGACTGGGTGAGGAATAGGGCTTATAGCTGGAGGGGAGCCTGCCTGAGCGAGGGAGGGCAGCACCATCCCACGTGTGATTAAAAGCCGTGAGGAAAGTGGTGGGTTTATTCAGAATTGGGTCAGTGGGCAGAATTGGGGTCAAAAGGGGGTAGTTCCAGGGGCTGCTCCCCCTGGCATGAGAAGGGACCTTCTTGTTTGACAGGTCGTTCTGGAAGGTGCAGGGGGAGGCGGTACCATTCCTTGTCAGGGCTGTGGGAGGAGGGATTCTGGCATTTGAAGATCTTTCAGGTCTCTTTCATTGTTAAGATTCTGTGATTCTGTGTGAAATAATGGACCTGCAGGCCACTGCTTATAGATGGTGGTTTGTCAACCATTAAAAGAGACATTAATATGGCTTTGGGCCAGTCTCCATGGGGGAGCCACAGATGGTTTCGCTGTGGAAACTAAATTCCTTTCCAGAGAGGTCAGATCCATGACCTGATCGGGTGGAGGGAGCACGTTTGAGCTGCTGTTGCCTGAGCTTTACCTCTTTGAGGGGAACGGGAAAATAGCCTCCAACCATTAGATTTTTTGAGCATGGAACTTTAGATTTGCTGATTATTCAGCTGGATTTTGAACATTCAGCATTTGTCAGTATGGCTGACTCTCCTCCCCAACACCACCCAATTTAGGAAATGCCAGGCTATAAATAATCTGACGGTCCTGTATCTGAAATCATAAGATGAAGATTTTAGAAGTCTAAATGCCCTCCAGGTTGGAGAATGACCCTTAAACAGAATATTCAACTCTTTAAACCTTATTTTTAAGAGATTGGGGGTAAAGCTGGAATTTAGGGAAACCTCAAGCAAACTTCTCTCTCTTTTCTCTTCTCGTCTCATCTCTTTCCTCACACACCCAGAGAGATACACAGATTGTCTTCCTCTCCACACACACACACACACACACACACTCACTGCACACACATACACACATACCCTCCACATTCACCTGATACCTTTAGTCCATTGTAAAATGACGGTGAGAAAATCCTAGTGAACAATTAACCCTCAACAACACAATTGCTTTATTTTCACAAAGTAGGAGATGCAGTGTGGTGAGAAAGAGACCCTCACTAATTAGTCATAGGACCATGGGCAACTCAGTTTGATTTTCTGAATCTTGGTTTCTCCCTTTGTAAAATGGAAATAATCATAATTATTAATGATAATAAAAAAAACTCTAGGATTATTTTGAGTATTACACATCAGAGTGTATGTTGACATGTTTGCAGACTGTAAATTGTTCTGCAAATGTACGTTATCATTGTGATTATTATAAAATGGAAACCTCCTGCTGGCTTGGATGTTTAGAAAAGCTGTGTATTTGATGTAAATTTAATGTTTGTTTTATGGCTCCTCAGAGGATTGGGATAATTAGGTAAATAAATCTCTGCTAAGCCGGCATGTCTAATGCCCAAACCAGGTGATCATGCCCTTAACGCAGCAAAATGTACAAAGAAGAACTGTAAGGAATGAAATCAGTGTGAAGATTGTGAGGATTAAGAATGACTGCCTGACTGAGGACAGTTTTTCAAATCATGTCACGCAGGGACATGCAGGCCCTGGATGAAGGCACAGCTTGTGTGGTGGGACAGGCCTGGCTGTCCACATCAGGCTCCCAGCAAGACCAAGACTTGCAGGGCAGGGCATGCAGCTGTGTGAGTGGAATGGGATGGTAACCCTATATGAAGACATTTAATTTTCAGAGTTAAAAATGAATAACAATAGCCATTGCTAGTAGGATGCAGGGAAACAGTTACACATTTTCTGGAGGAAAATCAACAATGCCCATTGTTATAGGTTGACTTGTGTCCCCAGTGTCTTAGCTATCTAGTGCTGTCATAACAGAAATACCACAAGTGGATGGCTTTAACAAAGAGAAATTTATTTTCTCACAGTCTAGTAGGCTAGAAGTCCAAATTTAGGGCATTAGCTCCAGGGGAAGGCTTTCTCTCTCTGTCGGCTCTGGAGGAAGGTCCTTGTCTTCAATCTTCCCCTGGTTGAGGAGCTTCTCAGGCACAGGGACCCTGCTCCTGGTACTGCTTTCTTAGTGGTATGAGGTCCCCAACTCTCTGCTTGCTTCCTTTTCTTTTTATCTCTTGAGAGATAAAAGGTAGTGCAGGCCACACCCCAGGGAAACTCCCTTTACACCAGATCAGGGATGTGACCTGGGTAAGGGTGGTGTTACAATCCCACCCTAATCTCTTTAACATAAAATTGCAATCACAAAATGGAGGACAACCACACAATACTGGGAATCGTGGCCTAGCCAAATTGATACACACATTTTTGGGGGGACATAATTCAATCCATGACACCCAGTAAGACTTGCTGAAGTCCCAACCCCTGGTACCTGTCAATGTGACCTTAAAAAAACCAAACCAAACCCATTGCCACTGAGTCAATTCCGACTCATAGCGACCCTATAGGATAGAGTAGAACTGCCCCATGGGGTTTACAAGGAGCGGCTGGTGGATTTGAACTGCCGACATTTTGGTTAGCAGCCTATGCTCTTAACCACTGCACCACCAGGGCCCTAATGTGACCTTCTTTGAAAATGAAGTTTTACAGATGTAACCAAGTTAAGATGAGGTCATAAGCCCTAAGGAGCACAGCTCTACTCTGAAACACATGGGGACACCATGAGTCGGAATCAACTCAACAGCAACTGGTTTGGGTTGTTTTTGTTTTTTATCCAGTATGACTGGTGTCTTATAAGATGAGGAGAAGATACACAGAGATAGGCACAGAGGGCAGAATGCCACGTGAAGACAGAGGCAGAGACTTGAGGTCTGCTGTCACAAGCCAAGGAATGCCAGAAGCTACTAGAAGCTGGAAGAGGCAAGGAAGAATTCTCCCCTAGAATCTCTGGGGGGAGCGTGGCCTTGCTGAAACTTTGGTTTCACACTTCTAGCCTCCAGAACCGTGAGGGAATAAATTTCTATTGTTATGAGACACCCAGATTGTGGTTATTTGTTACGGCAGCCACAAGAAACTAAGACACCCATCAAAGCCTCAGAGATGTTCACAACCTTTGACTCAACCTGGAAAACTATCCGGAAAGTTTTAAGGAAATAATCACATTCAAGAGCACAAAGATATTAATTGTAGCATTGTTTAAACTGACCAAAAAATAAGACAGTGTCTAAGTATTTAGCAATAGGCGATAGGCTAAATCAATCATCAGACATTCCTAGGCTGCTTTACTCTGAAGTCATCCAAAATGATGCGGCTGTGTGGTTTTCTATGTGAAAAAATACTTTTGAAATATTGTTAAAAAACACAGGTTATAAAACACCATGAATCCTATTTTTGAAACCATATGTATGTTTATATGTATATGTGTGCACTTTTTAAGGTCTGGAGGGATATTCCCTAGCATAATGTTACCAGCTAACATTTATTAAGCACTCACTATGGGGACAGTGGTGGTTCAGTGATAGAAATCCCTCTGTCATGGATTGAATTGTGTCTCCCTAAAATATCTGTCGATTTGGGTGGGCCATGATTCCCAGTATAGTGTGATTGTCCACCATTTTGTCATCTGATGTGATTTTCTTATGTGTTGTAAATCCTATCTCTATGATGTTAACGAGATGGGATTAGTGGCAGTTATATTAATGGGCAGGACTTAATCTACAAGATTAGATTTTGTTTTAAGCCAATCTCTTTTGAGATATAAAAGAGAGAAGCAAACAGAGAGACATGGGGACCACATCCCACCAAGAAACAAGAGCGAGGAGAATAGTGTGTTGTTTGGTTGGTCCCTGGGTGCCTGTGAGGAGAAGCTTCTTGCCCAGGGGAAGATTGATGACAAGGACTTTCCTCCAGAGCTGATGGAGAGAGAAAGTCTTCCCCTGGAGCTGATGCCCTGAATTTGGACTTGTAGCCTACTAGACTGTGAGAGAATAAATTTCTCTTTGTTAAAGCCATCCACTTGTGGTATTTCTGTTATAGCAGCACTAGATAACTAAGACACCCACCTTCCAGGCAGGAAACCAAAAGGAGCCCTGGTGGCGCAGTGGTTAAGCATTCATCTACTAAACAAAATGTTGGTGGTTCAAACTCACCAGACACTCCATGGGAGAAAGATGTGGCAGTCTGTTTCTGTAAAGATTTACAGCCAGAAACCCTCTGGGGCAGTTCTACCCTGTCGTATAGGGTTGCTATGAGTTGGAATCAACTCGGCAGCAGTGGGTTAGGCAGGAGACCAGGGTTCAATTTCCAATCAATATACTTTATACACAGACACTGCCCATCTGTCGGTGGAGGCTTGTGTGTCAGGTTTCAGTGGAGCTTCCAGACTAAAATGGACTAAGAAGAAAGGCCTGGCAACCTATTTCTGAAAATCAGCTAATGAAAATCCTATGGAACACAACAGTCTGATTCACAGCTGATCATGGGGATGGCCCAGGACTGGGCAGGATTTTGTTCCCTTCTGCATGGGGTTGCTATGAGTTGAGGGGCCAACTTGACAGCAGCTAACAACAACGAC
This sequence comes from Trichechus manatus latirostris, assembly GCF_000243295.1. Classification (NCBI taxonomy): domain Eukaryota; kingdom Metazoa; phylum Chordata; class Mammalia; order Sirenia; family Trichechidae; genus Trichechus; species Trichechus manatus. Next base: position 2,486,297 of record NW_004444026.1, on the reverse strand, counting down.
AAATGCTGTGGGGCTGAGCTCTGTCCCATTTCATCCTCACAACCACCGACTAAGGCAAGCATTAATATTCTTCTCGTCTTAAGGAGGAGGTAACTTAGGCTGAGAGAATTTAGTAACGTGCCCACAGGTAAGTGGCAGAGCCCAGCTCTGTTGAACTCCAAAGCCCATGCTCACAACCCTGTTTCGATACAACCTTCCAGGTTCAACACTGGTTATATATTTGGGCAGTGAGGCTATGAGTTACTTTATTATTTTTTCTAAGTTGTCTTATTTTTAAAAACTTTTTCTTTGTGATAAACTTACATTATCTGTGTATTTAAACAAAGATTTGTGCTCCCCCTGCCAGTTGGAAAGGATGGAAAAGGCAATTCAGGGAAAGCTATGGGTGCCCAAGGAGGTGACAGGGCACCAGAGGCCACTGGCATTCTGAGTACTAAAAAAATGGTACCCTACTAATTGCACAGTGTAAATTGTCTAATTATCAGGAACCACCCACCACACCACCCAATGCCATTGAGTCGATTCCCACTCATAGCGATCCCACAGGGTTTCCAAGGCTATACTCTTCATGGAAGCAGACTGCCACATCTTTCTCCCAAAGAGCAGCTGGTGAGTTGGAACCGCCAACCTTTTGGTTAGCAGCCAAGTGCTTAACCACTGCACCACCAGGGCTCCTTATTATCAGGAACTGAGGAACACATAATCCAGGCCATTTATCACTCCTGAGATACGCTATCTAAAAGCATGACTATTGTCATTTCGGTTAATAGTAATAAAATATAAGGCTTTTAGATCGGCCACTTATTATGATCCTCATAACAATCCTGCGAACAAAGCAGAGAAAATATTTTTATATCCATTTTATAGATGAGAACTGAGGCTCAGAAAGGGTAGGTGGCATGTCCCAGGTTATATAGCCTTAAGTAACAAAGGCTTAATTAGCGCTGAGACCATCTGACTCCTCCTAGTCCAGTGCTTTTTTACTTGGCAAGGGGTTTTCAGGAAAAGTTGTTTTGGAATTGAAACCACCCTATAGGACTTTGGAGCCCTGGTGGTGCAGTGGTTAAGAGCTCAGCTGCTAACCAAAAGGTCAGCAGTTGGGCAGTTCGAATCCACTAGCTGCTCCTTGGAAGCCGTGAGGGGTAGTTCTACTCTGTCGTATAGGGTCGTTATGAGTTCAACTCGACGGCAAGTGGTGTTTGGTTTTATGGGGCGTTGGGTGGGAAGGAGGCTGGATGTTGCGTCAGCAGCCATCAGAGTTGTCTGAGTTGGTGCAGCACATGGCAGCACTGCTCTGCGCTCTTCCAAGAGGCCACATGCCCTGTCCACTGACATCCTCTCTAGCAGAAAACCTTTTTTGGGTCTGGTCTCAGAGCAGAGAGCTGTTGGCCTGGAGTTAGGCCAAACAGGCTCTTCCTCCAGAAAAGTAGTCCTCTTCCTCCTTCCCCTCCTCCTTTTCTTCTTCCTCCTCCTCTTTCTAGATCTCTCCTCCCCACCCGTAGCCTTCTTGTAGGCACTTGCAGAAGAAGGATGTTTCAGTGATACGAATTGGCTTTCTTCATTTAGGAACCCTTGAAGACCAGTATTTTACCTCAATTTTAAAAACATAAGAGAGGAAGTACATTAGTTTCGAAGGGCAGACATAACAAATCACCATAAACTTGAGGGCTTAAAACAACGAAAGTGTATTCTCTCGTAATTCTGGAGGCTAGAAGTCTGAAATCAAAGTCTCAGCAGGGCAATACTTCCGCTAAAAGTTCTAAAGGAGGGCCCTTCCTTGCCTCTTCCAGCTTCTGGTGGGCCCAGGCGTTCCTTGGCTTGGGACAGCAACACTCCATTCTCTGCCTACCTGTCTCCACATGGGCTTCTTTTCTGTGCAACTCTCTGTGTCCTCTCTTTTTTTATAAAGGTCCATCCGAAATCCAGGATGATTTCTTCTCAAGATCCTTAACTGATTACATCTGCAAAGACCGTATTGCCAAATAAGGTCACATTCTGAGGTTCTTGGTGGACATGAATTTTGGAGGGACACTATTCAGTCTACTACCGGAAGTTAATGTCCTGCTGATTTCCAGCTAATATCTCAGAACCTCTTGGAGATTATAAAAAATTTTATTAGGTACCACCGTGTCCTCTTCATCATCACCACCACCACCACCACGAGATCTATCTAGTACTCAGCCATCTTTCACATTCAATTCCTGTCAAATTGTTGTAACCATGTCACCTTTCTTGGATATAAGATTACAGTTTCGGGTTAGCTGTTCAGTGAAAGAAAAAGGGTTAAAAGAAACAAAGCAATAATGATTGTCCATCCATGCTGAACTTCAGGGGAGTATAAATTCAGATCAATAAACCACAAAGGATTCAAAGCCACATTACAGTCTCATTTTGGAGGCAATACCAGTACTGTTGTTAAGGCAAACTGCTCCAGAGTTAGACTTGCATTTAAGTCCCCACTCCTGAATTTAGAGGAGTCCCTGGGTGGCACGAATGATTAATCGCTGTACTACAAACTGTTATAGATTAAATTGTGTCCCCCCAACATATGTGTTGTAAATCCTAATCCCTATACCTGTGGTTGGAGCCCTGGTGGTGCAGTGGTTAAGAGCCTGGCTCAGCAGTTCAGCAGTTCGAATCCACCAGCTGCTCATTGGAAACCCTATGGGGCAGTTCTACTCTGTCCTGTAGGGTCGCAGCGAGTCAGAATCTACTTGACGGCAACAGGTTTTTGTTTTTGGTTAATATGGGGGTTATCACCATGCCTACCCCACTGGATTGTTGGAGTAATAAACCAATAATGGATGCAAAGAGTTTCTGTTGTGTCTGTTTTCTTTACCATTGCATACCCAGCACTGTCCTTGGCACATAGTAGGAGCTCGGTAAATATTAAAAGAAAGAGTAAGTGAATGAATAAACAAATAAGCAAGCACATGATAAGTGCTTAATAAATGTTAGCTACTATTATTATTATTGTCAAGGATTTCATTCTTCCATCCCTTTTATAAGGCATAAGAAGTAGAGTTTTATAGCTTTGAATTTTATTTGTTTTTCTCGCTTCTATTATAGTGAAACTGTTAAAAGTAACAGAAAGGTCAATGGTCAAGGAACTTCTGAGGAAAAGAAGAGCCTAAAAAAATCTATAAGTTGAATGATCAGCACATAAAACAATCAGGAGTGGATTCTGCCACAATCTGCTGTCTTTGAACGTTGCATTGCTTTGATAGTGTCTTCTTCATCTTTCTTTTCTTTATCTTCCTCCTCTTTTTTCACCCAGTAGTGGAAATAGCAGGAGACTCAGGAGACTCTACTCTGCAAATATTCTCGGCAAATTATGTTACCTCCCTGGGCTGCAATTTTTTCATTTTCAAAACGAGGACCTGGGACTAGTTGCCCTCTGAGTTCATGTCCAATCAATCACACTTCAGTTCTGTGATTCGTCTTTCATAGCTCAACATCAAAAAATATTTGAATACCTGGTTGTTCTCAATCTGAAGTTTCAAAGTGTAGTCCAGGGACCCAGGGGGTCCCCAAGACTCTTTAAGGGGGTCCCAAGGTCAAAGCAATTTTATAATAATTTTTCAAAAATCCATTGCCGTCGAGTCTTCCATCTCACAGTGACCCCATGTGTGACAGAGTAGAACTGCTCCATAGGGTTTTCTTGGCTGTGGTCTTTACAGAAGCAGATCACCAGGTCTTTCTTCCACACTAGTGCTAAGTGGATTTGAACCACCCATCTTGAGGTTAGCAGTCAGTGCAAACTGTTTTTGCCTCCTAAAACCGAACCAAATCCACTGCTGTGGAGTTGATTCCAACTCCTAGCAACCCTGTAGGACAGAGTAGAACTGCCCCACAGGATTTCCAAGACTGTAAATCTTACAGAAGCAAACTGCCACATCTTTCTCCCTCGCACCACTTAGGGATCTTATCATATTAAGGTGTTGTTTGCTTTTTCACTCTTCCTCTTTTGTGAGTGTAAAGAATACAGGAAGTTCATTGATTTGTTGTCAGATTCTACACTACAACTAACCTAAGAAATCACCACAGGTCGAGTTTTGGTGTAGTGCCCAACAAGAATATCCACAGTCAAATGGAAATGCTATTAAAATATTACTCTTTTCCCAACTACATATTTGAGTGAGGCCAGATTTTCTTCGTGTACTTAACAAAAACAACATATCACAACACAATGAGCGTAGAAGCAGATATGAGAATCTAGCTGTCTTTCTTAAGCTAGATAGTAAACAGATTTGCAAAAATGAAAAACCACTGTTTCTCACTAATTTTTTTTTTTTTGGAAAATATAGTTTTTTTCATAAAAATTTATTACTTATGTTAATGTGAAATGGTTTTATTATGCTATGTTTTAAATAAATTAATACATATTTTTTAAAACTTTTAGTTTTAATTTCTAATACAGTAAATATTGATAGATATAACCCATGTTTTTTTTTGTTTTGTTTTTTAACTGTATGGTATACTCAATTATTTTTAAGAGTATAAAGGAATCTTGAGACCAAAAGATTTCAGAGCCACTACTCTAAATTTACCTAAAAAGTGAGGATTTGCCATTGGATTTTTTAAAAAAATTAACTAAGGGACTACTGTTTAATATTAGTCTTTTATCTTTCACTTCTCCCAACTCTTCATACTGAAATACTTTTTAAAATGAATGAGGATACTTCTCTGTTTTAGCAGTGTTTTGCCTGAATGTAGGAATTTTGCAGGGCTCTAAGCCAGGGCTCCACAGATGGGGATGTATAAGGTTTAAGAGAGTGGGAATAAAGTTTTCAGAATCTGGAACATATCCTGGCAATGGATTAAAAAAAAAAAAATCAATGTCTTAATAAACTTGTAGCCTGAATAAACATATAATATTAAATAAAATTAATCAGTAGAGTGTCCCTCCCATATATCCACATTTCCCCTGAAAAAGACACCAAGAACAGATGATTTTGGAAGCAACAGTTACCATAATCCTTCTCATAGACAAGCATATCAGAGAATAGAAAAGGAAGGAAAGCTACCCAACTCATTTTATGAGTTTATGAGTTTAGTACAGCATGATAGGAAAACTGAAAACTATATAGGAAAAGAATATAATAGACCAATGTGGTGGCTTAAACATATGTCTACCAATTCCTTGATATACTTCCCTTCAATAATTTCCCTACCCTTGAGTGTGGTTACTTAGTGATTCGCTTCTTATGAATAGGATATGGTGGGAGTGACAATGTGTGACTTCTAGGCTAGGTCTTAAGAGGTGTGGTGGCTTCTGCCTTGCTCTCTTGGACCACCCTAGGGGAAGCCAGCTGCCATGTTGTGAGGACACTGAAGCAGCCCTATGAAGAAGTCCATGTGGCGAGGAGCTGAAGCCTTTTGCTGACAGCCATTTGAGTGACTGGTTTCAGGAGCCTGGAAGTGACTCGTCCCACCGCAGTCAAGCTTTCAGATGACTGCATCTTCAGCCAACGTCTTAACTTCAACTTCATGAGAAATCCTGAGCCAGAACCACCTGGATAAGCCACTCCTCAATCTCTGACCACAGAAACCGTGAAATAATAAATTTGTTTATACTTTAGATCACTAAAGTTTTGGATTAATTTGTTATGCAGCAATAGAAAACTAATTCGACTAATAGAACTTATGAATATAGATGCAAAAAGTCTAGATAAAACCTTACAACTCTAAATCAGTGGTGTTATATTAAAAGTAGTACATTATAACCGAGAAGGGGTTAACCCAGGAATGCAAGGATAGTTTAGTGTTAGAAAAATCTAATAGTGCAATGAACCACATTGACCGAAAAGAACAAAAACTTTACTTTCAACATTCATTTGTGATTAAAAATTTTTAATAAATTTTGACTAGAAGGTAACTTCCTTAACTAATAAAGGGTATCCACAAAAAGCCTACACAAACATCATACTTAATTTGAAACTTTAAAAGCAGCCCCATTCAAGTCAACAACAAGATAAATATGCTGCTATCACTGCTTTCAGTCCTTGGGTGACACAAACTATTTGCTCTCATCTACTAACTGAAAAGTTGGTGGATCGTACCCACCTAGCAGCACCACAGAAGAAAGATCTGGCAATCTGTTTCCAAAATATCAGAGCCAAGAAAACCCTACGGAACTCAGTTCTACTCTGTAACACATGGGGTCACGTGAGTCAGAAGTGACTTGATGGGTACAGGTGTGACTTGGTTTTTATCACTGCTTTAATTCAACAGTGTATTGGATATCATACCCAATATATTAGGGCAAGAAAAGAAAACAATAGGGCTTTGAACCGTTCATACCGGTTCAGTCACGGCCAAAGAAGTGAAACCGGAAGAGACCCAAATTTTTAAAATTTGGGTAATCCTGAACCATAACCAGAACCGGAAAAATTATGGGCCAAAGCCCTGGAATGGGAGACTCAGAAGAGGCATAGTGAGCCCTTTCAGAGCCTGATGCATGAGATTGGATAATTGTCAGGACTGAGGACAGCAACACACATTCAACGTGGTGCAGTCGGCTGCCAGCTTTGGGTAGGGCACCACAGTTTCTGACTGCAAAATCCAACAGGCTATGTGTCTTAGGCTGGGTTCTCTAGAGAAGCAAAACCAGTGAAGTGTATATGTGGAGAGAGAGAGATTTATATCAAAGAAATGGCTCATGAGGTTGTAGAGGCTGGAAAGTCCCCAGGCTAGAGGTTTCTCCTGACTTACGTAGCTGCAGGGGCTGATGAACCCAAGATCAGCAGGTCAGATGGCAGGTCTCTGGCTCACAGGCTGTGGAGGCTGATGAATCCCAAAATCAGCAGGTAAGACTCTGGGTTTGATTTTCGGGATTATCAGCTCTGTTACTACAAGAAATAAGACTTTATTTCAAGGCACAAGTGGCAACTTTGAGGTTGTTTATGTGGTGCTTGAGCTTTGACTCTGAAGCCCTGAGCCCATTTCTTTCTTTCACCACTTTGTCTAGCAAAAGTAGGACGAACCAATCAGCTTCCTTATACTTCTCATTCTGACAAAATTGTAGAAAGGTGTCAAACATGCGATTACCTAGAGCCTCACCTCTCACCAGTACTTGATCTATTGGCGGTCATATTTTTCCTATTTGTATTGCCATATCAAGCGATGAATTAGCAGTGCCCTCTTTACTACTGGATGCAGAGTCATCAACATCTTTAAGACTCACCAGACTTGAGAACCAATTTAGAATACTCATCCTTATAATTCTGTTTCTCTAGAACTCTAGGACCACTCTCAGTACCAAATGTATTAGGCTGGGTTCTCTAGAGAAGCAAAACCAGTGAAACGTGTGCATATGTGTGTGTGTGCACGTGTGTGTGTGTGTGTGTGTAGAGAGAGGGAGAGAGAGAGAGATTTCTATCCAGGAAGTGGCTCACAAGGTTGTAGAAGCTGGAAAGTCCCACGTCCGTGGGTCAGGCGAGAGGCTTCTCCTGACTCATGTAGCTGCAGGGGCTGATGGACCCAAGATTGGTAGGTCAGAGGGCAGGGTACTGGCTCATAGGTTGTGGTGGCTGACAAATCCCAAGACTGCAGAGTAAGCTGCTAGCTCAAGTCACAAGAACCAGAAGTCAGATGATGAGCCAGATGCAGGATCCAGAGCAAGCAAAAGCCAACGAGCCTTGCCAGAAAGTCCACCTATTTTGGGTGTAGGCAACACCCCTAAGGAAGCTGCCTTTCAACTGATTGGCAGCTCATAGTTGATCTCATCATGGAGGTGCTTATATTATATCAGATATCCTTATGGAGGGCTCAATTACCAGAGGAGGACATCATATTTGGTGAAGTAGAGGGCCAATGAGGGCAAGGGTGACACTTGGTGAGATGGATTGGCCCAGTGACCACAACGATGGGCTCAAACATGCCAGTGATTGTGAGAATGAAACAGGCAGCATTTAGTTCTGTTGTACATAATGCAGCCATGCGATGGAGTCGGTTCAAAAGTAGCTAACAACATAAATAATAATAAAACTTATCATAAAGCAACAGCATTTAAGACAGTATGATATTGGCAAAGGATAGACAAATAGGCCAATGGATCATAAGAGAGAGCCCGACCGCCCGAAAGACCCATGTATATAGAGACTTCATATGTAATTGAGATGGCAGTACAGTTCAGTGGATATAGCATGAGCTATTCAATAAATGGTGTGAGAATAACTGGTTGTCTACGTGGAAAAGAATTAAAAATCTTAACTCACTCCATACATGAAAATAAGTCAGGTGGATTTAAAGACCTAAACTTGAAAAGTGAAACTACAAACTATTTATAATACAGGTGAATGTCTTTATGAGCTCAGAGTAGGGAAGGATTTCTCAAACAGAAAAAGCACAAACCACCAAGGAAGTGATTAATACATTTGCCTACATTAAAATGGGCAGCTTCTGTTCATCAAAAGACACCATTTCAAAAAGCAAAAAGATGAGCCACACTCTGGGAGAAGATGCATGCAATGCATAAAACTGATAAGTGATTAGTAACCAGACTATGTAAGGAACTGCTGCAACTCAATAAGAAGAAGACAAACAACCTAACAGAAAAATGGGCAAAGACATCTATTTGCAGATGATATGATCTTATACACAGAAAACCCCAAAGAATCCACAAGAAAACTACTGGAACTAATAGAAGATTTCAGCAAAGTTTCAGGATACAAGATAAACATACAAAAATCAGTTGGATTCCTTAACACCAACAAAGAGAACCTTGAAGAGGAAATCACCAAATCAATACCATTTACAATAGCTCCCAAGAAGATAAAATACTTAGGAATAAATCTAACCAGAGACATAAAAGATCTACACAGAGAAAACTACCAGACACTACTGCAAGAAACCAAAAGAGACCTGCATAAGTGGAAAAACATACCTTGCTCATGGATAGGAAGACTCAACATTGTGAAAATGTCAATTCTACCCAAAGTGTTCTACAGATGCAATACAATCCTGATCCAAATTCCACTGGCATTTTTTAATGAGATGGAGAAACAAATCACCAACTTCATATGGAAAGGGAAGAGGCCCCGAATAAGTAAACCATTACTCAAGAAGAACAACAGGGTGGTAGGCCTCACACTACCTGATTTTAGAACCTATTATACCGCCACAGTAGTCAAAACAGCCTGGTACTGGTTCAACAACAGATACATAGACCAATGGAACAGAAGTGAGAATCCAGACATAAATTCATCCACCTATGAGCAGCTGATATTTGATAAAGGCCCAAAGTCCATTAATTGGGGAAAAGACAGTCTCTTTAACAAATGGTGCTGGCATAACTGGATATCCATCTGCAAAAAACTGAAACAAGACCCATACCTCACACCATGCACAAAAACTAACTCAAAATGGATCAAAGACTTAAATATAAAATTGAAAACGATAAAGATCATGGAAGAAAAAATAGGGGCAATGCTAGGAGCCCTAATATATGGCATAAACACAACACGAACCATAAGTAACAATGCACAAGCACCAGAAGAGAGACTAGATAAATTGGAGCTCCTAAAAATCAAACACTTATGCTCATCAAAAGACTTCACCAAGAGTCAAAAGGCAACCTACAGACAAGGAAAAAATTTTTGGCTACGACAAATCCAATCAGTGTCTAGTCTCTAAAATCTACAAGATACTGAAAAACCTCAACAACAAAAGAGACAAATAACCCAATTAAAAAATGGGCAAAGGATATGAACAAGCACTTTGCCAAAGATGATATTCAGGCGGCTAACAGACTCATGAAGAAATGCTCACAATCATCAGCCATTAGAGAAATGCAAAGCAAAACTACAATGAGATATCATTTCACCCCAACAAGGCTAGATTAATCCAAAAAACACAAAATAATAAATGCTGGGGAGGTTGTGGAGAGACTGGAACAGTTGGTGGGAATGTAAAATGGTACAACCGCTTTGGAAATCGATTTGGTGCTTCCTTAAAAAGCTAGAAATAGAAGTACCATAGGATCCAGCTATCCCACTCCTTGGAATATATCCTAGAGAAATAAGAGCCATCGTATGAATAGATATATGCAAACCCGTGTTCATTGCAGCACTGTTCACAATAGCAAAAAGATGGAAACAACTAGGTGCCCATCAACAGACGAATGGATAAACAAATTATGCTCTATCCACACAATGGAATACTACGCAACAATAAAGAACAACGATGAAGCCGTGAAACATCTTGTAACATGGAGAATGCTGGAAGTCATTATGCTGAGTGAATTTAGTCAGTCACAGAAGGACAAATCCTGTATAAGACCACTACTATAAGAACTCAAGAAAAGGTTTAAACACAGAAGAAAACATTCTTTGATGGCTACGAGGGTGGGGAGGGAGGGTGAGGGTTATTTGCTAACTAGATAGTAGATAAGAATTGTCTTAGGTGAAGGGAAGGACAGTACACACTACAGGGGAAGTCAGCACAACTGGACTAAACCAAAGCTAAGAAGTTTCCTGAAAACAATCAAACACTTTGAGGGACAGAGTAGCAGGGGTAGGGGTATGGGGACCATGCTTTTGGGGGATATCTAGGTCAACTGGCATAACAAAGCTTATTAAGAAAATGTTCTGCATCCTACTTTGGTGAGTGGTGTCTGGGGTCTCAAAAGCTTGCAAGCGGCCATCTAAGACGCATCAATTGGTCCCAACCACCTGGAGTAAGGGAGAATGAAGAACACCAAAGACACAAGGAAAGTATTAGCCCAAGAGACAGAAGGGCCACATAAACCAGAGACTTCATCAGCCTGAGCAGAAGAACTAGATGGTGCCTGGCTACCACCAATAACCGCCCCCATGGGAAACACAACAGAGAGTCCCTGATGGAGCAGAAGAAAGGTGGGGTGCAGAACTCAAATTATAGTAAGGAGACCAGACTTAATGGTGTGAATAAGACTGGAGGAACCCTGGAAAGCATGGCCTTGGATTCTCTAACAGCCCAGAACTGAAAAAATTTCCGAGGCCAACTCTTCAGACAGAGATTGGACTGCACTGTTGGACATAGAGTGATACTCCTGAGGAGTGTGCCTCTTAGCTCAAGTAGATACAAGCGACTAAATGGGCAGCTTCTGTCTGGAGGTGAGATGGGAAGGCAGAGAGGGTTAGGAGCTTGTTGAATGTTCATGGGGAATCAGGAGTGGAGAGGAGGAGTGTGCTGTCACAGTATGGGGAGAGCAATTAGAGTCACATAACAATGTATGTATAAATTTTCGTATGGGGGAAAAAAAAAGAAAAATGGGCAAAGGACTTGAACAGTAATTTCACCGAAGAAGAAGGATAAATGGCCAATAAACATGTGCAAAGATGGTCAACCTCACTAGCGATCAGGGAAATGCAAATTAAAACCACAATGCAATACCATTTTGTATCTACCAAATTGACAAAAATGTAAACGTCTGACAATATGAAGTGTTGATGAGCTTGAGGAGCAGCTGTATACCTTGCTATTGGAAGTGTAAATCAGAACAGCAAGTTTCAAAAACAACTTGGCATTATCTAGTAGAGGTGAAGATGTGTACGCACTTCAATTCTGTAATTCTACTCCCACTAGCATACGCATTAGACACATCTTGCACATGTGCAAGGAAGCTTTTATAAGAATATTCATAGAGTTCATAGTAGTAATGTTTTAACCCCAAAGAGCTGAAAACAACTCAAATTCCATTAGCAGTAAAATGGATACATGACTTGTGGTGTTTGCAAAGAATGGAATACTATAGAGCAGTGAAAATGACTAAACTCTTCCTGGCTGATCTCAGGAACAGCACGTTGCATTAAAAGATGCAAATAGTGGAAGAATCCATACAACATGATTGTATTTATTCAAGTTAGAAAATATGCAAAAATAAAAATAAACAATACATGATAGGTGACAGAACTATAAAGAGAAGCAAGAGAACAAGAAACACCAAATTCAGGATAGTGGTTACTTCTGCATATGGAGGGGCTAAGAGCATGAAGTACATGGAATCAGATGAGAAAATAGGACACCTATAACCTATGCCCTTCTCTTCGTTAGCTAGGTCACGTGTTCATTTTATTGCATTTCTTTATGCTTTTCAGATGGATATAGGTATTCTTTTGTGTTGAAAATTCACTAAACCGATAAACACCAAATTCAGATTAGTCATTGCCTTTAGGATAGAGGGGGATGGGATCAAGATGGGTTATACAGGGATCATCAACAGTATTTATAATGTATATATTTGTTTAAAAAAATCTGACATGAGGGTGGCAAGATTTAATGAAGCTGGAAAATGGACATAGGGATATTCATATAGATATTCTCTGTAATTTTGTTTGGAATATTTCATAATAAAAGTTAAAAACAAAACAAAATGTATAGACAAAGAGGCTGGAAGGAGACATCAAAATGCTAGCTGTGGTTGTGTTCAGAGGCCCTGAGGGGGATTGAGCTTATATTCGAAGCCCTCCATTTTTCAATGAGAATGTCTTATTACTCTATTATTTAAAAATCTATTAGAAACCTCTTCTATCAATTTATTTATCATCTTCTAAAAATGGAACACTGAGACAAGAGCACTTGAAACATTCAACAAATGGTTGTTGAATTTCCACACTTAATAAGGAAAAAGTATTGGCTGTGAACTGAACTAAATTAAAGTGTATGAATTCAAAAGCAAAATGGCAGACTTGGCACCTAGACTCTGGATCTAGACTACCTGGGTTAACAATCTGGCTCTCTGCTTCAAGGTTCTAGCTGTAGAATCTTGAATAGATTTCTTGATCTCTCCGTGCCTTGATCTCCTCATTTGTAAACCGAGACTAATGATACCAATTACCTCACAAGGTAATTATAAAGTTGATATATGTTAATTTTTTGTGAAGTACTTAGAACAGTGCCTGGCACATAGTAAGCCCTATGTATACGTTTGCTAAATAATTAAGCGATATAAATGAAACAAAGAAAGGAGGGACTTGTGACGGACTCATGGCGCGCGTGTGCGTGCGTGCGTGCGTGATTTTTCAAATGATCCTCGTAATCTAGGAGCAGAACCTGAAGAGGCCTGGCTGTATTTTAGTGAAAGTTCTACTTGGCCTTATTTTAGTGAAAATTCTTGCACATCAAGCATTGGGACAGCTTTTATGGCTCTCTTTCTGAGATTGGAGGTGGAAGAGGGAGAATATTCCATGTCCAGAGCACCTATGAAAGCCCTTGGGGGCAATCTGCTGACAAAAAGAGTGACAATTATCACTTCAACTCGCATTATATGACATACCCCTCCTTAGTCCTGTCATCAGCTGACATAAGCAATCCTGCCTCTGGGGATGAATTCCAGGGTGTCTCAAGCATGTGTCCAGTTCCTTGAAACCAGGCTGTTTACATAACCAGGCCAGTTCTCTGTAGCCTGGTTGTCTGGTCTGCCCTTGAGTGCTCCTGGACTTTTCTTCCCCCTTGGATATATCCATGGGAGAAGAGCTTTATGTGACCTTGAGGGGCCTGGTTCTGGGGTTGAGTACTGAGGTGACCTGTCTCCCGGAGCTGCTGAGCTGCTGGAGTTTCAGGCTTCAGGGATCTATGAGGGGCTGTGTTGCTGCTGAAAACAGCAGACAGAAATTTAGCACAATCTATCCTGCCTGCGGTCTAACCTTGCCAAAGATTTGAAATTACAGTTTCCACTTACAGAGTGTTTTCTAAATCACTGTTACACTGCATGTTTATTTGCGGGCATTTTCTCCTCAGAGCTTGGGAACTCTGAAGAGAATCATAGTCTTCTTCCTCATCCCTGGATGGTGAAAATGGCTCCTTGCATTTATCACCTTTGCTGGTGACAACCATGGATTTCTTCCAAAAACCTCTACTATTCAAGACGACAGATGCTTAAAGACTTGAGAGGGGACTTTTCTCTTCATTCCTACACCTGTGTGGGGAACTCTGCCATCATGAACCAGCCTAGCCCAGTGTTTGTTGCCAAACAAGATCATTTGTCCTGTGGTAGAGTTGCTTGAAATCATTCCTAACATGACCTGCTGCTTTTACATTTTTTAGTTTTCTGACCCCTTCACTCCCAACTGTGAAAAAAAAATCCATTGTTTTGAGTCCAGTGCTTCAAAAGATGCCTGCTAAGGGCTAGTGCTGTAATTATTGCGGTCGTTATTTTTAGGCAAAATGTGGCATAAAATCTGCTCTGCCTCCCCATGCCACCTCAGGTTCTGATCTGCTGGAAGATGGCCCCAGCCTCCACTGGGGTGCTTTCCAGCTGCTGTGGAAAACAGAGGGGTCATGGAGCGACCCTCGGTGGTGTTCTCCATGGCAGCTGTGTCCTCACCACAGGGCCTGTTTGGGTCTGCAGAAAAGCTCCGGAGCCAGATGGCTGCCTCCTCAGGAGACCTGGACCAGCTTTGGTGACTCAGGAGGCCACGGGAGAGCCCCTTCTCAGTAAGGACTGAACCCAACAGCGCACACTGCATAAATACACTGGTGGTGCAAACAGTTAATGCACTAGCCTGCTAACCAACAGGTTGGAGGTTTGAGTCCACCCGGAGATGCCGCAGAAGAAAGGCCTGGTGATCTATGTCTGAAAAAATCAGCCATTGAAAACTCTATGGAGCATAGTTCTACTCTGACACACATGGGGTCACCATGAGTCAGAGTGACTCGACAGCAGCTGTTTTTTAGAAATGAAAACAGTATACGTAAGTGGCAGTCCTCATCTAGGCCTATGGTCACCACTCCCAGTCTCGAGGGACACTGCCGCTCTCCAGGAGTCATCTGTTCCCTCTGCCAGCCACCAATTGCCACTCCAGGGCACAGTGTTCTCACCAGATAAAGCCACTCCGGGCAGATGCCACCTCATCCCATTGTGGATGGATGTTGCAAAGGATCTCTGTCCCAGCAGAGGGTTGCAGAAGCTTGGCCCGGGATGGAATGGACCTGGGCTCTTTGGGGCAGCTCCGACCTGGCAGCCAGTCGCTCCCTTGGCTCCCCTTCCCTCCTAGACGCTGTTTGCTGGTGACTCACCTCTGGTTCCCAGGAACGTTGTTATTTTTGGCCCCAGTGTTATTACGATTGTGCCCAGAATCCCTGCAAGTCAGTAATTAAGGAACACAGGGGCCCCCAGTGAAGGCATGTCAAAAATAGAGGGCTGCCTGTCCTGCGGACGTGGGGCTGGCTAAGAGGAGGACAGCGACTCCTTGGGGGAGACTCCTTTGGCCATGGGAGGTCCGCTGCCCACACCTGGGCGCGTGGTCTCTGAGCCTCCACTAGACAGCCAAGCCTCTGGAGAACTCCTGCGCTCTCAACTCGGCAGCCGGGCTACCGGGGAGAGGCGGTCGGGGAGATGCTCCCTTTGCGCCCTGGGCGCTGAGCCCTGGGCGCCGCTCTCTCCGAGCGACTGCTCCGGCCTTGCCCGCACCCTCCGGGCCCTCTGGGAGGGATGATGCTGGCCAAGGCATGGTGAGTGGGGCCTGGTCCCTCCAGGTGGAGGCTCCTGGTGCGTTGGGTGGCGGGAGCAGGCTAGGGTGTTCCTGTAATCTGCAAGCCCCAGGCGGACGCCTCCCGCTCTGCCTGCTCTCTGAGCCTGGGGAGCCCCGATAGCGGGCTCTGCTGCTGATAAGGTCCGATGTGAGGACCCAGATGTCCTAGGCCCAGGCAGAGGCTGCGGAGCGTCAGGCAGCCCCAGCTGTTCCTCCAGCAAACCTGACTGACCCTCGGAGGGTTCCTGGTTAAGGACCGACATGTTGCGCTTCCGCAGAGTAAGCACTTGAGCAGCTGCTCAGGAGGGGGAGGGAAGGGGATGTGGCTAGGAAGGCGTGGGCGAGCGGAGAAGGGCAGCCCGGGCCAGAGAAGCCGGTGGGCAGGATGTTGGGATGTGCAGCTGTGCAGCGGACAGTGCGCGCGCCTGTGTGTGTTCACCTAGGGATGTGCACTTCCTGTGGCTCTGTGCTTCCTAACAACTTCGGCACTCTTTCGCTTTGTCGCTGAAGGTAGCAGGTGGCCTCTGTTTGACTCAGTTAATCCAGTTCATATTTTTTACAGCCAGAGATTTGCCATCAAATTGAGTTCCGCCTACCTGAGTCTCTGAATTATATCCTCTCTGCTTTAGGGGCTGGGGAAGAGTGATCTTTGGAGTCTATTCCTGTGGTCTGTCTGTTGAGATTCTAGAGGCTTTGCATTGACTCTACGGAGAGATGTATTTTTATAAGTGTAAGTTGTCTTAGTTACAGGCCCCAGGCTCAGAGGGAGAAGCAAAGCACCTGTGAGAGACCCGCTGCTCTGCTGGGGGGCCCTTCCGCCCTCATTTGGAAGGGCCTGGCTTGTTTGCTCAAAAGCCCACAAAGGCCAGTGACCTCATTGGCACAACTTCTGGGCTAGTTCTTGAAATTCTAAGCTTTGGGTTTAAGTTGTGAAATTAGAGGAAGAGAAGTCTAAGAAGGAAGGAAAAAAAAAGTGTCAGTGTGGCTCAGGGAGATAGGGTCTGCTGGATAGTTTTAAATTGATCATGGTGGGTCACAGAGGGTTACCCTGCCCCACCCCACCTCTAAGTCTCCCTGGGATGATAGGACATATCGTTGTCCCACAGCACAGACGGGCTGTGCTGTTTTGAAGGTGTCTGTGTTGGGGATAAGGTTCTTGGTATTGGTGATGGGTTCAGAGCCCAGGGTTGGCCACATTCTCATAGGCCAGGGAGACGGTCTCTTTTTCTACTTGTCTAAGAGTCACTGGAAGCCGGGGGGACAATATTAAGCCGGAATTACTTTTTAGTGGTTTGGTATCTTCACACTTTGCCTTCTTGAGTGATCGGTTGGGTCTCTCTCCTGCCCTCCCCCAGCCCAAGGGGAAGGTCTGTGGAGGAAACCAGGGCCTCCCACTTTGATTTAGTCCCCGCAGCACGAGCCAGGTCAAGTTCATTTGATTCTCTTCTTCCTTTGCTTGGGAACTTCCCGGGCTGTAGGCTCATAGGGCGTCTTGGAGGCCTGCTGGTAACAGACCTGGGAAAGCAGCGGAAGTGACTGTGAGTGCTGCATGGGACATAGGATCTGTCTCCAGACCCAAGTACAAGCTCTACGTTTTGGATGATCAAGGAATGGCTGATGAAGGAAATGTTTAAAATCAGCATGACCATTTTCACAGGCCAGCGGTAGCCTTGGGAGGGTCATTTTTCTCTCTGTCTCAGTTTCCTTACCTGGGAACTGGGTCTGCTGTGAGGCTGAAGTGAGGTAATGGGGATGGGGACGCTCAGAAAAAGGGAGAAGAAGAAGACTTGAGGACTGTCATTGTAACCAGGGTGATAAAAACTCAGCTGACCCTTGACTTTATAGCTCGATTAGAATTAGTTTATATATACGTATATTTTTTTAATTGTGTTCTAGGTGATATAATTAGTTTTTAAGTGCAGGTTCTCAACCTCTCATCCCCAATGGTTCAGCTATTGTCTTTGCAAAATCTGCTGACGTATTTTTGAGATTGATCTTAGTGAAACATATTTAAAGGTAGAAATGTTTTTGCCTCTCTCCTAACAAAAAGAAAGAAAGATAATTGAGCACTTTCTAAAGGTAAACCCATTGCCATCGAGCGGATTCCGACTCACAGCGACCCTACAGGACAGAGTAGAACTGCCCCATACGGTTTCCAAGGAGCACCTGGTGGATTCGAACTGCCGACCTGTTGGTTAGCAGCTGAGCTCTTAACCACTGCACCACCAGGGCTTCTCTGAGGGTAAAGTAACTGAAAATATTTGTCCTCCAGGTCTGTTCAATAACATTTAACAAACATTTATTAAGTACCTGCTATGTGTCAGGTCTTACAGACTCTGGGAATATAGCTGTGAACAAAACAGACAAAAATCCCTGCTCTCTTGGAGCTTTCATTCCAGTGGGGGGAAGGAGACAAACTAAAAACAAAATAGATGAGTAATTACAGCACAAATTAAAAGATAAGTGCTATGGGGGGAAGCATACAAGGCGGATAAGAAGTGTGAGGAGTTCTGCAATTTCAATAGGGCACTTAGAGAGAGCCTCAGTGAGGAGCCAGTGAGCTAAACCTTGAAGGCAGTGAAGGAGAGAACCAAAAACCAAACCAAACTCATTGCTGTCGAGTCGATTCCAACTCATAGAGACCCTAGAGGACAGAGTAGAACTGCCCCGTAGAGTTTCCAAGGAGCACCTGGTGGCTTCGAACTGCCTACCTTTTGGTTAGCAGCTGTAGCTCTTAACCACTATGCCACCAAGGTTTCCTGGTGCAAAAATCTGGAGGAGGAGTGCTCCAGGCAGACGACATAGCAAATGCAAAGGTCCTGAGGCAGGCATGTGCCGACTGTGTTAGCTGTGTTAGAGGAGTAAATAAGAGGCCAGTGTGGCTGGAGCAGAGTGAGAGACGAAGAGCAATAGGAGGTGAGGTCAGAGAGGTGGCAGGGAGGGTGAGATTGCCGCGGGGAGGGAATCCAGGGGTGCAGAACATGTAGGGCCTTGTAGACCTTTGTAAGAACTTTACTTTTATCCTGACTGAGACAAGAAGTGATAGATGGTTTTGAATCAGCAAATGATATGATTTGACTTATACCTGAGACATCCTCATTAATGCCTTTGAAACCAAACTCCCAGAAGTGGGCTACCAACTAGAACTCCCTGATACAGTGTGTTATCTATCGCTGGCCTCTATGCGATGGTTCTCAACCCTTTTTTCTTCTGGGATACGCAGGGCTGGTTGTTGACATGGTCATGCGTGACATACCTCTGTGGCCACACCCAGGTATTATCCTCCCCTCTCCCTTACACCCTCCAATTTAATGAGAAAATAAATAGAGCCACAGGTGCTCTTTACTTAAAAAATTACCGTAGAAAAAATGCAAAAGGGAGCAGAAGGTGCAATAAAATCACAGCTCATAAGTAGTACAGTCATTTAGCACCACGATTGCTAACGAGCCTCTGTTGTTGTCTTTGAACCTTGGCATGGATAATGCAGTGTGGTTCTGGAGCCTTGATTGGGTGGTTGGAATACATGGGGCACAGCTGTCAAGAGAGCTTACGGAGCGTACAGAGCAGAGTACTCTAGAGAGTAGCCTTGAATTTACTCTGAGTTTTAAAAAGTAGAGATGGTCTTCCTGCAGGTGGTCTTGTTCCCTTTGATCCATTCTTCACATGCAACCAAAGTGATTTTTTTTTAGAAAGTTAAATCTCACCATGTCACTCCACTGTTTAAATCTTCAATGGTTTCATGCCGCTCTTAGGATAGAGTCCAAACTCCTTAATGTGGGACCTCCTGCCCTGGCCCCTGCCCGTCTCTCCTGCCCTGTTTCTTATTCAGGGCACCCACAGTAACTGCCCCAGGTGCACGGAACTTCTGTCAGTCCTTCAACAAGCCCCACTTGGAAATGTTTCACATTATATTTGTAAGTTCCGTAGGGTGGGACTTGGGCTTGTCTTGCTCACTGTTGTATCCTTGGCACTTAACAGTGCCTGGCACATAGGGGATACCATTAGATACTGTTTGCCTTAGTGAATGAATAATACATCATTTGCAAAGCACCTTCCAATCTGTTATCACTAAACAGTTTGTTCACGAACCGGCAATTGAAAATCACTGCCCTAGTGTATGTGAGTTTTAGATTCTCTGCGCTTGAATTTTTTCTTTTTTTTTAATCCACAAGCTAGATTCTTCTTCCTTTGAACTCTCATTGCACTTATTGGAGCCTCCCTTGAAGTCCTTCTCATTTTCTGCCATCTTTATACTTACTGACATGTATGTTGTCTCTCCTACAAGTCTATAAGCTGGGGTAGGGGGAGGGCAGCTGGGGTAGGACTCATGTTTCAGTCACTTCCTCTCATTTTTCTCAGCGTCGAGCGCAAGGTCTTGAACATGGGGCTTAAGAAATATATTTGTTAAATGGATTAATGTAAAATGAATGAATGAGTCTGAACTCTTGCTTGACTGGGTGTTCGGAATACATGGGGTCATTTGTTTGGAAAATCATTCTCAAAGCAGGCATTCCTGACCTACTGCCCCCCGCAGGCTGAGCACCCGGACCCTCCAACACACCCAGTGTAGACCTGGCTGGTGTGAACCAGCCCAGTGGGGACCTGGCTAGTGTGAACCTGCTCCATGTGGACGTGCTGGGGTAAAGCTGCCCAGTGTGGTCCTGCTGGTGTGAATCTGTCCAGGGCAAGCTTGGAGTTTGTCATCTTTTTCCCACAGGCAGTGACAGCCAGTTAGAGATCTAGTGAGAAATAGAATGGTTTTCCCCCTCGCCTCCCTCTCACCCTTGACCACTGCCCTCCCTCTGCGGCTTGCTATCTGAGCGGAGGCTGATTTATTTCATGCATTCAACATCATAGCACAGGAAGGAAAGCGCATTAAGGGAGGAAGCGGTCCCACTGCCACTGGGTCAGACTAACGAGTTGCTAAGATCTATTAGTACGTAGTGGAAGCAGGTGCAGGAATGAAGACAGACTGTATTGCTTATGGACATATTGTAAAAACACAACAAGCAAGCAACTCCTGCTCTCCCACCTGAAGGCGGGAAGGGTTTTCCTTCCTGAGAAAGCTGCACTCCACACGGGGGAGGCGCTGGGAAACCTCGCTGGCCCTCCCCTGGTTGATATTGGCCCAAAAACTGCTCTGCCTTTTCCAAAAGTAGACGGTGAAGCAATATTTTATGAGAAAGAGCACCTGGTTTCAATTTCCTTCGGAAAGCCAGTGCCTATAAAAGCTGAAAAGAAGCTGGCTTAGCTCCATCCCTTCTCATTCCCTGATGGCCCAGCTATTGATCAAAGGTGCCGATGATTTGCAAACAATGGAACAGATTCCAGTTACTCTGAAAAGCCATTTACGGCCAGAAGGAGATGCTTTGTGAAGTTTGTCTTTCCCTCTCCCACTCTGGCAACCTCTCTCCTGGGTGGGCATGGGGTGGGGTCAGGATGTGCACAAGTGTTTACTTCACCAAGGGAAGGAAGTGGCTGGGAGTGTATCATCTATAAGTTTCTCAGCTGGGCGGCTAACATTTGGTCAACATGGTGTGATTTGTGGGTAATTCTACTCTGTCCTGTAGGGTTGCTATGAGTCAGAATTGATGCCACGCAACCAATTTGGTTTTTGTTGTTGTTATTGTTTTTAGCCAAATCCCAGAGGCCTGGCTGCAAAGAGGTTAAGAGCTATGGCTCGTAACCAAAAGGTTAGCAGTTCGAATCCACCAGCCCCTCCTTGGAAACCCTATGGGACAGTTCTGCTCTGTCCTGTAGGGTCGCTATGAGGTGAAATCAACTCAACAGCAATGGGGAACAGAATCCCTAGTCCTTGAGTACCTTTACCACTCATCTGCCATGGTTCATGAAATTCCACGACTAGAGATTATTCCTTAAGTTCTTAAAGCGTTGTTGGTATCTAAAATCTTCTATTAATTCCATACATAAGCCTTTGTAATAGAATCTTGAATCTTACTGATGCAAGGAACTCATTCTTATCTTAGTAGAATTAGTTGAGATTAGCCAAGAGCAAAGAGTAGAATTCAGACCAGTTCATGGAATGGGAAGGGAAGGGAGGAGGTGCTGGTACAGTGAGAAGAGGGGAAGGAACCTCACTCCTCTGCTTAGGGCTGTGACTGGGCATAAGCTTCCTTCCTAGTTACTTATATATCCTAAAGTCTGGGTTCCAGGTAATCTGGACTGTCACAGTATGGACTGTGCAATTTGATGAGTGGTGTTGGACTTAAAGTGGAAATAGGGACCAGTGACAGGAGTCACTGAGATTCTGATGCCCTTTGCACTCTCATGCCATCCAGGTGGTGACAGGTCAGCCCACGGTGTCCTTGCCCTTCTGTTAGACTCCCAAACTCTGTGCAGAAGAATACAGCCTTACAATATGCCAAGTTCTTTACTTACTTTATCTTACTGTGATAGTGAAACCACCCTGTAAGGTAGGTGTTATCCTCAGTTCCCAGATGAGGAAACGGAGGCTGAGAAGCTAATTAACTAGTCCAGCAGCTCACATCTGTCTCCTAACATTCTATATGTGGATATTCATGGGTGTGTATCTTCTTCACCTCATGTACTCGTTACGCCAAAGTTCTAATGCCTGTCTCCCCATTCGTCTGCACCCCCAATGCCCAAACTGTAGGATTCAACTGGACTCATTCCGGCAACGTCTAAGGGTGGCTGATCTGACCATATTGTTATTGTATGCCATCAAATCTATTCCAAATCATAACAACCCTATAGGACAGAGTAGAACTGCCCCATAAGGTTTCCTAGGCTGTAATCTTTACAGGAGCTGGGAGGAGATCGCAAGGTCTTTTCTTCTGCAGAGCTGCCGGTAGGTTTGGTCTGTTGACCTTTTACTTACTAGCAGCCACACACTTAACCATTGGGTCACCAGGGCTCCTGATCTGACCGTAAAAAACCGTTGCCATGGAGTCAATTCCGACTCATAGCAATCCTACAGGACAGAGTAAAACTGCCCATAGGGTTTCCAAGGCTGTAATCTTTACAGGAACAGACTGCCACATCTTTCTCTTGTGGAGTGACTGGTGGGTTCAAACTGCCAACCTTTCAGTTAGCAGCTGTTACCCAAATAGGGTCCGTGCCCTGGAGCAGTTGAGCCAATGAAACACACTCCAAGTCAGAAAGAGTGAGAAAGTTTTAATTTAGGAAGTGTACACCACTGGGGATCCAACAGCAACTCAGTCTGTCCTTAAAGAGTCCCCAAAAGCATTGTTACATTAGACCTTATATATGATTTTTACAAAGGTTAGAACTGTGGTTATTCACTCCAAGATAATTATAAGAGACTTTCATACTAAAGAGATAGGGAACCGGACATTTCCTTATCAGGCTAAAGATAGACGTCTCTTGACATCTGGGCTCTGATCTTCCTGTGGGGGATCCTAAGTCATAAAACAGAGTCATTAACAAAGGTATGCGCAAAACAAAGCCATTAACGAAGGTATTCGAAAAGGGAGAAGGCAAAGAAAAAAACATATAGGTTCATTATGGCATTAGTTATGTCAGGCCCTCAGTTGCCCATTCTGAAAAGGAGAAAACATGCTAGGGAGTCTTAGGGTCACACAGCCAAGCACTTTAAGCACCAGAAACATAGCAGTGTGGTTTGACCTGTGGGCTCTGGAGCCAGATCACCTGGGTTTGAATTCTTGCTTTGTCACCTTCCAGATGTGTACCCTTAGACACACCATCCATTTTCTCATGTGTAAACTGGCGTTATTAGTGGTAGTCCTAGGGTTGTGAGGATTACGTGATATCAGTGCCTGGCATATAAGGAATTGTTGGCTACTGGAATTTGTTTGGAATCACAAGTTCTTTTTTGGATCAATAACTTTTAACATTCTAAAACTTTGGAAATTTAAAAAATATCTTCCTGCCTTCAACATAACCTTCAGTTTAGGTCAACGAGATTTATTGAGTAGGATACAAAAATTAAGAGCACAGTCCCTTACCCTCAAGAAGTGGTAACTGCTACATTAGTGATATGAAACAAGTAATATGGGAGCCTGAGATGGGGAAGAATTAATTCTGCTTGTCAGGAGAACAAGGGAGTTGGTCAGGGAAGCTTCTTGGAGGAAGAGAACTTTGAGTCTTGAAGAATCGATTTAGTTTCACAAAGCAGAGATTGAAAAGGTATTGGCAGCACAGGATAAGCATGATCAACAGTATGGAAAGCATAAGTGTGCCTCGTGTGTTTGGGAAAGGTGCACCATCCAGGTGTTTAGGGACAAGTGGATGGTGGACGGTGGTAGAAGATGAGGATGGAAAGATAGGCAGGGGCTAGATTGTGAAAGTTTCTGAATGTCAGCCACTTTGGACTTTATTCTACAGATGTTGGGGATCCAGCAAAGATGTTTGAGTAGGAAAGTGTCATGATTAGATTTGTGCCTCAGAAAGCTCATTCTGGCAGGGTGGAGGAAGAGAGGTTATTGGAGGAGCTGGGAGTGAAAACTAGTTAGGGGAATATTGCCGATATATCCAGGTGAAAAATGATGAGGTCCTAAAATAAGGGGAATAGAAGATAATGAACATCTATTGAGCACTATTGTGTGCCAGCCACGATGCTATGTGATTTACATACTTCAACTCATTTAATGCTCACAGCAGCCACATAAGGAATTACTATCCATGTTACAGATGAGGAAACTGAGTCTTGTTGCAGTTAGAAAAAATACCGAAAAGGCATTGGCAGCAGAGGAAATAAGATAGTGGTGTAGGGGTATTGACTGGCTCATACGGGTGCCCCTGTAGTCTGGGATCTGGTCCTCAGCTTTGTAATCCCAGTAACTTGATTCTGTGGCGCCATCAGAGGATAGTAGGCTTGGGAACTGACTTCACGCTAATCCAGCTCCTAGGAGTTTGGTGTTTACATCAGCATGTCAACTGATTAACGTAAATACGACTTCTCTGGTGCTCTGGTGTTCTTTTGAGCTCTTGTTCATTTGTGTTCTCTGGTCAGTGAATTCCATCACATTCAGAAACTCTAAATGCCAAGTCAGCTGTAACCAGTGCAGTGAGAGAGACAGGAGGCAGAACAGTCTTGAAGAAGAATACGTCATCGAGACGGTGGTTAGGACTGAGGAACCATTCCTGCCCCACCGCGAGCCAAATCACATTTGTTACAGATTGTTGATTAAGCAAAACTGGAATAGAAAATGAATCTTATTGCCTGTGTCAACGCCAGTCTTGTGGTAGCAGCTGCCTGGGTGCTGTGCTGAGAAAGATTCTGAAGCTACTTTTAGGCTTTTGGACAAGAGAGCTGAGATAAACTGGGGGTGCCAAATAGGGGAGGTCGGGGTAATAGTGGGAGTGGTATAGGAGCCATATCTGGGCCATTGTTGTCTTCTTTTCCATGTCCTTCTCTTTCAATTTAGCCTTAATCAGATGAGCAATGTTCTGACTGCCATTTATTTGAGAGACATTCTGTCTTTCACGAAGACGTCAGAAGCTACGTAGTGTTGATTGTGCTGGCTTACCTCTTAGAAGATAATTTTATTTCACTGATTTTCAAGTTTCTCATCTCTTCTAGGTTCCACTTTCAGGCTCTGGTGGGTTAAATATAGGTCAGAGAGCCAGTAAGTGGCACAGATATAGACCTGTGTGAGTATAAAGTCTAACTCTTTCCACCACACTGAAGCAATAGTAGTAGAGACTTTTCCATTGCCAAATGTGTGTAGATTGCCTCTCAGTATCACCTGTTAGAAGTCCCTGGGCGGTGCAAATGGTTTACACTCAACCGCTAACCTAAGGGTTGTCAGTGCGAACCCACTCAGTGGGGCCATGGAAGAAAGGCCTGGCAATCTGCTTCTGTAAAGATTGTTGTTTGGTTGTTAGGTGCCGTAGAGTTGATTTTGAGTCATAGCGACCCCGTGTGACAGAGTAGAACTGCCCCATAGGGTTTTTTTCTTTTTTTGGCTGTAATCTTTACGGGAACAGATCACCAGGTCTTTCTCCTGCGGAGCCACTGGGTGGATTCCGACTGCCAGCCTTTCGGTTAGCAGCCTAGCACTTAACCATTGTGGCACCAGGGCTAAAGAAAGCCCCATGGAGCACAGTTCTAATCTGGAACACATGGGTCGCTATGAGTTGGAACCAACTATAAGGCAACAGTTTTTTTTTTTTTTTAACCTGTTAGGATTGGAGCTCTCCAACCCAACTTCCCCAGGCTTTTGATACAACCACCCACACACCACAACTATTCACCTCCAGGCTGGACCTGCCCCTCCACCTCCATTTCTCTGCACCAGTCCAAATGCTGCGGACCCTTTGGGCCAGAGCAAGGTCCACCCCTTCTCCAGCTCTCCCAGCTCTCCCTTGCCTCTGGACTCCTAGGGCCACGGCCCCATCCACCTCTGCTCTGAGCTGTCTCTTGTACTAAATAAATACTTGTGGAGTTAAAATATGAGTGGCTATTGAACATCGACTCTGACATTTTTGTGAAACTGTGAAAATGTGTCAAGGTTGTTGCAATGAGTGATTCATTAAATGAGACTTCTTCCACCACTACTTTTATTCCCCTCTTTCTGGAATTCCCCCCATAGAAACAGCCTTTTATAGAACTGCTGTCTTTCTCGGATTTGGTTAAAAAGTATTTGCAGATGGAGTGATGAACTGACAAGTTGGGAGGTTTGAATTTTCTGTCTCCGTCTAAATTCTCTTCCTGTGGAGTTTTGGAAAATCGCTTAATTTTCAATGTCCTGTTTCTCCATCTGAAAAACGCAGGTAATAGTACTTGCCCTTGACTTCCACAGAGGAAACCGGTGTCAAATGCTGAGTTAGGATTAGCAGATAGTTCTGAATGTCTCAGGCACCAAGTGGTATTGAACTAGATGCTCCAGGATTTGGATAACTGTACGAGCCCTGTCTCTCTACTTCATTCATTCCCAACGTGGTCATTAAGAACTTGGACTCTAGCTCTAAATAAATGGGATCGATTTAAAGCAAGTAGTTCATGGGACAGCCTTAAGTTGCTGGTTAAAGGTCTTTGCTTGTTCGCATCTAGTAGATGGCGTCACTAAGGGAGGTCTGGGGGTGCAGACCATACCCCCTGATGCTGTCAGAGGGGGTGACACCAAAATGGTCCCAGGGTCCACAGCAGCTGGCATGGGCAGGGGGACGGGCCACCAAGGCAGTGGTGTCACTAGGGTTGGTGTCACCTGTCACCTAGTGCGGTAACTTGTCACCACCCCCGTCACCTGCCAGTCACTGGGGTTGATGTCACCTCGTGCAGTAACTCATCATCACCACACCTCCCCCATCACCCGCCAAGTCAGGATGCCAGTGGCCCAATCCCGGTGCTCATCATTGCTGGAGAGGAGGGTCTCTGCCCTGGCCAATGAGAGAGGAGAGGAACTGCGGGGAGCAGCGGGGGGCGGGAACAGGAGGAGCGGGGCAACTCCACCCATTGGGGGGTTCACCAGCCCCACCCACCGGTGGGATGGTAACACCATGAGTTACTGTCACCGCGCTGGGTAACACCAACCTTAGTAACGCCACTGACATCCTCTTGTGCTTGCTTAGAGACATATTACTGATGATTGTGAACTAGGCAAAGTTTGTCTGCAGAGTCACCCACAGTTCAGTGCATCTCCTCTAGAGGGAGTTCTTTCAGAGTTCAGAGAAACATGCAGGGAGCCATAGACCCCCTTCTATTTCTCCCTTTCATACATGGAGGCCCATCTGGGGAAAGTTTCCTAATTCCTTTATCGCCGTCATGACTTACCCTCACTTTTATTCCTTCAGTCTTGCTCTGTAGCATCTTCCAAGAAGATGAGCAATTACTGATGGCCTGGGGTGGGTGAGGTCCTGTTGGGTGCAGATATGAAGCTGTCTGTGGGGGCTGCTCCTGAAGCAGCTGGAGCCTGGTAAGGGAGATGAGGCGTGTCCACAAACCACTATCATCCAAAGTAAAAAAAGGAATCTACCCCAAGAGATACAATGATTTGGAAATTCCAAAGAGGGAGAGAATACTACAAGCAGAGGAAATCAAAGAAAATTCCACAGAGAAAGTACCTCCAAGTTGGCTCTCCAGGACCAATTTGATGTAGTAATTCAGGACTGGAGGGAGAGGCAAACATGGAAGAGCTTTCCGGATGGAGAGAATGGCATGGGAAAGACCCTGACCTGGCCAGTGACGTTTCAGATTGGCTCAAGGTGGGGGAAGGAGAGAGATACAAGGTTGGAAACTTAGCTGGAAAGTGGACCAAGAAGGGCCTGGGAATGACTGGCCAAGGTGCCCAATGATCTAGAAAGGAGCAATGGAAGGGCTTTGAGCTAGCGTGATCCTAGCTGTGGCTCAGGACGATGACTCTTGTACCAGTGTGTAAAACTGATGGGAGGAGAGCCTGGAGGTAGAGAGGTCAGTTAGGAGGTGACTGCTGAACGGTTCAGATGAGAAGTAATGAAACCCCAATCTAAGGTATTAGCTGTTAAAATGGAAAGCAATGGATGAATGTGAGTGATCAAACTGAGAAGAGGGAAACAGCAGAGCCCAAACTAACACTTACTGAGAGCTTACTTCCTCTATGCCAGACCCTGTCGAGTAACAATGCAAGTTGTGGTTGGTTGCAGTTGGGTCAATTCTGACGTGGGCCGAGTAGAACTGCTCAGTAGGGTTTTCAAGGCTATGACCTTTCGGAAGCAGACTGCCAGGGCTGTCTTCCGAGGCACCTCTGGGTGGATTCAAACCACCAACCTTTTGGATAGTAGTCGAGAAAGGGACTCCTAGCAATACAAGTTATTAACTCCTCTGCATGAGGTCATTGCATGTTACAGATAAGGAAACTGAGGCATAAAGGAATTCATTTGCTTGACTGCATAGTAAGTAGTGGAACTAGGATATGATGCCAAGCCCCAGAGCTTGGGTTCTTCACCAGAACATCATTCTTCCTTCATATGAGTGGCATATACAGGAGACTCAGGAAGAGAAGCAGGAGCTGGCAAGGGTTAGTGAGCATCATCTGCTTCCCAGGCCACCTGGTGGAGTTTTGCATAGAACTCCTGGGAGCCCACTCGCCAATTGCATGTCCACAGGGTGGGCATTTCTGCGCTGTTGCAGGATTTTAGAAGGTCTACCTTTTGTGTTCTTCATATTACCCACTCTACCTGTTCCTTCAACAAAGACTTATTGGGCCCGCTATGTATAAGGCTTTCCTCTGGACTCTAAAAAACAAAAGACAAAAACCACCTCAATAAGTGTGTAAATATCTGAACTCAAAAACCAGATGCATTATGGGATGTTTATTCAATTTGCAAAAGCTTCACCATGGGGTTTCTTTAAGTAGCTAGCTCCCAGTGCACATGAAAGATATTGTATGTAAAAACCTCTGTGGAAGGCAAAAAAAAGGGGAGGGGCTTTAATTAAATACATTCGGATATACTCATGCTAAAATTATCTAAAAATGTTTCCAATTTTCTCCTTACCTTTCACATTTGTTAGTGAATTTAATGACAAACATCAACCACTTGGGAAAAACATCAGTGTGGTAGGTGGTAGCATTGAATTGTATTACAGGTCTTATTGCAGAGATGAAAATGTAATATACAAATGTTCCCATTTACAAAGCAGGAAGATGATGGAACTGATTAATAACATCCAAAAGGATGTTTTGCTTTAAGAAGGAATTCACTAAATACCGTTGGATTTTGCTTTAAAGTTCTTTGTCTTACTAGTTTCTGGGGGTCGGGGGTTGGGGGTTAGAGTGAAGAGGGGGGCAAGTGTTACAAGGCTTAGCCAACTGGAGATCAGTCAGAGTGAAAATGATTAGCCTTTCCTGAAGTGTGTGCCATGAAACAGACATTATGTTGGGGGGAAAAAGAGTTTTACAGTCAAATACTATTAGGGAACGTTGGCTTAACCACAGTGTATCAGGTTTCCCCAGGACTGCTGAGCTTTAACATGCTTGCTTGTATTGTAAGTCTCTACGGATCAGGTTTACATGTCCCAGATGTCCTTGCACAGAGCGCCCTTTGGGTTGTGGGTAGGTGACATCACACAGGGCTGGTGTTCCTGGGGACACACTTTGGGAAAGGCAGCATCAAGCTACACTGAGAGGACGGTGTTCAGATCTTCATTTTAGGGGAGACCTTGATATTGGGAGCACATATATAGGCAGGGAGTCTGCAAGGAAAAAAATCTGGAACCATGGCTGGGGGGACCTTGCAGGAACAAAGGGAGAGAAAAGTCTAAAGAGGCTGAAGGAAAGTCCCCAATTATCACCACGTTGCCACTGGCAAGAGCAGAGACTCACCCGATGGTGTTCCCAACAGCAGGACCAGGAAGGAAGTTATAGGAAGGCGGATTCCAACTTTATATGAGGAAGAATTTTCTAACAATTGGAATTCTCCAAAGATGGAGCGTTTGAATAGAGGCCAGTCAGAAACCTGTCAAGAATTTTGAAGGACAGACAATTGCATGGACCAGGGGTAAGACTTAGATGACCCTCACAGTGATAACCTTAAATGACCTAATTATAAGATATACAACTCAAACTAACACCTACTGGGCTGCATTCAGTTAGGTGTACTGTTGCCTTGCTAAGGATTGTCTTATCTAAACATAGTCTAATTTCTTTCCCCTCCTGAACCAGTGGGGCTTCGATAGTTTGCATGGCTGGTTTAACAGCTCTCTGAGGAAATGAGAAAATCAGTTAATCAGATGAAGTGGATTTGGGATGAGCAAAGGAGCTTTTCCTGTTGTGGCTATTTTAGGAATGCCTGTACCACTTAGATACTGTAGTCAGAAATCTTGGAACTTTCTGATCAGCTGGCATATAATAATCAAGTCAATGAAATACTTGAAATTTTATAAACTGAATAAGATGGAATTCTTTCATCTAATTTGGTATCCATATTTCCATCTTGTTTATTTGGATTTGCATAGGTGATTAGAGAGGTCCTAACTCCAAATGTGTAAGATGGAATAAAATTTAATTTATGCAATATAATGCATTTTTATTCAAATAAAATGCTTAGAGTTTGATTCACCAAGAATCTGAGACTACCTAAGATGGTTCTCAACAGGCGGGCGCCTGTCCCTCCAGGATGTTAGAAAATTCCCGGGGGGGTCTTGTAGGCATTTAGGAGATAGACCTGCAGGATGCTGAAGTATCTCACTCAAAATGGTGCTTCCACTGGGAAAGAAGATCTCATTTTGTGGAAGTGGAGACTGAGGAGTGGAACGGTTAGTATCTTGCTTGGAGCACTCTCTGCTTAGTGGCAAACCGATAAAAGGAGGCACACAGAACATTGACTTTGGGAGGCCTGAAGGGCAGCAGCTTTGCTCTCCTAGTTTGAAAAACTCACCCAAGAAATGCCAGGCATAGCCTTACCCAACAAAGATGGGCTTCTTTACAACATCCAATTTCTTTTTGGCCCTGTGTTTTGGGGCCTTGAGAGTTTGTGTGTTTGGTTTAACACTCTATAAGGAAATATTTGGGTGCAGTGGTGATTCAATGGTAGAATTCTTGTCTTCCATATAGGAGACCTGGGTTTGATTCCCGGCCCATGCATCTCATGTGCAGCCACTACTCGTCTGTCGGTGGAGGCTTATGTGTTGCTGTGATGCTGTACAGGTTTCAGCAGAGCTTTCAGACTGAGCCAGACTAGGAAGAAAGGCCTGGTGATCTACTTCTGAAACATCAGACAATGAAAACCCTATGGAGCACAACAGTCTGATCCACAACCAATCGTGGGGATGGCACAGGACCAGGAAAGCTAACAGCAACAACCATCAAAATATTTAGTTTCTTTTTCCATCATATGGGTGGCCCCATAGCAGGGGTAGATTCTCCCAGATTGGGGTTTGGGGACCACTTAATCTCTGGGATGGGAAGTCCATGGCAGACAGGTCCTTGCTGAAGGGCTCCTGGGGCCCTTAGGCCACTGCCAGGTGGGAAGGAGCTGGCATCTGTCATATAAGCTGTCTACTCTCTTTAAGGATTCGCAAGTAGTGACAGTTCTTTTTTGCACCTAGCAGGTCAAAATCCCAAATATTCAAATCCTTGAGTTTACTTAGCTCCATTCCCAATTTGGCCAGAGTTGTCCCTGACTGCTCTGTCCCTGGCCCTTTGGATGAGGCCAGCCCACCCTATAGGACAAAGTAGAGCTGCCCCAAAGTGTTTCCAAGGCTGTAAATCTTTATGGAAGCAGACTGCCACATCTTTCTCCCGAGGAGCGGCTGATAAGTTCGAACCATCGTCCTTTTGGTTAGCGGCAGAGTGCTTTTAACCATGGCGCCACCAGGCCTCCTTAAGCAATCTGTTTCGTAAACTATAAATACATTTGCTTACAAATAAGACAGTGAATCTAGCAGCCCTTTGCCCATCTCACCATCCCTTTGTTGACTCAACAAACTCCTACAGGCCTTTGAAAAATGTGAATGCTATTTATGATTTCAAGTCCAAGTCCAAATACACCCAATAGACCGGACCATCCCATCTAACACTGTCTGATTCACTCCCTCGTCTTATTGTCTGGAGTTGCTCTAACATTGACAATTCATATACACAGGTTCCCTCAGAGTGGCCCGGGCAAGTACTGGAGCCACCCAGGCCTCAGATGCCAGGAAAATGGTTACCCTGTAGGCCCAAGATGGAGACCCATTTGGGTGGGAAGAACCTAGCAAAAGAGAAGAGGCCGCTCCTCTCCCCTCCTTCAGGACAGGGTGTAGGAGGATGTCTCATCCTCCCGGAGGAGAGGAGAATACGCTGAGCGCTCTCATGAGTCACTCAGGTTGACTCAACAAACTCCTACGGGCCTTTGAAAAATGTGAATGCTATTTATGAATTCAAGTCCAAGTCCAAGAGGAAATAACTGAAAGTTATTGGTTAAAAATTGAGAGAAGGTGAACTTAGGCTTCCTGTCTGGTCTGATTAGCCAGCTGTGTTACAGGTGATTTCCCCAGGCAAGCCCCAGGAATTCTATTTCAGCTGTCCTTACTTCCGCTTCCTTCACTGGCCTCAGTACAGAGTAGGCACTTAGCCAATGCTAAGTACTAATTAGGGTAAGAGGCCTGGACAAAGCACTACTGTACAACATAGCAAGTACAGTCCATTAGAGAACAGAGGCCTTCCCGGGGCTTTCTCTCATCTCCTTCCCAGCCAGACCCAACTCCCTTATTCATTACTTCCTCTTAGTTCCTGCACTGTCTATCTTTCCACAGTCTCGTTGTCCACGTATTTTAGGTACTAGACCAGAATCCGCACCATGGCCTACTTGGCTCCAGATTGCTGACTTCCAGTCTTGACTCTGCTACTTACATGCTCTGTGACCTTGGGCAAGTTTTTTAACCTCTCTGTGCCTCTGTTTTCCACTCATAAAATAAGGATTATTAGAGCACCTACCTTATAGTTGTTATGAGGGTTTAAATGAATTCACCCTTATGTAAAATGCTTTAGAGCAGTGCCTAGCACGCAATAAGCAATGGTACCTGTTAACATCTTTTCTATTTTGGTTCCTCCACCAGCTGCTCTAACTTCTTGTCTGATGGGCATCAAAAGATGCATAGTAGCATCTGGAGGTGGAGAGGGGAGCATTCCAGGTAGAGACGGGAGAGGGTGGAGTGGGTGCTAGAGTGTTCCATGACCATGCAAGCTTATTTCTCCCAACCTTTGCACATCCAGATACCCTGTGGTTCACTTCCTGCCTTCATCAGGACTTTTGTATCCAGTGCTACCTAAGACCAAATCCCACATCATTCTCCATTCCTTTTCCTGTCTGAGTTTTCTTCGTAACACTATCACTTCTTGGTGTGATATTTATCTTATTGTTCATCGGTTTACTTTCCTTCTCTCCAATTAGGATGTAAGCTCTCTGAGAGCAGGATTCTGTAGGGTCTCTGTGAGTCTGAATTGACTCAACGGAGAGGGCTTTGGTTTTTTTTTTTTGGTTCAGGGCTAGATCCTAAAGTGTGCCTGCCACATAGTAGGCCCACAAATACTTTGTGAATGAATGAATGACTATGGCAACCATCATCTCAGCCTCTTCTTTGCAGAAAATCTGCGTAAGGGGAGGAAACTCCCTTCAGTGTCACAACAAGAGACACCTAAAACTTTAAAAGCTGTACTATAGTTAGGAATTGGTTATTCTTTTATGTAATAGTCACACAATTCCCTAGAATAGGCGTATTGATTTTTTTTTTTAAACTCCAAAACACTTTCGAGTCCTAACTCTTTATATGTGTCTTTTTGTCTCCCAGTTTGGAAAATTTGAAGAGTTTCTATTTTTCCCCATTGTTTTGAAATTTCTAAACAAACCATTGTGTTATATTCTCCCTATCTTTTTTTTTCTGCCATTTCAAGAAATAATGGTTTTAATTTAATTTATTTATTTATTATTGTACTTTAGATGAAGATTTATGGAACAAACTAGCTTCTCATTAAACAACTAGTACACATATTGTTTTGTAACATTGGTTACCAAGCCCCCAACAAGTCGACACTCTCCCTTCTTGACTTTAGATTCCCTGTTACCAGCTTTCCTGTCCCCTCCTGCCTTCCATCCTTGCTCCTGGGCTGGTGTACCCCTTTAGTATCGTTTTGTTTCGTGGGTGAATAGGCATATTGATTTTGTTGCCTAATATATGTATACATTTCAATTTACGAGTGTTCATTTCTGGATCCCTGTGTCCTGATCAGGAGGTCAGGAAGCAAGTGTTTCCTTTGATTATTTTCTATAGCCAAACACCGGGAACATCAAACCAAACCTGTTGTCGTCGAGTCCATTCCAACTCAAAGCAACACTATAGGACAGAGTAGAACTGCCCCATAGAGTTTCCAAGGAATGGCTGTTGGATTCCAACTGCCGACCTTTTGGTTAGCAGCCAAGCTCTTTACCACTGCGCCACCAGGGCTCCCACCTGGAACACAGTGGGATCCAAATAAGCCCTGGTAGTGTTAAAATGGATCTCCTCAACTTTCTAAAACCTGGCAGACCTTTAAGGCTCAGATCTCACTATACTCTGTGAGATCCCACTAGTGCTGCCGCCCCCTCTGATCTCAACCCCTCCTTTGAACTCATGGCTTTTCTAGCCAGAATCTCTCTTTTAGTATTTAATCAAATACTGCCATGGCCCAACTCTTGAAGCATTGTCTCACTGAGTATTTAATTATTTGTTTTATTGATTTTCCTGTGGGAATATCTTTTTACCCCCTTATTGTTGCTGTTAAGTGCTGTCGAGTCAATTTTTGACACAAGGCGACCCCGTGTTACAGAGTAGAACCTCCCCATAGGGTTTTGTGGGCTGTAATCTTTATGCTATGGGTCGGAATTGACTCAAAAACGGTGGGTTTTAGTCTTTACGGAACAGATCGACAGGTCCTTTCTCCCATGGAGCTGCTGGGTGGGCTCGAACCACTGACCTTTCAGTTAGCAGCTGAGTACTTAACCACAGCACCACCAAACCAAAACCAAACCCGTTGCCATTGAGTCAATTCCAACTCATAGCGACCCTATAGGACAGAGTAGAACATATGGTTCCGAAGGAGCAGTTGGTGGATTCGAACTGCCAACCTTTTGGCTAGCAGCCACAGCTCTTCATTTTTTCACCCCTACTAGTTTGTAATCTTCCCAAGGCTAGAAGCCATAGAATATATTTAGTTGTATGCGCTATTGGGTTCTTGGACTGCACATGGCAATTTGACAGTTTATTTATTTTTTAATATACTTTATTTTTTAGAGCAGCTTTAGGTTTACAGAAAAATTGCATAAAAAATATAGAGTTCCCATATACCTCCCTCCTCCCTGTACACAGTTTCTTCTATTAGTAACATCTTGCATTAGTGTGGTACGTTTGTTGCAATTGAAGAACCAATATCAATATATTATTTATCTAAAGTCTGTAATTTACATTAGGGTTCCCTCTTTGTGTTGTACAGTCCTATGGGTTTTGGAAAATGCGTGTCATGTATCCACCATTACAGTATAGTGCAGAATAGTTTCACTGCTTTTAAAATGCCTGTGCTTTCCCTATTCATCCCTCCCCCTTTCCCTCTGAACTGGCAACAACTGATCTTTATACTGTCTGTAGTTTTGCTTTTTCTAGAATGTCATATAGTATGTAGCATTTTCAGACTGGCTTCATTTACTTAGCAATATGCATTTAGGTTTATATTAAATGAAAGAATAAATGAATGAGGACAAGCAGACCTATTAGTACCACCAAGTTCTTGTATTGATAACTTATCTCTGTTACCCTCAACCTGAGGGGCAGTGGTGGTTCAGTGGTAGATTTCTTACATTTCACGAGAAAGACTTGGGTTCAATTCCCTCCCAAGGCACCTCGTATGAAGCCACTACCCACCTGTCAGGGGAGGCTTGTGTGCTGCTATGATGCTAAACAGGTTTCAGCAGAGCTTCCAGACTAAGCTTGACTAGGAAGAAAGGCCTGGCAATCTGCTTCTGAAAATCAGCAAATGAAAACCCTAAGGATCACGAGGGTCTGATCTCCATCCCATCACGGGGATGGCACAGGACTAGGCATTGCTTCATTCCATCTTGCATGGGGTCTCCGTGAGTCAGGGGCTGACTGGACAGCAGCTAACAACAACAAAAACCCTCACCCTAAAAGCACTTGAGGGACTGACTAAAGGCTGTATGGATATTGGGAATGATTTTCCTCTGGAAATATTGATTGGCATCTTTGTATCTTATTTCATAAGTCCTGGAAATGTCTCCCTTGAGGCTAAGAACCGGCTCAGTCATCACAGAAATGATCCTGGTTTCACTAGTGATTCATTGCCCATTTCCCTCACTCATCTCTAATACTCGACATTCCTTCGTTCAGGAGCTCAAGGTTGGGGTGATGAGAAAGGGCTTTTTGAAAAGCAGCTTATGGAACCGAACTTCAAGGTTGATTTTAGACTAGGAATAAGGTCTTCCCTCTATAAAGTCAAAAAACTCTAGAGATGAAAAGAACATCAATAAATACATGTATATAACATTTTATTTCTTTAAAAATATATGAAGCCCAAGTTTGAACAGGGGACCATCTAGACATGTTTCATCATTGGGCAGATTAGAAATGTCCAAATTAGTAACATACTTTAGGATTCACCCAGTGTACGTGGGGTTTTCTGCAGATAAGCAAGATGGACAGAAATTCAGATGTGGTTGATGATTTATAGCTTATTCTCTCACCTTTTTTTATTTTAAATAATTATAAAAGGGATGATATGAATACTCTGTGAAAAGATATCTGAAAGAGAAGCCAGCCAGAATTCACAAGAGGATTAAATAGAAAGATAATGGTCTCTATTCAATTATTAAGAATAATATGACAACAACTCTATATAAAAAGGAAAGAGACCTCGCATAAGTAAAGCATTATTGAAGAAGAACAACAAAGTAGGAGGTCTCACACTACCCAATTTCAGAAACTACTATACAGCCACAGTAGTCAAAACAACAGGGTACTGGTACAACAACAGACACATAGACCAATGGAACAGAATTGAGAACCCAGACGTAAATCCATCTACCTGTGGTCACCTGATCTTTGACAAAGGGCCAAAGACCATTAAATGGGGAAGAGATAATCTCTTCAACAAATTGTGCTGGCAAAATTGGATGTCTATCCATAGAAAGATGAAACAGGTCCCACACCTCACACTATACACAAAAACTAACTCAAAATGGATCAAAGGCCAAAATATAAAACCTAAAACTATAACAATCATGGAGGAAAAAACAGGTACAATGCTAGGGTCCCTAATATATGGCATAAATAGAATACCAAACTTAACTAAAAATGCACACACAGCAGAAGATGAACTAGATTAAAAAAAAAAACAAAAACCAAACCTATTGCCATTGAGTCAATTCCAACTCAGAGCAACCCTACAGGACAGAGTAGAACTGCGCCATAGGGCTTCCAAGGAGCACCTGGTGGATTCGAACTGCCAACCTTTAGGTTAGCAGCCAAGCTCTTAACCACTACGCCACCAGGATTTTATGGGACTCCTAAAATTAAACATTTATGCTCAACAAAAGATTTCTTCAAAAGAGTCAAAAGAGAACCTACTGGCTAGGAAAAAAATTTTGGCTGTGACATATCCGAAAAGAGACCAATCTCTGAAATTCATAGAAAACTTCAACATCACAACAATAAAAAGGACAAACAATCCAATTAAAAAATGGCCAAAGGATATGAATAGACACTTCACCAAAGAAGACATTCAGGCGGCTAACAAACATATGAAGAAATGCTCACCATTATTAGCAAGTAGAGAGATGCAAATCAAAACTACAATGAGATACCACCTCACTGGCAACAATCTAAAAAAAAAAGAAAATAACAAATTTTGAGAAGGTTGTGGGACGATTGGAAACTCTTATACACTGTTGGTGGGAATGTAAAATGGTATAACCACTATAGAAAACGATCTGGTGCTTCCTCAAAAAACTAGAAATAGAAATACCATAGGATTCAGCAATCCCACTCCCAAGTATATACCCTACAGAAATAAGACCCATGATGAAAATAGACATATGCACATCTGTGTTCACTGCAGCGTTATTCACAATAGCAAAAGGATGGAAACAACCTGAGTGCCTATCAGCAGATCAATGGCTTAACGAACTGTGGCACATACACACAATGGAATACTATGCAACGATAAAGAATAATGAGGAACCCACAAAACATCTCACAACATGGATGAATTTGGAGGACATTATGCTGAGGGAAAGCCCATTATTATAAAGTAACAATAAAAGGTTACACACGGGAGAAAAAGATAGAAAAAACATTCTTTGATGATTACCAGGGATGGGAGGGGAAGGAAGGGGAAATTACCAATTAGATAGAAGACACATGTCAATACTGATGACGGGAAAGTCAGCACAGAATATGAGGAAAGTCAGCACAACATGACCAAGGCAAGAGAGGACACTGAGAGGAATGCAAGAGTAAAGGACAACTACAGTAACTACTATGGATTAGACAATCCTGCAACAATAGTATTAACAATTAACAATTTATGAGTGGATAAATAGGGAGATAGACACGCCAAGAGATGTAGGAAGGTGTAAGGGAACACACCCACTGGCAGATGCAGGTTTCATGGTGGATATTTCTACATACTTGACTGTAGGTGTGGTTCATATAGAGCACAAAAGGGGTACGGTCAGGGAAACGTCTTAGACATAACCAAACACCTCGTGGGATGAAGTTCCTAGACTAGAAGACAAAGGACCATAGAGTCGGGGGACATCTATGTCGATTGGCACAGAATAGTTCATAAAGACAATGTCCTGCATTCTACTTTGTTTGGTAAGTAGTGACTGGGGTCTTAAAAGCTTGCGAACGGCCATATAAGATACAACTGTTGGTCTCTTCCCATCTGGAGCAAAGGAGAGTGAAGAAAACCAAAGACTCAAGGGAGCAATTAGTCCAAAGGACTAAGGGACCACATGAACCACAGCCTACACAACCCCAAGACCAGAAGAACCAGACGGTGCCTGGCTACCACTATCAACCGCTCTGACTGGGATCACACCAGCGGGTCACGAACACAAGGGGAGAAAAATGTAGAACAAAAAATGAAATTCACAAAGACCAGACTTAACTGGTCTGACAGAGGTTGGAGGAACCCTTGAGACTATGGACCTAAGACGCTCTTCAACCTGGAACTGAAGCCTTCCTGAAGACCACCTTCCAGCCAAAGAATAGGCAAGCCCATAAAATAAACAGTAACACCCAAGAGGAACGTGCTCTTTAGAGCAGTCAATTATAGGAGATCAAAAGGGCAATATCTGCCCAAAGGCAAAGATGAGAAGGCAGAAAGGGGTAGAAAATCAGGACAAAAGGAAATGGGGAACCCAACGCAGAGATGGGGAGAGTGCTGACACATTGTAGGGAACAAAAGCAAAGTCATGAAACACTTTATGGACACACTATCGAATGGGAATCTAATTTGCTCTGTAAACTTTCATCTAATGCATGATAAAAAAAGAAGAAGAATATGAGGAGCCCCATGTGAAATATTTTGTGTGGCACCTGTTCTTGTTGCCTTGATAGTAAAGAGAAAATAGGACTAGGAAGTGGAAGGCAGATGCCAAGGTGTATTTCAGTGGTAGCTGCTAAGCAAAAGGAGCTTAAGAGCACCTCAAGGAAACGCCTGTCTTCTTGTCAAGTTGTGAGGAATGGCAAAATTCAGGGGACTGTAGGCCACTTAGTAGCTTAATGGGGTTTAATTGCTTTGAAATATTTCGGCACTGGGAAGAGAGGAAACCTCTTTTGTCGGCATTCGGCCAGCTGCTTCTGCCCCTGCTCATCCAGGCCCGAGTACAGGGAAAGAAGTGGGTTCCACAGCAGAGGGTCCTTAAGGGCTTCATCTCCCTCCTTATTCCCCCTCTGGGTTGAGAATCTAGGGCCAGCTGGGAAGGCTTATCACCTGCTTCCTGGAGCTTTGTTCCTTTGGTTCAGGAGGCATGTTAACTGCAGTTACAGGACTGAGATGTTATAATTCTAGAAAAATCAGTTGGAGTAGACTGGGATTAAAATCAATCCTACTGTTTCAAGACTCTCCATTCCCCCAATGCTCTTGGAAAGGACAATCTCAACTCAACTGCCTCTTATGAAACCCTTTGAGGCCTAGGTTCACATAAACAGTGGCTTAACATTTCTTCATAGAATGTGCCTCTGATCAGTGGCTGGGGTCTTTTCTGAACAGAGTGTCCACGTTATTAAAGAGGCTCTGGTTGTGCCCAAATTTCCACAATAGATCAATTCTTACTTGAGAATATTGAACTTCACTTTTCTCATCTACCTAAAAACAGCTTAAGCTCATATAAAAACCAAACCCATTGTTGTCGAGTCAATTCCCACTCATAGCAACCCTATAGGGCAAAGTAGAACAGCCCTGTCATAGGGTTTCCAAGGCTGAAAATCTTTACGGAAGCAAACTGCCACATCTTTCTCCTGCAGAGTAGCTGGTGGGTTCAAACTGCCAACCTTTCAGTTAGCAACTGAGCACTTAACCACTACACCACCAGGGCTCCTTAAGCTCATATAATCATGTAAAAATCAGAACTACTCCCTTCACTCTGCTTCGTACACTACCCAAAACATTGTATTACTCTTTGGTGGTGGTTGTAAGTTGCCATGGAGTTGGCTCCAACTCATGGCGACCCCAAGTACAGCAAAATAAAACATTGCCTGGCCCTGCGATATCTTCCTGATTGAGTCCATTGTGACCACGGTGTATTTTAAGTTCCTTCCAGCCTCGTGGGCTCATCTTCCAGCACTATATCGGACAATCTTCCCTTGTGATCCATAGAGTTTTCATTGGCTAATTTTCAGAAGTAGATCTCCAGGCCTTTCTTCCTAGTCTGTCTTAGTCTGAAGCTCCGCTGAAACTTGCCCACCATGGGTGACCCTGCTGGTATTTGAAATACTGGTGGCATAGCTTCCAGCATCACAGCAACGCGCAAGCCACTACAGTACAACAAACTGAAAGACGGGTGGTGGCTCTTCGGTTACTCTTGGGTAGCTTTGGGCAAATGACTTAATGTTTTTGTGCTTTAGCTTCCTCATCTGTACAATGAGGCTAATAATAGTACCTA
The DNA here is from genome assembly GCF_000243295.1 of Trichechus manatus latirostris. Lineage (NCBI taxonomy): Eukaryota > Metazoa > Chordata > Mammalia > Sirenia > Trichechidae > Trichechus > Trichechus manatus. The sequence goes on along the minus strand of NW_004444026.1, from coordinate 2,445,264 downwards.
CCTCATAGATAGGATTCTTGTGAAGATTCAATGAGCTAACTCATCTAAAATGCTTAGAATAGCACCTGGCACATACATTTTAGCTGTTATTATTTTCAAATCTTTCCCCCTTCCTGGGTCTTCTGTCTTGACCTCATTTGCACTCTAGTGAATTACTATGGGCCATAGGGCAGGAAGGAGTCACACGGCATGATCTTTCCAGGCCACAGTTCTAAGGATGGGGCAAGGCTTCCTCCTCCAAGCTGGGAAAGCCTTGCCCCAGAGGCTGGGCAACCTTCGTGGGGCACAGATCCCTCTGGAATTCTTTAGACAGATCTCCAGGTGGCTGGCAGTAGACTACCCATCCTGGCTCTGTCCCTTCAGGGTAAATTGTTCAAATAAAGGATCTAGAGTCCGTGGGTTGTGCAAGCGGGTAGGGTCTTGGCGCTAATTGAAAGATTAGGGGTTCAAGTCCAGCCAGAGGTGATCTACTTCCATTGAAAACTATACGGTGCACAGTTCCGCTCTGACACATATGAGGTTGTCATGAGTCAGAATTGAATGCATGGCACTGGTTATGTTTGTTTGTTTTTTGAGTGGATCCACAGTCAGCCTTCCTGCTTCTGACATGGTTCCTATAAGCCATCCTGCTTCTGACATGGTTCCTATAAGCCAGGATCGCCTTTCTAAGGAAGGGCAAGAACCTTAGCTACTTTAGGTAAACATGCCAGGCCGGGCTGCCCTAACTGGCACTGGGGCATCCTTCAGAAACCCTGGAACCACAGGCTTCACCGCCGATACTCAAGCGTGTTTTGCATTTTTTTTTTTTTTTTTTCATATTAGCATAGCCCAAGTCAGTTTGTTTTTTGCAGTTTCTCTGATGTATAATACTCCTCTCCCCAGGTCAGCAGGCTACAGAGGAAGTTTCCATAATGTTTGGAAACACTGGACTTGGTTTAGTAAATGGGACCATTCTGGCAGTGCATTTCATAAATGTTTTCCAAAATGGGTGTAATTTCCGCTCTGAGTAAGAGCTCCCAGTTAGCAGTCGAGCAATATGTTCTGAAGTGTCAGTTCCTCCCACAGTGGGCAAAATGAAGCATGACTCTGCAACACAGGCTGGTCCACTCCATGATGCAGATGCTTCTGAATTATATTAATACACCCTCATGACACCCCAACATCTTCCCACCCTCAGTAGAGAGAGATGAACTATTGAAGAACTGTCTGCTTCATTACCTCGAGAGGGAGAAAGAGGACTTGCTCTGTTGTGTCTGACCTGGCAATTTAGTACTCACGTAGATTGTAGGGAAAGGCTGAGAGACAGGGGAGGGGAGGATCCTTTCTCTGCAGCCCTTTCTCTACTCTGGGATGGAAGTGCCTATAACTTCCCCATCTAGGAAAGGACAATGTCCCCAGGCTGCTTCCACAGGACCAACCAGCTTGTGGGAAAGTGACGAATTAAGTCAACCAACCCCAAACATATCTGATAGTTTTTTGCTTTGTTTTTTCACTGATGTGACTCATTTTTAAAACATGAGTTGACTGGATTCATTTCAATTCCGATTCACCTAACATTAAGGAACCTCTGGTATGTGGCCAGCTTACACTCTCACACTTGCTGTTTTGACCAAGCCTGGATGAAGCTCCCGTTTGGTTGACACGGGGAGCGTAACTCAGTCTGAATCAAAACTTTGCACTCAGGTATTGAGGGCTTCTTCTGTGCTAAGTGTGGGGATTCCAAGACGAGTGTGAGAAGATACCTCATTTTGTATCCCCTTCACTGTCCAGGTAGTCCCTGGTGGTCCCAGAACTGCTCAGCAAAAAGATTCTCTTGTTCTCGAGGCATTAATGCATTAGCGATTCTGGTTCCATTTCATCTCCTAAAAGAGACATGGATACTGAAGCTGAAGTTTGTTGTTGTACATAAAACAGTCTGTTCTCTTCAGCTGGCTGTTTGATGAGAAACAGTGAGGTTTGGACTCCTGTTTGTTTCTCACCATCAGGAAAACAATCCTATCCCCTGCAGACTTACCACTGAGTCCACTCCCCCCACTTCCCTCCAGCACAGTTGCTGGAGTTAGGAGCACAGTGACCATCGAGAAGCTTGGCTTTTGCTTGCGCCTCACATAGCCTAACTTGGCTGTGTGCTGTGCGGTGCTGAGGGGGCAGTGGTGGTTCAGTGGTAGGATTCTCACCTTCCATGCAGGAGAGCCAGGTTCGATTCCCAGCCAGTACGTCACAGGCTTAGCCACCATCCATTTGTCAGGGGAGGCTTGTGTGTTGTTATGATGCTAAGCAGGTTTCAGTGGAGCTTCTAGTCTAAGATGGACTAAGAAGAAAGGCCTGGTGATCTACTTCCAAACAGTCAGCCGGTGAAAATCCTATGGATCAAAACAGCCTGGTCCTGTTGTCCTTGCGGTCGCCATGAGTTGGGGACTGAGTTGACAGGAGCTAACAACAGCAACGACATGCAGTGCTGGAGAGAGTGGGGTCCAGAGCATATGATGTGACAATAAAATGAGGAGATAACATATGTATAGAAAGTACAGTGATTTTTACACTGGGAGTAAACTGAAAACCAAACCCATTGCCGTCGAGTTGATTCCAACTCATAGCAACCCTACAGGACAGAGTAGAACTGCCCAATACGGTTTCCAAGGAGAAGCTGGTGAATCTGAACTGCCAACCTTCTGGTTAGCAGCCAATTCTCAACCACTGCACCACCAGAGAAAGTCTCAATGCTGAAAAATAGACCCAGCATGCAAAATACTTTTCCAACTCAAGGACTCATTAGGAGTCAAATTCCACTGAGGCTGTGCCAAAGCGTGGACCTGCAAGTCAAGAGACCTCCTTGGAAGGCTAGGCAATATCTGATCCCAGGAATAGGGGGAACCCCTGTGTGTCTGTGAAGAGAAAATCCTAGATTCAGTGGCTCTCTCTCCCTGTCTCTGCCCCTGATCTTGGGTTTCCTGTTGGCCTTCTCCTGGAATCCATGTAACACCTTTCTCATGGTTTTAAAAATAGAATCCAGGGCTGCCAACCTCTTAATAGGAACATGATAGAGATGAGCGCCAGCACTGTGGGACCTGACACCAGCCTCTGATCAGTTCCCTAAATAAACCCTGCACTTGGGATCCCTTACTCCAGTGGGGCTGGACGCCCAATGTTACCTAATTAGCCACTAGGAGCGCCTCACACAAAGTTCAACAGAAAAACAACCAGGACTCTCTTTTCTCGTCTCCCTTTCTTGTCTCATTACTATGAATGTTAAGAAGGAATTACAAGACCTTAAGGGAGTCAGAGTGGATTTCTTACTCAAGTCAATGTCACATTTGTAGCATATGTTCTGTAAAGTTCATTCCTAATTAATTGGGGAGGGTACGATTGTGTACATATGAGGAATAACATTTTCCCAACAGTGATGCTCTCGATGGTTCATTAATCCCCCTGGGTGGCTGGCGGCCGGCTCCCAGTGGATGATAAACTGGCTTGCCTTTCTCAGTAAAGGGCGGGGTTCCTGGTAGCTGCTGTTATCGGCAGCGCCCAGTTTCTCCAGGAGCGGGAGCGACTCCCGGTGGGGGAGAGGGACAGAACAGATAGAAGGGTCGAGAGCAAAGCCAGTGCTTGTCAGCAGATCCCAACGCAGCCAATGGCAGGAATATTGCAAGAGGAGCTGTCAGACAGGGTGCTCTGGAAACACAGCTTCAGCTGTAGACGCAACTTGAGAATTGTTTCATCACTGCAGAGAAAATGGAAAGTAAAATCTCTGCGTTAAAACCCCAAGAGGTCTAGTTGCCACAGCAGAGTGTTGGGGATTTTTTTGGGTCCTATTCTCGACCTTGGGTGTTTCACCTTGGATAAGCAGTGACTAGGCCCTAATTTTCCTGGGTAGAAGCCAGATCAGTAACACCCCATACCTCTGTGTGCGTGCATGTGCGTGTGTGTGTGTGTGTGTGTGTGTGTGTGTGTTAACCTTTGAGAAAAGCTTTAGAAATATTTAGTTGAGAGGAAGGAAGGGAGGGAAGGAGGAAAAGGGAATATTAAAACGAAATGTGCCAGCAGTGGTGCTAGGCATTTTTACGTTATTCTAACAGTACTTGGAGAGGTGGCTGAAGTTATTTTCATTTTACTGAGGAGGAAACCAATCTTCAGAGAAGTTATTTCCTTTATCGGAAGTCATACAGCTCAACTATAGTAGGTCTACTAGTGTCAAGTATTTAAGAGGCTGCCCAGAAAAGTAAACCGTATTGTTGTCAAGGAAGCTCCATTTGAGCTGACTCCGTAGGAGGGTCACTGCAGGAGGAGCAAGAAAGGCGTGGCTGTCCTTTAATTACCTGCAGGGACAAGACTAGTGGGCATTGCCACAGGAGTGCCCTTGAGGTGCCAGGAGGCCCTGCTCTGGGATCCTGGGTCGGCCCTGAGTCTCAGCTCTGTTGTGCTTTGAGCAAGGGGCCAGCTTGAGTGCCAGGCTGGCCACCACCCGAAGCTGTCTGCACTTGTTTCCCTGAAGCCCCCTGAGGAGGCCGAGTCATCTGAGAGCCCCACTCACCCAGGAAGCAAGCTCTTCTTCGCTTCAGGCTCTTGAGCAAAAAGTTTTCTCCCCATTTGTGGAAGAGCTAAAGAATGACTAAACAGGCTTGTGGGAATGCACGCAGGCACGGTCCATAAACCATCCCAAGTTCCCACTGCATCCAGGGAGCAGCCCACCTCACTAAGCCGGAAGTGAGCCAGTGGTTTTAAGTGTTGTATGGTGAATTTCTTCCCTTTCTTCTCTCCCACGCGGCCTCTTCCTGACATAGCTTAATGTGGCCTTGAGGACAAAACTCCACAGCCGAAGCCTCCAGCACTTCATTATGCTTGTCTGCCGAGGGAACTGCAAAGAGACAGTTGGTAAAATATTTAGCAAGACCGGAAAAAGCCTGCAGACTCCAGGCAGCACTGTGGGATAGAACAAGTGGTAGGCCTTCCTTACGGAGACGCTTTAGCGTTTTCTTTAGCCTATCAATCTTTTTTTTTTTTTAATTGTGGTAAATATATATGTAACATTACATTTGTCATCTCCACGTTCATGTGCAAAATTCAATGACATTAATTGTATTGAAGTTGTCAAGGATTTCATTTTACTTGGATCCAAAATCAATGTCCATGGAAGCAGGATTCAGGAAATTAAATGACATTGCATTGGGAAAATCTGCTGCAAAAGACCTGTTTAGAGTGTTGAAGAACAAAGATGTCACCTTGAGGACTAAGGTGCACCTGACCCAAGCCGTGGTATTTTCGATAGCCTCATATGCATGCAAAAGCTGGACAATGAATAAGGAAGACCAAAAAAGAATTGATGCCTTTGAATTATGGTGTCGGCGAAGAATGTTGAATATATCATGGACTGGCAAAACAATGAACAAATCTGTCTTGGAAGAAGTACGGCCAGAATGCTCCTTAGAAGTAAGGATGGTGAGACTTCGTCTTACATACTTTGGATTAGTCCCTGGAGAAGGACATCATTGGTAAAGCAGAGGGTCAGCGAAAGAAAGGAAGACCCTCAACGAGATGGATTAACACAGTGGCTGCAACGATGGGTTCAAGCATAGCAATGATTGTGAGGATGGCACAGGACAGAGCAGTGATTTGTTATACATAGGGTCACTATGAGTTAGAACTGATTCAAAGGCACTTAATAACAATTAATTTCATCACATTGTGCAATTCTTTTTTGTTGGCTTGTTTTTGTTTTGTTTTGGTTTGGTTTGGTTTCAGTACCTCTCACTTGCAGAGCTCCTGAGCATACTAATATCTGCATTAAAAAATACGACCCTGGTAGATGGTGCCTGGCTACCATTATCGATTGTTTTGATCAAAGATTTTCACAAGAATCTTGATCAAAAGGGGGAAGAATATAGAACAGAATTTAAAATTCTCAATGGAAGCTAGACTTTCTGCAATCATTGAGGCTGGATGAACCCCCCAAAACTATTGCCCTGAGATAATCTTTAAACCTTAAACCAAAACTATCCCCTGAAATCTTGTTTGAACCAAAAATAGTTTATCTTAATAAATAAAATATGTCTACCTTGAGCACTGTGCTCTTTTAAATAATTATCTATGTGAGATCAAATTGACAATAGCAACTCAAAAGGTTAGATGAGAAGCTTAGGGAGCAATGAGTCTAAGTCAATGGTGGTGAAGGATGATGGTTTCAGAGAAGGATGATGAGAACAGTTGCACAACTTGAAGAATGTAATCAATGTCTCTGAGTTGTACATGTAGAAATTGTTGAAATGGTGGATGACTGTGTTTATTTTCACCAAAATGAAAATAAATAAATTTAAAAAAATGCAACCCTGGAGAAGTATGAAAAAACAGGAGACACAGAAGGAGCTAGGATAATTATTTGTGGTCTAAGGGTGTGCTGGTGATGGAGGACTAAGAACGGGCAGTCAATTAATGGGGTGGGGGGAGGATAATGGTTTGTCTTTCTGTATCTCTAGGGCCCAAAGAGACCTTGCAAGTTGTTTAGTTTGTCCTCCGCTTCTAATGTGCCATATCAAAGCGGGAGTTATCTTTCTTTGCTGTCCGGAAGGATTGCCAGCGAAGATGCGCACCTATTTGAACAATGAGTTCTATTAGCTCACATCCCTTACAGCTGTAAAGTTCTTTCTGTCTAACTGAAATCTTCGCTACATCAATTTAACCCATGACTTACAGCTTTGGATGTTTCCTTATGATTAGTGGGGATGGCAGATATGTCATCTTTCATACATCAATCAGCAAGCATTTATTTAGCATCACCGCCCAGCACTGTGCTAGTCATGGATGCAGAGTGAGGAGCAGTGGGAGAAACGAGGGAGAGAGGATGTGAATACAGAGCACACGAACCAAGATGTCTGCTTGTGAGAGCTTATACCAGGCTACCACACCTGGGAAAGGGTGGCATATAATTAGTACCACTCTGGAGTTCAAAATGGAGCCCTGGTGGCAAAGTGATTAAGAGCTTGGCTGCTAACGAAAAGATTGGCAGTTCAAATCCACCAGCTGCTCCTTGGGAACCCTATGGGGCAGTTCTCCTCTGTCCTATAGGGTCGCTATGAGTCGGAATAAACTCAACTGCCATGAGTTTTTCTGGGGTTCCAGGCTCTGATGCTGGAGGAGTTCACATTTTTAAGTTACATCCCTTAGCCTTCTCTTCTTTAGTTTCAAACATCTTAGGTCCTATAACTTCAGGCCTTGCTGAACAACATATCTGTAGTTGTTTCCTTTCTTTGCCTCTTGGGCCTTGCCTGACTCTTTGCAAGTCTCAGTTGCAAAGCTTCAATCCTAATGAGGTCATGGCTAACGTCAAACGTTCTTGGCAGTCCTGAGTACTCAAGTCCTACTGATACTACCTCAGCATCTTTCCCATTTCTTTCACAATATTATGGATGTGTTCAGCTCTGGTCCACCATGACTGTCTCATCTTTTTTTCTTTGTGATTGTATATAACCCGTAGCATTGTATGGTATAAAGAGCACTGGACTTAGCAGTTACAAGACCTGGGTACTGAAACTGGACCTGGAATTTTTTGCTACTTAATCTTGAATAATAAATAGATATCTTGTATATAAGGAACTCTCAAAATTCAATGATAGGAAAACAAGCACAATTATACCAAAGAAGGTATATGGATGGCAAATAAGCACATGAAAAGATGCTCAAAGATCATTAGTCATTTAAAAAACCAACCAAACAAACAACAAGTTGCCATCGAGTCAACTCTGATTCACGGCAACTCTGTGTGTCAGAGTAGACCTGTGCGCCATAGGATTTTCCACGGCTGATTTTTCCGAAGTAGATTACTAAGCCTTTCATCCAATGCACCTCTGGGTTGACTCGAACCTCCAACCTTTAGGTTAGCAGCTGAGTGCATTAACTATTTGCACCATCCAGAATCTTCCATTAGTCATTAAACCAAAAACCAAAACCAAACCCATCGCCGTCAAGTTGATTCCAACTCATAGCGACCCTATAGGACAGAGTAGAACTGCCCCATAGGGTTCCCAGGGAGCAGCTGGTGGATTCCAACTGCCAACTTTTTGGTTAGCAGCCAAGCTCTTAACCGCTACACCACCAAGGCTCCTCATTAGTCGTTAGAGAAATGTAAATTAAAGCCACAATGAGATACTACTGCACACCTATTAGAACGTCTAAATTGAAGCTGACCATACTAAGGATTGTTAAGCATGTGGATCAACTGGCAGGAGGGAGGGATTACCAATGTGCACAAGGAAACTTTTGGAGGTGATTAATGTGCTCATTATCTTCATTGTGGAGATGGGTTCATGGAGCTATACATATGCCAAAACTTATCAAGTTGTACATCTTAAATATGCAGTTTATACTATGTCGATTATACCTCAATACAGCTGTTAAAACCAGTCTTTCAGTTCATTGTGTGAGGCAATTGTATAGTGTTTGTGAAAGTGTCACACACATTATCCAGCTTCCATCCGAGTAGGGTATTTTCTCTCTAAATATTAATGTTGGAACAGTGCTTTAGAATTCCCTGAGGTGTTCCACTCGGCTATGATCAGGGCTGTTCCAGTAACCATAATTTATTAATTGAAGCGCTCTCGGTAGAGGATTCCAGCAAATCTGGGAGGCAGTTTTAAGAGGCACAGGGCGAGAGACCTGTAGGGCACCTGTGTTTTAAAAATCTGTACGTGGGGAGAGAAGAAGCTGCAGAGACTTCCCACATCTGGACACCCTGCCATTTGGCACAGCATTGTAGCATTTTCTAGCTGCCATTCAGAGATCGTCTGTCCTAAAACTCATCCTTCAGCAGTTGTTGAGGTTCTTGGGCCTAGAGAATTCTGATGTCGCTGCCTTCAAATACCGGTTTGGTTTTGTTTTTCCACGCGGTAAGGAGTTAGTTGTGTTACTACACTTCAGATCACTCTGTTTGGCAACATGCTGGCCTTTTACTCTTGATCTATATTTGTCCCACGTATTTGGGACTTTCCCCTAATTGTTGACATGGCTTTGAAGAGCACCTTACTTTGGAAAACACTCTCAAAGCTTTTTCTGCTTCCTCTCTTCCTGGCACTGAGCACTTTTTTTTCTGTCAGGAATCTTGCCAGTGCTGTTAATGAAAGGACTTTGGGTCTGTTGGACCCACCATTTACCAGTGGTGACTTTGGTCTTGCCTCTTAACCTCTCTGGAGCTCAGTGTCTTAATCCATACAAGTGAAACAGCATTACCTACCTCACAAGACGGTGGTAAGCATTAAATGAGGTAATGCAATATGTCTACCACCTAATAGGTGCTCAGTGCATTAGTTCTCACCATCACACAGCTCTCTGTACAATCAGAGTAGGAAGGGCAGGGGAAAGAGTATTAGGAATTGTATCTAGACTGTTGTTTGAAGAAATCATGGCATTGGGTTCATGATACAAAACATCCATGATTTGAAGAAGCAATCATGCCAGGGAGACTGTTACCTGGCATTTTTTAGCTGATCATTTCTCATCACTCAGAGTTGTGCCGGATCTTAACAATCTCTGGTGCTCCCCCCATCCCGGCCCCCCAGATTTTGCCAACCACCTACAAGATGCTTTTGACATCTACCCATGAAATGACCTCGCTAAAAGGTGAGGATGGTCCTAGAGCAGAAATCTGGTTGCTGTGACTCCAAGGACCACAGTCTTTGATGACAATTCATTAACACCTTCAGACTTGAAGAAGGAGGGGGACGGTAGTAACAGATCTGCGTCCTGCTTCGCAGCTGCGTTTTGCGTCGTGGGCTCTACGGCAGAATCCGGAATAGGCCGATTAGCTGGTATCTCAGGACACGATGTAAGAGCCCAAAACATGCAAATTGGTTATGGGGCATAAATAGACTTTCCTGAGCTCACCCTGGCCGTCTTTGCAGGCTCCAGGGCCCATTCACTAGGGCAGTCGAGGTGGCAGGAGGCAGGGCAGGAGCGCCATGCAGCTTGGAGCTCCTCACCTCCATTGGACGTGTCTGCCTCACTTCTGCATCGACAGGACGCTAGCTCTCCGCCCGGCGTGGGCCGGCACCTGCAGCTCAGACCGCACCCCGCCCACACCCGCCACGCACCCCCTCCACTTGGCTTGGCTGCAGGTGCCTTCTCTCTGGAGATCGCTTCGCATTAACTTTCCCATCTGACATAATAATGGAGAGAAAATGAAGAAATCCCATTAGCGGCTGGCGGGCGGGCGGGCGAGCGAGCCAGAGAACGAGCACAGGGTCTCCGGCGCGCGGAGCCGAGCAGAGGGAGCCTGTATTTTTAGCCAGATGCCGCGTAACTTGCTGGCGCTCCCCGCGCCGCCGAGCAGATAACCGGGGAGGGGGAGCAGGGCGCCAGGCTCGGATTTCAGCGCGAGCGCCGGACGATGGCAGCGCGACAGGGCAGGTCCTGTCCAGACCCCGCTGTGAGTATCCGACCTGCGTGGGGCCGCTCGGCCATGGGCGCTCCTTGCGCTCCTCGGCCTCGCTCCAAACGCCGCCGGCAGCCGCTTTGAGGGAGCCGGCCCCGGCACCCTTATCGCTGCGGGTCCCCGCCCGGCTCCTCCAGGCGCCAACTTTCCCGGGCAGGTGCGGGGACGCGCTCGGGGCTGCCCTTCTGCTGCCTCACGCCGGCCGCCGAGGCTTCTAGCAGGATCCAGAGGAAAATTCCTTCGGCCCAGAGGCTACCGCCGCGAAGGGGCTGGTGCCGGGGGCCCGCCCGCGGGCGGCCCGACCTGTGGCGGCGGCCGGGCGGGGAGCCGGTGGGCCGAGGCGGCACACGCCGGAGCGCGGAGCCGCCGCGGAGGTTCCCGAGGGGCGCTCGGGGCGAGGGCGCGCGAGGCCGCGTCCCTCACTCCGGGAGGAAAGTCCCGCCTAGTGGATTTTGCTGCGGGGTGCGCCCCGCCTACCCGTCGCGGGAATCCACCGAGGCCCGCGGGGATGCCCGGCCTTGGCCGCCGCACGCCTGATCCCTAAGCCTTAGAAACACGAATGGCCAGAGGTCCATGGGTAGCGGGAAATGAATGGGGACAAGGAGAAGGGAGATGTGTGTGCCAGGGAGCCGGGTGCTGCCCTCATACGTTGCCTGCTTCAGTCCCCACAGCCACCCTGCGAGCTGTGTGTTATTCCCATTTTAGCAACGGGGAAATTGAGGTTTAGGAACTTGTACAAGGCCCAGCATCAAGTGTCAGAGAAGGATTCACACCCAGATCTTCCCAACATCAGGGCCCACCCTGGGCTTTCCGCACATCACTGCATCACCCAGCCTCCACAGCACAGATTCAGAAAGCAGGGGGAATGGACAGTGATTTTCCCAACGCCCTGCAGTCGTGTTGGGAGATTAAAACAGGACCCAGGACTCCTCCCTACACATCTTGTTCTACCCTTGTTCCTCAATGACACCTTTAATTTGCTCATGTTATCTTTGCCAATGGCAGTCTGAGCGGGGCTCTTTGAGACACTTTGTAAAGCTGTAACAGCATAACTTTCTGGAAAGAGAAATGAAAGAACCCTCATGAAAACGCACACACAGGGGTCCTGTTTCTCTGTAGGCAGTGGGATAAAGGCAGGCTGTGCTGACTGTCGTTTCTGCCAAGTCTGAAATGGGCAACGAGGAATCCCCTGGTGCTGGACTTTCAGGGTGCTCTCAGATGTGGAGGCAACCTCCATGAGGGAGCAGGCAGCTCTGCACCCGCCACCAGCCTGGCTTAGTCTCCGGGCTATGCTGCAGTACCTGCAGGAGAGGATCTAGATTGCTTCCTAGGAGTTCTGGCAATGGATGGCTTTGTTAACCAAACTGCATTTTGCCCAAACACGGCCCCTTGGGAAAGAGATGTCGCCTTATCACTGTTTACATGTCAATAGCTCAGTTTCCACTCATCTTTATTTATCTATTTTTTAATTTAATGGTGCTTTAGGTGAAAGTTTACAGTTCAAGGTAATTTCTCATTCAAAAATTTATATACATATTGTTTTGTGACATTGGTTGCAATTTCACAATGTGACAGCATGCTCCCCCTTTCCACCCCGGGTCCCCTGTGTCCATTTGTCCAGTTCCAGTCCCTTCCTGCCCTCTCATCTTGCTTTTGGGTGGGAGTTGTGCATTTGGTCTCATATATTTGGTTGAACTAGGAAGCATGTTCCTCACGTGTGTTATTGTTTGTTTTATAGGCCTATTTAATCTTTGTCTGAAAAGTGGGCTTCAGGAGTGGTTTCAGTTCTGAGTTAGCAGAGTGTCTGGTGGCCATAGTCTCAGAGGTTCCTCCAGTCTCTGTCAGACCAGTAAGTCTGGCCTTTTTAAGTGAATCTGAATTTCGTTCTACATTTTTGTCCTGTTCTGTGAGCGATTCTCTGTTGTGATCCCTGTCAGAGTGGTCAGTGGTGGTGGCCAGGCACCATCTAGTTCTTCTGGGCTCAGTCTGGTGGAGGCTGTGGTTCAGGTGCTCCTTTAGTCCTCTGGGCTAATATTTTCCTTGTGTCCTTTTTATCCTCCTTTGTTCTGGGTGGGATGGGGCCAGTAGATGTATCTTAGATAGCCATTTGCAAGCTTTTAAGACCCCAGACGCTACTCACCAAAATGGGATGTAGAACATTTTCTTTATAAACTATGTTATACCAGTTGAACTAGATGTCCCCCAAGACTATGGTCCCCAACCCCCAGATCCAGCAATTCAGTCCCTCAAGGTGTCGAATGTGTCTAGGAAACTTCTATGCCTTTGTTTTGGTCAAGTTGTGCTGACTTCCCCTATATTGTGTATTGTCTTTCCCTTTCCCAATCCATTCATCTTTTTAAAGATACGATTTGCACTAAACAGTAAGCTATGATTTGTCCTGGGGAAAACGCAGGTCACTGCAGGCCCCAGAGAAGATGCTTAGAAGCGCTGGGGTTCTCTTACTAAACCTGGAAGTAAACTTTGCTTGGCCTTTGGTGTTGTAGAAGGCTTCACTGCTCATGTGTTACAGGCATCCTGGCATTTAACAGTGTGCTTCCGGACTCTCCCTCCCAGGACACCGGAGCCCCTCGGCTATTTATTTATTACTATATTAGTATCACCCTACTCAGGAAGTGCAAATTTAATAATAGCCTGGGTGTCTCAGGTAACCCGGGCTCACCTTCCTTTCAGAGTAGCCCTGATGAGAACTTGAGGCCCAGAAGGAATTCCATCCCTTCCTTTCCCTTTCCCTTACTTCCTCTTGAAGTTTGAGGGCTGAAGTGAGCCCAGCCTCTGAGGGCAGGTGAAGGCTTCCTGGAGCCAGAGCTGAACTTGAGAGGAGTCTTATGGACAAAAGAAAATGCTTGGAAGTAGAGTACAGTGGTTCAGAGCACAGACCCTGGAACTAGATGGTTGTTGCTAGCTGCTGTTAAGGTGCCCCCGCCTCACAGCGACCTTGTGCACAACGGAAGGAAATGCTGCCCAGTCCTGTGCCATCCTCATGATCAGTTGTGGACCAGACTGTTGTGATCCATACAGTTTTCATTGGCTGATTTTTGTAAGTAGATTGCCAGGCCTTTCTTCCTAGTCCATCTTAGTCTGGAAGTTCAGCTGAAACCTGTTCAGCATCATAGCGACACACAAGCCTCCACTGACAGATGGGTCGTAGCTGTGCATGAGGTGCATTGGCTGGGAATAGAACCCTAATCTCCCATGTGGAAGGTTAGGATTCTACCACGGAATCACCAATGCCTCATGAGCTAGACTACCTAGATTCAAATCTGCCAATCCATATATTAGCTGTGTGACTTTGGACAAGTTACTTAACTTCTCTGTGACTCAGTTACCTCATTTCAAATAGGGAATAATAAAAGTACCTGCCTCATGGGATGCTTATGAGGAGCAAATGAATTAATTTGTGTGGAGTGCTTAAAACATAGTAGGAGCTTTATAAGAGTAAATGTATTTTGTTTTGAAAGGAAGTTCAGGGACATCATATGGATGAACCAGCAGGAATGTGGACCAGGGACACATCAAAATGTGTGCTGTCTTACTCATTACCCCCATGCAGGCACCGACAATTTTCTCACTGGTAAAGTTAGATTAAAATAAAACTCAAGACCAGTAAGGCAGTAAGGGGCAAAGACACAAGAGGGCAGCCTTGGTGGGCATGCAGGAGGGGGTTGACAGCATTTCAGTGGTGATGCAAGGGGCTATGGACATTGTGGAAAGATTTTTGACATACAATCAGCAGACCTCCTTTGGCTTCCTCTCAGGAGGTGCAAACAGTTAATGTGCTCACTGCTAACCAAAAGGTGAGTGGTTCGAGTCTACCCAGAGGCACCTCGGAAGAAAGGCCTGGTGGTCTACTAAAAATCAGCCATTGACAACCCTATGGAGCACAGTTCTACTCTGACACACATGGGGTTACCATGAGTGAACCAATCGGACAGAAGAAGTGTTAGTCTCCTCTCACGGAAAAGCCTTTCTGAGGTAGCCCAGCAGGTAAGGGGTGGGTCTCCAATTTACTATAGCCTAGAAATAGTTTTGGTTAGTATTTACTCAAGTAAATACATTTTAAATGGAAAATATTGGATTTTTTGTTTAAATCCTCTTTCTGCCCTATTGAATTCTACAACCTGTTCCTAGGTGCACCAGGAAATTGCACCTAGGACAGAGTTGGAGGTAATTGACTCAGATAGATGGTCAGTAGGGTTCGGAATAGCAAGATGGTGATAATAGGTCTCATATACCAACTAAAGCTACCAGGCCTTTCTTCTGAGGTACCCCTGGGTGGACTCAAACCACTCCGTAGCTTAAATGTTACCTGACACCTAGGAGTGCTTAGTGAATCCTTGTTGAATGCATGCACAAATGCACATGCACAAATGACCCCTTTATAACTCTGTCACTTTAGTTTTTCAAGCCACTAGGGCAGGGACCTATGTTCTGATTTTTTATTCTCTCTCACTTTGTCAGTAGCAGGACACTGGACTTGAAATAGGACCTCAGTAAATAACGTTATAGAATTAAACCGAGTGATCCACAGTAGCCAGTGAGAGTGACGCCATTGTCTACAATTCGCCTCTAAGATCCCCTGGGGATCCCGATTATGCCCTGACTAGCGCATGCTTAGAGAAGACCAAAAAGAAAAACTGAACAAGTCTTCGCAGTTGAATTTCATCTGTAACTATTTGTGTGACCTGAAGCATCTCCTTCCAGAAAGATTTCCCGTGCCGTCAAGTTGATTCTGACTCAGAAGGAACCCTATAGGAGAGAGTAGAACTGCTCCATAGGGTTTCCAAGGCTGAAATCTTTGCGGAAGGAGCCCTGGTGGCGCAGTGGTTACGCGCTTGTCTGCTAACCAAATGGTTGGCGATCTGAACCCCCGCAGGGACCCCGTGGGAGGAAAGACCTGGCGATCTGCTCCTGTAAAAATTATAGCCCAGGAAACCCTATGGGTCAGTTCTGCTCTATCCTAGAGGGTTGCTATGAGTTGGAACTGACTCAACTGGGCCTCAATTACATCATCAGTGAAAGGAAGGACTGGGACTAGAAGATTCCTTTCTAGAGACCTGTCTTGGCCTTAACACAGAGCCCAGGGTCAGGGCCAGGAACTGCTGGGACCCCCCTGGGGCCTTTTGTCTGCCACAGTTTCACTGTTTAATTGGCAAAGGCACGGAGCCTCGCCCAGTCCCTACCAGTCTGTCAGGGCTGTCTGGATACCCTCGGGTTTGAAATTGCTGAGAATACGCCCTGGGGTCAAGGGCAGTAGAAAGGCATAGGCTTTGATCAGGCCAACCTGGGCTGAATCCCTGTTAACTCTCTGCAGAACTTGGGCAAGGTATTAACCACTCCAAACCTCAGTTTAGTCACCTCTGAAATGGGCATAATAATTATACCTACCTCACAGATTGTGATGAGGATGAAAAGACATAATGTTTGTAAAGCATTTGGCCCAATGACTGGTATGAGTCTCATAATTTCGTTGTTATATTATAGAAACTAGAGAAACTGTTTAGCTTCCTCACTCTAGTCCAGACTGGGCTTCCTTTCCCCTCTGTCTGCTTGTCTGTCAGTGGTAAATATTCTGCTTCACTTCCTAGATTTGGTGCTTGGAGCAGTCAAACAGTGTCATTAGCTGATATTGCATCTATCTTTAATCTACCCATTCTAAGATTTTCATCCTGGGTCCTGTCATTGTGCGGCAAAAGATAACTTTTAACTGGTGGGAGAAAGGTCTCTTTAACACTCTCATTCTTGGGGAGTAATACAGTGTTTTCCCTAACAGTTGAATCCAGACAGACTTTCTGAATCAGCTGGCTCTGCGTGAGTCTGACTTCTCTGGGAATCCAGCTCACGGGGAACCAATAGGCTGATCCTCATTCCTGAAGTATATCCTCCACCACAGATGCCCACTTGGGTAATCCATTATGATCTCGTCTCAAGATCTTTAACTTAATCATATCTGCAAAGACCCTGTTTCCAAATAAGATAATATTCACAGGCATGGACATATTTTTTGGGAGGGTCACATTCAACTCACTACAGCATGCTTTCTGAGGAGGGCATGTAAAGGAAGGAGACAGAGTGCCCCTGGGATGGAGAAGAAACTACTAGGTATCTTCTGTAGAAATGGCCTCACATATGGCTTGTCTTGTGAATTAGTTTCTAGGCTGCCATAACAAAGTACCACAAATTGGGTGGCTTATAAGACATAAATTTATCATCTCACAGTTCTGGAGGTTAGAAGTTTGAATCAATGTGTTGGCTGGACCATGCTCTCTTTGAAATCCCTAGAGGAAGATTCTTCTTGTCTCTCCAGGCTTCTGGTAGCCCCAAGTACTCCTTGACTTGTAGATTCATCTTGCCATGGCAGTCCTTCCTCTGTCTGTCTCTCCATGTCCTTTCTTTTTTATGAGGACACCACTCAAATTGGATTAGGTTCCACCTTACTCCAGTATGACTTCATGTTAACTTAACTGATAATGTCTTCCAAAGCCCTATTTCCAAACAAGATCATATTCACAGGTACCAGGGGTTAGGACTTCACGGATCTTTTGGGGAGACACAATTCAATCCATAACACCTATTAAGCTCAACCTGTGTACGTGATTTGTGCCAGGCACTGTGCTCAACCCTTTCTATATGTTATTTTTTTAAAAAAATCTTCACAATAAGGGTATGAGAAGTGTTTTACTCTCCCTGGATGAGAGAAGAAAATAGAAGCAAAGAGAGGTTAAGTACTTTGGGTCGTCCAGCTAGCTACAGTGAAGCTGCTATGAGCTTAGATCTGCCTCACTCCAATACTCTTTCCACTGCATCTGTCTACATCAGTAGATTTTGTTTTATTTCCCCCAGCTCTCACTCTTTCTGGTTGTCATTCTTCTTTAATGCAAACAGTGTTCCTGGTGGCAGGGACTTGTTATGCATGAGGTAGGTGGCTGAGCAACAACCAAGGAACAGACGTGCTGAGCATTCAACGTTGGAATGGGATCCCTCTCAAAGGCTGGTCCTTCCAAGGTCCCCGTCAAGCAAGCTTGCTTATAAAAATACCAAAAGGAAGGGAGGCCTGGCCTCTGAGGCAATCTCACATTACGGACCCAAGGGCAGTCCAGGCAGGAGCTGTAGGATGCCTTACCACGCTGGGTACCATCGTCCACCCTGGGTGGTGTCATGGCGTCAGCTGCCATAAGGAAAAGCCAGAGTGGCTGCTGTGGTGGCCTTAGCCCTTTCCAAGGCTCATGGGCTTGAATGGAAGAGTGAGGTCGTTACCACCCGAGGACACTCATGGTGTGTTGTTTTTCCTCACAGGCCGATGCTGCTACCAGCTTTCTGAGGGCAGCAAGATCAGGTAACCTGGACAAAGTTTTGGATTACCTGCGGAATGGGGTAGACATTAACACCTGTAACCCGGTAAGTGGGATGGAGACAGGCATGTTGTCTTTGAAGAGTAACTCTTGCCTGCTGCCATTTCAACTGCCTTTATTAACCTTTTCCCAATGGCTTCAAAAATCCCCCAAGGGCTTTTGCCTGCGGAAGGCCCTAACCTTGGTGTTTCCGTCGCTGCGGATGCAGGTCCCCACAGAGAGGGGCTGACTCCTGAACAGTGCAGCAAGCCCAGCTCAGAATCCCTGCGGCAACCTCTCTTAGAAGCTGCAGTTGGTGCCTGCTGTTGTCAGAGATGATACAGCCTTTGAAGTTGGGCAGGGCAGGAGGAAGCGCCTTTGAAGGGTGTGTGTCAGCGGTGACATTAAATCTCCTTTGTTCACGAGCAGCCTTTGTGGAGGCTCGATTGGGGCTGGGAAGGAAGCAGGTGAATGAGGCCTTGTTCTGTCAGGGTGTTGAGGAAGGCAAGTCTGACTTAAACAGGCTTGCTTTCGCCATTCCTGATGGTAAACTACAGGTGCTTGGCTTGGGGACAGGCTGGTAAGAAAATGGAGTGTGTTCAGGATGGGTCAGAGAGCAAAAAGTCAGGTTTTTGGCTAAAAAGTCTAGGAATTACCTGAATAGAGAGGACATAACCCTCTAGAAAGAGAACAGGAATGTGGCTTGGGCTTGTGGGTTGGATAACTTTTACAAAGCTGCCAGGGGCAGATTTCATAGAACACGGGTGACGTTTTCCTTGGGCAACATGCCACTGCCCCCCTTCAGCCTCTCTTCCCTACCCCCTCCTGTCCCTGCTGAAAATGCAGAATACCACTCGCTGTCTCTCCCAGGCCTGAGACCCCATTTGAATTCAGCTGGTCTTCTGGTAGCATTAAATTCACAGCTAAAAGATCCGAGAGAATGGGGTGGTTGAGGTGTGTGATAGGAAACCGAAGCAGGGGTATAACATGAAAGTAATATTAAGCAAAAGCCTGTGGAAATGGATTTCAGAGGGGAATGAACCTGTGTGGACTTGAGTGTGCCAACTAGATGAGGAGGAGTGAGCCCTTCCTTCCCTTCTCTCACCTTCCACCCACTTACATGGACTTGGGGGCATCTGTTGTGATTCTGAGCAAACCTGTGGAGCTCAGGGTTAGCCTTTGGATAGCCAGTTTGAGACCCTGAATCCATTTCTTTCATGGAAAGAGGCGGAAGGAGCAAAGTGTGGGAGCACGATGAGCGTTCTGTAATTAGAGCAGCTTGGGAGAGGGGCTTGGGATGGTTTTAAGACCCCCACCCTTCAGATGCAGGCATACAGGCTGTTGTGTGTCCTAGACCTCCCCACCGTAGGTGAGGGGGATTACTCTCTCTCTCCACTCTCCCAGCTGCCTGTGGGAATGCATTCCTGGGAGGGAGAGATGAGAGTCCCAAGCTTTCTTTGTTCAGTGCTGTGGCTAGAGAAGTACAGATGACTGCTTCTCTGCACTGCAGCTCCCTGCTGGGGAGTGTCAAACCTCCCAGGCTTTCCAAGGGTTAAGATTTTAGCTCTCAAAGGAATCCATTTAGCAGAAATGGGGACAACTGAACGTTCATAAGACTTGAGCCAGTGTTCCTTTTCTGTGTGAAATTGGAAGGTTTTGATGACACCCGGGGAATGGCTTTTCCCTGATTGGTCCCCTTTTGCTGAGGCCAGAGGCTTGGGTGTATCTGGCTTGTCCGTCTGCCTTCTCTCCTCAGAGCACCTCCTTGGTTCATTTCGGGCTCAGAGAGCAGCAGGGACCAAGTGATTATTTGCACTTTATTGACACCATTTCCGATCGGCCCAGTGCCAGTGACAAGGAGCTATTAGTCCTGCTAGAGACTGAAGTGGGGAGAACTCCCATCACAGACTTAAGACTGAAGTCCAGGCAAAGGCTAACCTCTTTCTTTCAAAGAGGAAAATGCTACAAGCAAGGAAATGAATTTTCAAGGGGGAATGCAAGAAAGCATTTGCCATAGTGCAAAGCCCACTTGCCTCTGGTGTATCCCACCCTCCAGCTCCTCAAATCCTGGGCCCGGTCCACGTGCATCTTACAGATCTGAACCTCCACAGCGACCAGGAGCTGCAGACAGGCTGCCCCAGAAAGGAGCTTATCAGCATTGCCTGAGTCTCTTTCTGGTTTTACAGGGTGGTTGGTTTGGTTTGGTTTTGCTTTTGAGGGGAGAGTTTGGGTAGTGTGGGAGAAAGAAGACTGTAGTGGCTGAGCTTACGCCCTCATTAAGCACATTAGTGCATCTGTCGGGACAATGCTGTTTTTTTATAATGTTCCCAGGACTAGCCTCGTAATGGTACATGCAATGTTCTTCTCTTTAAAACACACATTTGTTGTTCAGCGAAGATAAAAACAGGCTGTTATCCTGGGGTCATGGCTTGAGAATTTGCTTCTGGTTTGAATCTTTTGAACTCGTAGACTATTACGGTGGTAACACAGCAAATGTTGATCCTTATATAAGTAACACACTTTCAAAAAGTGTGTTTTGCAGAAGGAATATGTGCTGCCAGCCATAATAGGAAATAATTACTCTAAGTAGCGTGGAAAGAGGAATTCTTGGCTTATATAAGAGGTACGTGAATATTCAAGGGCAGTTTCCTTATTGCATAAATTACATTCTACTAATATTATTACCGTAACTATTATATTTATAGAAAAAGAACAAATTCACACGTAAGAAGACATACAAACACATGTGTATACCACTATCTTTACAGGAACGCCTAATTCTTGAATTTAGTCAAGCATTGTTCAGGCTCCCAGCCCATGGAGGTAGTGGATAGATGATGGCACAATTCACTGAGGCAAGGAATGCTGGAAGTGGCCTCAGTGTGTGAAAACGGAGTGAGGAGACAAGAACAGGGTTGTGTGGAGATCATGTTGAGGTCTTTGAGGTATCTAAGTGATATATGAGCCTGGAACTCAGATAAAAGGTTTGACCCAAAGATAGATATTTGGAAGTCATTCAGCATTCGAGGAAGCTGAATGATGCTGTTGGCTGGTGAAAACAGGAATGAGAGGCATATTGAATATAATCCCCACTAGCGTCTTTGGGCAGTCATTCCACCTGTATTTATTGAATACCTCCTTTGTACCAGGTACTGTTCTAGGCACTGAACAAGATAGACGGTCTCTACTCTCATAGCACTTATATTCTGGTATAGAAGACAGACAATAACCAAGAAAGTAAACACGTATATAATTTCAACTAATCATAAATACTACGGAGAAAAATAAAACAAGGTAAAGGGACCTATTTTAGAGGGGTAATTGGGAAGATAACTCTAAGGAGATGACTTTTGAGAGACCTGAAAGAAGAGAGAGAACCATATGGTTTCTGGGGAAGTGCATCCCTGGAAGTGGGAATAGCATAAGCAAAGGCCCTGGGGCAGGAGTGAGTTTGGTTTCTTTGGGGAACAGCAAGTGGAGTGAAATGATTGAAGGGAAAGTGATAGGCAAGGAGCTAGGAGAAATTGCCAGAGCCAAATTATGAAGGGCTTGTGGGCCACGGTGAGGGAGTTGGCGTTAAATCCAAGGGGGATGAGAAGTCAGTGGAGGGTGTTAAACAAGAGATGCTCAATCTGATTTAGGTTTTTAAAAGATCACTCTGGCAACTATGGGGAGAATAGACTTGGGCATAGGGACAGAAGCAGGGAGACTGGTTAGAAGGCTGATGCAGTGGACCAGATAAAATCCAGTGGTGGCTTTGAATAAGGGGTGAACAGTGGAGGTGGTGAAGCCAGAGGACTTGCCTCCCTAGGTGTGAAGTGTTGTTGTCCTGGCCATGGTGGGCTTAGCACACATGTAGGAGCCAGGGGCCCCTTCCTCACCTAGGGCTGTGCCGTCCTTGCCACTGCAGCAGCCACATTGGATGGATTCAAGTCTCAGCTCCAAAGCCATTGTGAAGACCTCCCTGATCCCCATAGCTTGAAGTACTCTTTACCTTTACAATTTATGTGTAGCGCTCTTGTAATTTCAATCACGTCCTACCGTATACTGTGGTAATGTTGTGCACGTCTTATCTCTCCTGGTAGACTATAAGCTGTCCGAAGGCAAAGTCCATGGCTGGTTATTCTTATTTTTCCCACAACACCCAGCATAGGGTCTGTCACATAGTAGATGCTCTAATATTCATTTGACTAAATGGCTACCTAATTATGCACATACCAGTATTAGCTTCATGTGTTCAATTTCCAGAATTATTGCTAGATTGTTTATATCAAATCAGAATATTTTAATATAGAGGCCATAGCAATGAATGCGATGAGCTAATTGAATTTCAACATTGACCAGTTAGCCACATAAAAAGAAAGCAAGAGAACAGTCAGAGCTTCTCTTCTTCTGAATTCCTGAATTTGTTGGGTCAACGTGGATGCTCCATTGGGAACCAAAGCTGTAACTCCAGGGGCAAAGAGCCTCATTATTTTAGTTTTCCCTTCTATTCTTATATAACTAACAAACACTGGCTCACTTGGCCTTTCCCGATAGTAAGAAAGTACTTGAGTCTAATACCCCAGGAGAAAATTTCACCCTAAGAAGGGAAGCATTATCGTCTGCAGCTCTGACATAAGGCCAAAAGGGAGAAGAGAGGTTTTCTGGACCATCCTAGTCATACTCTCCCCCATTATCCTGTCTTATTTTTCTCCATAGTACTTATTACTACCTGACTTGTTATGTATCGATGTGTTTATTTATTTCTGTCTTCTCCACTAAAATGTAGGCACCTTGCGAGGAGAGGACTGTGTTTTATTCAGTGTTGAGTACAGGATCCTGCCTGGTACAGTGCTGTTGTTGTTAGCTGCCACTGAGTCAATTCTGACTTACAGCGACCCCATGAGTGCGGAGTAGAACTGTGCGTAGGATTTTCGATGCCGTGACCTTGTGGAAGCAGATTGCCAGGCCTGTCTTCCATGGGGCCTCTGGGTGAGTTCAAACCTCCAACCTTTTGGCTAGTAGTCTAGTACTTAACCATTTGGGCCACCCAGGGACTCCTCTGAGCATACAGTAGGTGCTCATAAATGGTTGTAAGCTCACTAAATGAAAATGGATGGGTGTTAAGATTGTAATCACTAATGAGTAAAGATTACGTATTTTATATTTAGAGTCCCTGGGTAGTGCAAATGGTTAACGTGCTCGGCTGCTAACTGTAAAGTCAGTAGTTCGAACCCACCAAGCCGCTCTGCAGGAGAAAGATGTGGCAATCTGTTTCTATAAAAATTTATAGCCTTGGAAACCCTATGGAGAAGTTCTGTTCCATCCTTGAGGGTCTCTGTGAGTCGGAATCAACTTGATGGCAGTGGGTTTGGTTTGGTTTCGGGGAGCACCTATAACAGTAATTTCTGCTACAGAGTAAGCTATCGTACAGCAGCCAAGTGCCAAGTTTTTGGTCAGGATTTGTTGGGCTCTGATGATTGTGATAAGTACTCCTTTTCTAAGTTACAGAATATTAGAGCTGGAAAGGCCCAGAGACCATGAAATTTAACTCTTTCTTGTTATAACTGAGGAAACTGAGGCCTTGAGAGGCTACTTCTGAATATCTTTATGAGTTTTTTGACTTTGGTTATGACTTTGGTGAGATGGGCTTAAGAAGACCCACATAAAGTTTCTTTGCTCATTCATTTATTCCACAAACTTACTAAACACGTACAGTGACCCAACCACCATGCTAGAGACAAGGGCTCACAAAGATGAATAAAATTTATCCCCTGCTCTCAAAGAACTCAGAGACAGGTGGAGGAATTAGGTTTTTAAATGGAAAGTTACAAATTAAGTGTGATAAATGCCATCCAGCAGGAGCACCCATTTATTCATTTATTCAACAAATTTTTATTGAGCTCTTCTAATATGCTGGCCACTGTGTTAAGTGCTGGCCAGTCAAAGGTGAATAAGGTCCAATCTCTGCTCTCACGTTGCTTCTAATATGGGGAGGTGGCTGAAATGCCAGTAAGTCAGGGAAGGTTTCATAGAGAAGGATCTTGAAGGAAGAATAGAAGTCTGCCGGGTAGAGAATTGGAAGAGGAAATTTCAGTGAGAGGAACAGACTGTGCAAAGGCAGAGTAGAGAAAGTACACGGGGCAATAGGTAGGTCAGTGAAGTTGGAGTAAATGAAATGAAGGAGGGTGACAGAGGTGGTCTAGAGACGTCCTTGTGTAGATCAGTATAGCTGTAGAACCTTTTACTTTTCTCTGTCATCTTCTTTTTCTTAGGGAATATTGACAGAAATAGAAATGGTGTTTAACTACATAGTTCCCTAATTCTACCCATACCCACACAGACTCCCACAGTAAACCTTCCTAATGTGACATCATTGGAAAAATCATGATTTTCTTCACACCTAATCTGTAGGAGAGGAGCCCTGGTGGCACAGTGGTTAAAGCGCTCAGCTGCTAACCAGAAGGTCAGCTGTTCAAACCCACCAGCTGTTCTGCGGGAGAAAGATGTGGCAATCTTCTTCCGTAAAGAGCTACAGCCTTGGAAATGCTATGGGGCAGTTCTACTCTGTCCTATAGGATCCCTATGAGTCAAAATGGACTCGACAGCAGTACGTTTGGTTTTTGGTAATCTGTAGAAAGGCATAGTTGGGTTTTCAGCCCTGGCTGCACAGTGGTTAAGAGCTATGGCTGCTAACCAAAAGATCAGCAGTTCGAATTCACCAGCCGCTCCTTGGAAACCCTATGGGGCACTTCTGCTCTGTCCTATATGGTTACTATGAGTCGGAATCGACTCGATGGCAACGGGCTTGTTTGGTTTTTTTTAATCTAGTTTTAGGATTAGAATAATTTATCTATGTCTCTTCTCAAGCAAGAGGATCTGAGTCTTTCCAAAAGGCTAACAAATTCTTGATAATTTTCTGTCTTTCTTAAAACACATTGCCTGAGTCAGCTCTGAAATCATGATGGGAGAGAGAGAAGAATATGTGACTGTAGACCTCACCTGGGGAAGTAAGGTCTGTGAAATACAACTAAACAAGACAAGCAATTGGATATCCTGCACCAGGTGCCGTGGACTCTTCTGAAGTTCTTACTCCCACCAGGAAAACTATTAGTGAAAAAGATGGAACTTGAAAACTTCCATCCCCTGAATTATTTTAAGTAGGTAAATTTCTTTTGCATCTCGGCAGGAAATAACCTCCTCGATGTTCATTTTGTTAATTATAATGACCAATTTACATTTTTTTAAGTAAGTTGATTACATGTCATGAGTTAGAGAGACCCAGGATACTTAATAATCAAAGATTACAGTTCTGCACTACCATCCATATGCCAGTTTGTCATACCATGGTGGCTTGTGTGTTGCTGCGATGCTGGAAGCTATGCCATCGTATTTCAAATACCAGCAAGGTCACCCACTGTGGACAGGTTTCAGTGGAGCTTTCAGACTAAGAACAGCCTAGGAAGAAAGGCCTAGCAATCTACTTCCAAAAATTAGCCAGTGAAAGCCTTATGGATGGCAATAGAACACTGTCTGACTCATTTATTTTGGACAAGTCATCAGGGAAGAGCAATCACCGGAGGTTTGGTTAAGTAGAGAACCAGCAAGGACCCGGGAGACTCTCGGTGAGATGGATTGGCGCAATAGTACCAACAATGGACTTGAACATGCTGACGATTGTGAGGATGATGCAGGACCAGGCAGTGTTTCATTCTGTTGTACCGTGGGTTGGAGTCGACTTGACGGCGACTAACAATAACAACAGTTCCATGGTATCTGTGCTTTCCAAAGTGTTTCCCCAGGCATGACCAGTTTTAATGCTCACATCGCCCTTGTGAGGTGGATAGAGTGTATATTTGACAAGACTTTTCCTGAACCAGAGCCCAGGCCTCCCGATTCCCAGCCCGAGTCTCTTTCCATTGCATTCCTCAAATGTATTTGAAACCGAACAGCGGAGCAGTTATTCCTCTGGGTCATCTTCCCCTGTACTGGTTTCATTTGCCTTTCTTCACAGTGAAGGAAGAGTTAATTGACCAGTTCAGTTACCTAAAGAAGATGTTCATTTGTAGCAACACCAAGGACATCTCTGGGATCCTAGGGACCAGGAAAAGGGTGAATAGCTTCTTCAGAAATGATCTGAAACATATTGCAAGGAAAGCAGCTGTTAGCAGAATACACCCTCCAAACTCCACTTTATGGTTCAGTGCTGTGAATTCATAATATGAAGACCAGATGTGATTTTCGTAGTCTGTCAAGACTAAGAAAAAAAGATTGCCCTGTGTGTGTGTGTGTGTGTGTGTGTGTGTGTGAGTTTGCATGAATATGTTTTCAGTTCCACAAACTGCTGTGAAACACCCACTATGTGCTAGGCTTTGTGTTGGGACCTGATGCAAATGTGAGGAAAACATGGGTCTTAATAAATAAATATTAGAGTGCCTTGGTGATGCAAATGGTTAACACACTAGGGTGAAAATCGATAAGTTGAAAGTTTGAGTCTACCCAGAGGTGCCTCAGAAGAAAGGCCTGGTGATCTACTTCTGAAAAATCAGCCACTGAATACCCTACAGAGCACAGCGCTACTCTGATACACAGGGGGTCACTGTGAGTTGGAGTCAACTTGGTGGTAAATGGTTTTATAGATGCAAAACACAACTGAGAGTCATTGCATTGTTTTATTCTTGGAATTGTGGAATTAGGAGGAAGCTAAGAAATGAGACACCCCCACGCATCTGTCAGTTTGTTACATGAGACTAAATGGGCAGCTTCTGTCCAGAGGTGAGATGAGAAGGCAGAGAGGGTTAGGAGCTGGTGAATGGACATGGGTAATCAGGAGTGGAAAGGAGGCGTGTGCTGTCACAGTATAGGGAGAGCAGTTAGGGTCACATAACAATGTATGTGTAAATTTTTGTATAAGAGACTAACTTGAAATGTAAACTTTCACTTAAACTACAACAATAAACAAAAAATAATAATAATAATTGGAACATGGAATGTACAAGGTATGAATCTAGGAAAATTGGAAATCGTCAAAAATGAAATGGAACACATAAACATCGATATCCTAGGCGTTAGTGAACTGAGATGGACTGGAATTGGCCATTTTGAATCAGACAATCATATGGGCTACTATGCCTGGAATAACAACTTGAAGAGGAATGGCACTGCATTCATTGTCAATAAGAACATTTCAAGATCTATCCTGAAGTACAGCGTTGTCAGTGATAGGATAATATCCGTATGCCTGCAAGGAAGACCAGATAATACAACTATTATTCAAATTCATACACCAAGCACTAAGGCCAAAGATGAAGAAATTGAAGATTTTTACCAACTTCTGCAGTCTGAAATTGATGGAACATGCAATCAGGATACATCGATAATTACTGGTGATTGGAATGCGCAGGTTGGAAACAAAAAAGAAGGATCGGTAGTTGGAAAATATGGCCTTGGTGATAGAAACGATGCCGGAGATAACATGAGAATTTTGCAAGACCTACAACTTATTCATTGCAAATACCTTTTTTCACCAACATAAACAGCAACTATGCACTTGGACCTTGCCAGATGGAATACACAGGAATCAAATCGACTACATCTGTGGAAAGAGAAGATGGAAAAGCTTAATATCATTGGTCAGAACAAGGCCAGGGGCCAGCTTCGAAACAGACCATCAATTGCTCATGTGCAAGTTCAAGTTAAAACTGAAGACAATTAAAACTAGTCCATGAGAGCCAAAGTACAGCCTTGAGTATATCCCACCTGAATTTAGAGACCATCTCAAGAACAGATTTGACGCATTGAATACTAATGACCGAAGACCAGATGAGTTGTGGAATGACATCAAGGACATCATACATGAAGAAAGCAAAAGGTCATTAAAAAGACAAGAAAGAAAGAAAAGACCAAAATGGATGTCAGCAGAGACTATGAAACTTGTTCTTGAACATTGAGTAGCTAAAGCAAAAGGAAGAAATGATGAAGTAAAAGAGCTGAACAGGACATTTCAAAGGGCGGCTCGAGAAGACAAATTATTATAATGACATGTGCAAAGACCTGGAGAAAGAAAACCAAAATGGAAGAACACGCTCAACATTTCTCAAGCTGAAAGAACTGAAGAAAAAATTCAAGCCTCAAGTTGCAATAGTGAAGGATTCTATGGGGAAAATATTAGACGACGCAGGAAGCATCAAAGAAGATGGAAGGAATACACGGAGTCATTGTAACAAAAAGAATTGGTTGACATTCAGCCATTTCAAGAGGTAGCATATGATCAGGAACCGATGGTACTGAAGGAAGAGGTTCAATCTTCTCTGAAGGTATTGGCAAAAACAAGTCTCCAGAAACTGATGGAATACCAATTGAAATGTTTCAACAAATGGATGCAGTGCTGGAGATGCTTACTCATCTATGCCAAGGAATTTGGAAGACAGCTACCCAGCCAACCGACTGCAAGAGATCCATATTTATTCCTATTCCAAAGAAAGGTGATCCAACCAAATGTGGAAATTATCAAACAATATCATTAATACCACACACAAGTAAAATTTTGCTGAAGATCATTCAAAAGCAGTTGCAGCAGTACATCGACAGGGAACTTCCAGAAATTCAAGCTGGATTCAGAAGAGGATGTGGAACCAGGGTATTATTGCTGATGTCAGATCGATCCTGGCTGAAAGCAGAGAATACCAGAAAGATGTTTATTTGTGTTTTGTTGACTATACAAAGGCATTTGACTGTGTGGTTCATAACAAATTATGGATAACATTGCGAAGAGTGGGGATTCCAGAACACTTGACTGTGCTCATGAGGAAACTGTACATAGATCAAGAGGCAGCTGTTCGAACAGAACAAGAGGATACTGTGTGGTTTAAAGTCAGGAAAGGTGTAAGTCAGGGTTGTATCCTTTCACCATACCTATTCAACCTGTATGTTGAGCAAATAATCCCAGAAGCTGGACTATACGAAGAAAAGTGCAGCATCAGGATTGGAGGAAGACTCATTAACAACCTGTATTATGTAGATGACACAACCTTGCTTGCTGAAAACAAAGAGGACTTGAAGCACTTACTGATGAAGGTCAAAGACCATAGCCTTCAGTATGGATTACACCTCAACATAAAGAAAACAAAAATCCTCACAACTGGTCCAATAAGCAACATTATGATAAACGGAGAAAAGATTGAAGTTGTCAAGGATTTCATTTTACTTGAATCCACAATCAACACCCATGGAAGCAGCAGTCAAGAAATCAACAGATGCATTGCATTGGGCAAATCTGCTGCAAAAGACCTCTTTAAAGTGTTGAAAAGCAAAGATATCACCTTGAAGACTAATGTGTCCAGCCCAAGCCATGGTGTTTTCAGTCGCCTCATATGCATGCAAAAGCTGAATGATAAAGAAGACCGAAGAAGAATTAACCCCTTTGAATTGTGGTGTTGGCGAAGAAGATTGAATATACCATGGACTGCCAAAAGAACAAACAAATCTGTCTTGGAAGAAGTACAACCAGAATGCACCTTGGAAGCAAGGATGGCGAGACTACGTCTCACATACTTTGGACATGTTATCAGGCGGGATCAGTCCCTGGAGAAGGACATCATGCTTGGCAAAGTAGAGGGTCAGCAAAAAAGAGGAAGACCCTCAATGAGATGGATTAACATAGTGGCTGCAACAATGGGCTTAAGTGTAACAACGATTGTGAGGATAGCACAGGACTGGGCAGTGTTTTGTTCTGTTGTATGTAGGATCACTATGGGTCGGAACTGGCTCAAGGGCGCCTAACAACAACAAGAATGCGAGCAGTTCTATCATTTTGAAGATGCATAGATTGAGGCTTAGGGGATGAAGTGATGTTGTGTAAAGGAGACCAGTTTAGAGGCCTCAATTCCTTATCCAGTGTTACTTCCTTTGAACCACACTGCCCTTTTTCTGACGCTCTGTCTCTGTTCTCTTTTTTTAAGGAATACCAAGACCTCAGACACAGACACTCTTTCTAGTCCATAGGAGATATTCTTAGCTGCCGAGCTTAATTTCAGAGTCTCGTTCCCTTGTTAACTTGAGCTCACACTTCCTCCTCCAGGCTCCCAGAGGGCCCTTCAACCTCTGCAGTTGATTTGCTACTGAGCCGCAAGGATTTCTCCAAGCATGGGGCTGCTGCTAGGTTTGTACAGAGAGTAGAGAGAGGTGATCTGAGGTTGATTCATCTCCTTGCAGAGCTCTGAAAACAGTTGTGGGTTGATTCGTTGGTTTGTTTGTTTTTTTAAGTTAATGAAAAGTATTCGAGCATTTTTCCTCCGCAAGAAGATCTAGTAAACTATGAATCTTAAGAACCACCTAGGTGGGAGAGCTAAATTTAGACTGTAATAAAACAAAGAAGAGAAAATGCTTAGAGCCAGTCTTGTTCCTTTTCATCTGCACCACCTCTTTCTGAGTTTGCACTTTCTTCTCAATTCCTTCCCTTATGATATCTCTCCCAACCCCGGCACAAGAGACAGGTTTGCAAAGGAGATGAGATGTGATTTTCTGCTAGGGTTTTGGCAGTTGCTTCAGCTTTGTCTGGCTTCTGATTCATTAGATTCCAAGATCATATATTTTTATCAGACCTTTCCTGCCAAGCGGTGTCTGCAGAGCCATAAAATATCTGGGTTAGAAAGAGGTTGCAGGTTGGATGACCTGGCAGCACATAAATGTCTGCCCTCCGGAAGAGGCTTCCCCCACCAGCTGGTCCCCACCCTGGGCTTGTGGGCTGTTCTTTGCTGTAGTTTGATGGCACTCTGGGGTTTCCGTCCTGGAATAATAGAACTCCTGCGGTAAAAAGAGTGATGCGTGTGGTCAGATCCATGGCACTGACTCTGAGCCCTTAGACATACTATATATATATAATTCCCCATCACCCCTCAACATTCCAAATGTTTAGTGTACCACCCAAAAATAAGGACACTTTCCCATGTAACCACCCTCCAGACCTCACAACCAGGAAATCAACATTGATGCAATAACACCATTGAATCTACCAATGAAACCAGTTGCTGTCGAGTTGATTCCTATCCATGGCAACCCCAGAGTAGAACTGTGCTCCCTAGGATTTTCAGTGGCTACTTTTTCAGAAAGTACCTGTATCCAAGGTCCCAAAGCACCTCTGGGTAGACTCGAACTACCAATCTTTTGGTTAGCAGCTTTTGCACCACTCGGGTACTCCTGTCCAATCCACAGAGCTTATTAAATCTGCCAACTGTCCCAACAATTTCTCTTTCTGTCTTTGTTCTGGCTCAAATGTCTGTCCAGGAACACAGTTTGCATTTAGTCATCATGTCTCATCAGTTTCCTTTAATCTAAAATAATTCTTCAATCTTTCACTGTCTCTTATGCTTTTGACAGTTTTCCATTCTATAGTTTGCACCTCAACTGGGTCTATCTGATGTTCCCTCATGACCAGACTAAGGCCATATATTCTTGGTAGGAATACCATAGAAATCATGCTCCTTTCCTATTCCTGGTGATATTAAGCTAGATCACCTGGTCAAGTTGGTGTCTGCCAAGTTTTCTGACTGTAAAATCATCAATTTTCCTTTCTAGTTGATCAGTAGGAGCCCTAGTGGCACGGTGGTTAAGCACACCGCTGCTAACTGAAAGGTCAGCGGTTTCGACCTGCCAGTTGCGCCACAGGAGAAAGATGTGGCAGTCTGCTTCTGTAAAGATTACACCCTTGGAAACCCAGTAGGGCAGTTCTACTCTGTCCTGTAGGGTCACTATGAGTCTGAATCAGTTAGTTGGCAACAAGTTAGTTGATCAATATTTTGTGTGTATGTGTGTTGAGGATGGGGGGATATTCCCATATAATGCCAATATCCTGTTCCTCATCAAACCTCTACCCACCATCTTTGGATTAATTGGTGACTCCTACCTGTATCAATTACTGCTATGATGGTTCCAAATAGTCTCTATTTCCATTATTTCTGCTACACTTATTAGTTGCCTTTCTATGAAGGGAAGACTTTCCCTTCTCCCCATCGATGTATTTGTTTGTTATTTATGCCGATTTGGACTTATGCATTCCTGTTTTATACAGTGGGTTGTATTCTGACCCTCCCATGATTTATTTTGATGCTCAAATCTAAATTACGCCAATGGGAGCCCCTTCAATCTGGTATCTTTGTTCTTTGCATGTACTTATCATTCTCTGAGCATTTCCTTACTTTGTGGCACAATAAGTTGTTCCATACTCATCCTGTACTTTCCCTGCCCCAGCCCTTGATCAGCCATTTTTTCAAGGAGCCCTGGTTTCTTATAGAGAAGGATGGTATTTAGACACCAAAATCAAATCAGTTGGTGTGCCCACTGGTACTGACTGTCTTATGTGTGTGTGATGTGCATATGTATACACACATACATTTCTAACTGTTTGTCTATCTGTGTTATAAAAATCCTTGAGTTCATGCCAATACTTTCAATTCCAGTCCAACACCTTGGGGTTCTTTCTAGCCTTTTTTGTACCTCCTTTCAGACAGTGAGAAATCTGACTCCCTCTGATACTCATTATCCTCAACATATTTACTTATTTGCTCAGTCACTTATTTGCTTGTAACAACCTCTCAAACACACCAGTAATCCCCTCCCCTTTCGTAGATACCAGATGCACTGCTGCCAATGCCTCTGCATGGTGCCCTTCCTGGTTCACTGCCCTGCTTCTTCAGATGTCCACGTCTCTGAGCTGGGAGGGGAGGGAAGCAAAAAGGAAAAGAAGGGAAGATGGGATGGCTCTTTTTCATTTTTTTAATTTCATTTCTGTTTGGGAGAAATTTAATGCAGGAGACATGAGGAAAGGAATTAAGGTTTATATTGCTCTAGTAATTTTTTTGCTAACTGCTTAATCTATTTCCTCATCTAGTCAACCCTTAGTGACAGTCCCTCCCTCCTTCCTTTACCATCATCCTTTGCTTTTTTTTTTATCATTCCCTCTGCCTTCTTTGGTTTCCATGGTCTTTGCCCTTCTTTCTTCCCTTCCTCTTTTTCTCTTTTTGCTAATTTCAGGATTTGGGGTGGGAATGGCAATCATTTCAATCTTTTTTTCCTCTCCCTAAGCCCTGTTTAGATTTTTATTTTCTATTCTGTATCAGGGTTGCAGACCTTCAGGTATATAATGTCAGTGATCTTGCTCTACAAATAGAGACCAATAACAGAGCAAAGCTAGAGGTCACAAATGTACAGGCTGGTTGTTATCTAGGGAATTAAACTCCTGTCATATAAAATATGGGGTCCTGAGTGGTGCAAATGGTTAATGTGCTCAGCTGCTAACTGAAAGATTGGAGGTTTGAGTCCACCCAGAGACACTGCAGAAAGTGATCTACTTCTAAAAAATCAGCCACTGAAAACTCTATGGAACACAGTTCTTCTCTGACACACATGGAGTCACCATGAGTTGGAATCAACTGGATGGCAACTTTTTTTTAAATATAAAGTACAATACTCATCTTCTCTGGACACATAAAACAAATGCAATACAGAATCCAGATTGAGTAGGAAAGTGGGATATTAAACATAAAAACCTAGGTATACAGGTAGTCCCCGACTTATGACGGGGTTCCATTCTGACGACTTCATCAGCCTTTGAGACGTTTTTTCCATTTTCAAAGAGATAGAGGATCTCAGGGCACCAAGGCCGTTTTATTTGAGATGGCTCCTCTGTTACTGACAGGATAAGAGTTAAATTTCCTATGACATGTCTACTGTATTTGTGCATTTGGAAATCAATTAGTGTAATTGGGGCAATCAGAGGAGCTAAACAGAAGAATAATTTACTGAGAACAAATGTCTGGAATGGTGTATTTTGCCAGTGGAATTTCTCACAGTTGGTACAAGAAAATACTCCAAATTAAATCATTCAGGCTGAATGTGACTTTTTTTTTCTTCTTCTTAAAAATGTTAAAAGCAACACAACCTGGCTGAGATCTCTTCCCCCTCCCATCAGACAGATTGCTTCTTAGAAGAATCCTCTAAATTGATATTTTAGCTGAAAATGAGCAAAGGCAGATGAAAAACTCCAGGTGTGTGTGCTTGGCATGAATTTTTTTACCAAAAAGAGAGCCTAAAAATATTATCTGCTGTTTTAAGAACATGTGGAATGAGGTCATATGGGGCCAAGTGGCTTCAGACACTCAATATAGAGGGCACTTAGGATTCACTATGAGTCAGAATTGACTCAATCGCATTGGGTTTGGTTTTTGTTTTTTTAGGATGTAGAAAGCTTCAAAGGACATTGCTCCCATGCTAACAATGAGAAAAATCTGGATAATGTACAAAATTATAAATTTTTTTCTGAGCTCGTCAGAAACCTGAAGTAGCCAGGCAACCAAGTAAAATGACTTCCAAAGGGGGACAAACCCCTAAAAGGAAAGATAGGCCACGTAAATTGTTGCAGTTTTGGCAGAGCACAGGAAAAAGAGGCAGAAACCATACAGCCAAAATCATAATAAATTCTTAAAGGCCAAGTGTGAGCTAGTGTGTCTGGAATAGCTATGAGCTCACAGACACATAAAGGGAGTTCACAAGCTTTTCTTCACTGGCCTCCACTGTGTGCTCACAAGAAATATAGGGATAAGTCTGAAGACCAGAGAGAGCATCCCTTGGTGACACCGGTGGGCAGAAGTGATTGGTGGCTGTAGGGGCAGGGGCACAAGGGGAGGAACAGACACAAATTTTGCCTGCTTCCGCAGAGTCTTCTATAAAGGAAGCAAATACAAACACTCTTACCTTAAGACCACAGACCAAGATTAAGTCTCCTAGGGGAGAAATAGAAACAAAACCCCTCTGCCTCTGGGGAGGAGTAGGAAACATTCTTGCCCTTAAGACATAGGCAAGAGAAATGCAGATGCAAAACCTCTCTACTCCTGAAGGATGGGCAGGAAACTGATCCACAGGATCAGCCCAGAATCCTACACCAATAACAAGCAGAAGTCTGCTACCACTGGAGAAGGAGCAAGTAACACCCACCCAAGATCAAGTGTATTATAAGCCACAATTTTGTTGCCACAGGGAAGAGGGACGAGAATGCTGAAAACTCTCATCTTTAAGGCCCAAGTGCACAGGGACTGCCTAAGACTGAAGCTGGACCAAGACAAGAAGACAAAAACAGAACTCCCCTGCTCCCACTAGTCTAGCATCTTATAATAAGGGAGAGCAGACTACTGCTGGGACAAGGGCAAGAGCATGGAGAAAGACCCCTTTTGAGGCATAGGCATGCAAGGATGGCTGAAAGTTGAGGGGAAGCAGTTGTTCAACCCTCTGGTAACCAAGTCCCTACTCTAAACTTAAGATAACAATAACCTGCCTCTAGAGGAATTTGAAGTCTGTGGTGCAATGAAGGAAACAACAAAATCCAAACCTAGGTCAACTCCTGACTAGATTGCCTCAAACCCCGACCCCACCCCTAGGCTAACAGCTTGACAGAAGAAGAGATATGCCTATTTCCAGGCATAAATGCTATTTACTTCAGTCTTTACTGTTCTTCTACACATGATGTCTGCCACTCAGTTAAAAATTACAAGACACAAAAAAGTAAGAAAATAGCAAAACATTGTCAAGAGACAAAGGAACCAGCAGAACCAGACTCAGAGATGACCCAGATGTTGGAATGATCAAATGGACTTTAAAATAACTGTGATTAATATATTAAAAGATCTTGCAGAAAAAGTGGACAGTATTCATGAACGTGTGGGGAATTTCAGCAGAGAGATGAAGATTATAAGAAAAAGTCAAATGAAATGCTAGAAATTAAAAAAGCATTCAGCCATGAAGAATTTATTCAACAGGCTCAACAGCAGATTGGACATAGCTGAGGAAAGAATCAAAGAACTCAAAGATAAGTCAATAGAAATTATCCAGATTGAAACAAAAGAGAAAAAAAGAAAATATGTGAGTGACGGGGTGGAAACCAGAGCAGAACAGTCAAGAGCTGTGGGACAATATCAACTGGTCTAACATATATCCTAAAGAGATCTGGAAGAGAAATCTGGCAAGCTGGTGCTTTCTGCTGAGAAAGGCATGTGGTTAGAAATTGGCTGCAAGTAGTTATTGCTTTGCTTCCCAGCTTCTAATTTAGCTGAAGCATTTACTCTCATATTCCTTTGCCTCCTTTTTGCTTATCTTCTACACCTTGTTATTTGGGGGAGGAAATATGTGATTTATTTTTGTTTTCATAATCCCTCTCAGCAGCCTGTCTACCATTTGGCATCAAGAGGAGTGGCTATGAAGCTTATAGTAGTTGAAAAGATGCAAGACAAGATTCAGCACTCTGCCTTTTACTTTCAGTAAACAACTTAAACATGATTTAACTACAGTAAAACACATGGTTCCTGGTTTTTGAGGGGGTGGTGGATTACAGTTCATCTCTGTCCATAGTTATAGCTAAGAACAAATAACTCACATAATTTAAACTTCTCCTCTTCCCTTCTCATTTGAACAATAAAAAATCTGCTTTAAAGAAAAAGTATTAAATATGGCATTTATCCATGAAACACACATTTGTGTACGGAAACTGTCTCCTGTATGGACTAGTTATACATTTAACAAGACAATTGTACGAGGTCCTTAGTGTATATGTGCAGTAAATTCATTTTCAGGCATCCAGCAGACTTTAGCTGCTGGGTGGTGATTATAGATGTTGACCAGCCATCCACCTGCTGAGGACAGTTGTTGGAGAAAACTTGCTGCTGTGGGTCTTTATGTTTAGTCCCTTGAATGCAGATGCTTTAAGAAAGAATAAGGGGCGCACTTGATAAGAATAGCTGGGAGCATAGTTTCTAAAATTTTAGCTTTGGGGTTTAGAATTTAAACTCAGACATGAATTCTTATCTTGCCATTATTACTAAACTTATAACAATAGCTTTGTGCTTACTTGTTCCTAGCTTGAAAAGACCTCTATGAAGCTTTCCTTACCCCCTTCACAGAACAACTCTTTTCTCTTCTGTGCTGCTTCTGGTCTTATACATGCCATTTTGGCATTTTCTTTTTGTACGGTTTTGCATTTATTTTTTGTGCATCTGTTTCCCCCACTAAGTTTTTCAAGGGAAAATGTTTGTGTTTTACTTGTCTAGCACAGTGGCAGGCACAGGATAAATTCTCAATAAATGTTAAATTGGATTAGGCAAATGCTCAGCATTTAGTAACAGCAGTGACTATAACTGTAGTTGAGACAAGTGTTTGTTATGGTCATGTTCCACGTATTAATTTGGTTATGCATTAAATTCCTAGACCTTCTTGCATACCTGTCATTAGTTATGCCAAGTGGGGCTTGGTTCTGTGACTCTGATGAGGGCATTGGATTCAGATCACCACCATAGTAATAGACTTGGAAGTAACATAGGGTGATTATGTTGAAAACAAACAAATTAAAAATAAAATAAGAAAAATAATTACAAAGAAGAAAGAGATATTGTGGAACCAGGACCGTGGGATGGAAGCTTAATAGAACTACTAGAGATGTAGATCTACTCAGATGGTCCCTTTCATGTTCTTCATCATCTTCTGCCAAGAGTGCAGCTTTGGGAGGGAGGCATATGGCAGAGGGAGGGAAGAAGAGGTACTTTATATGGTGCCAGGGAAATGCATAAAACCCTGGAGATCAATTACAGAGGTCACCACCCAATCCATATAGATGATTATAACGACCAAGCTTTAGCTTCAAGCTTCCTGATAATTGAAAAAAATGGAAATACATTTTTCTCATCTGATAAAAAGCACACTTGTTCCTATGGGGAAAAACCCAAAACCAACTTTCCTGGCAAATTCGGATTGGTTCTGTGTGTAGCTGTGCCCTAGAAGAGCTGTGTGGTCTTAGCTAATCATTAGACTACTTTGAACTGTGATTTTCTCAGCTGTAGATGAGGGGGTAGAATCCAGGGATCTTTAATACCCATTTGACTCTAGCATTGTCTGCCCTAAAACATTAGCAGTAAACATTAGATATTTTCCTTGCAGACTTGCCGACTTCCCAGCTTTAAGGCATTCAGAACAAATGGATGCTCATCTGAGTGATTGTGGTGCCCAAGTAAGCAATAAAACCCCAGTAGTCAGCACCAAGTCAACTGCTACTGCTACTGCTGAGATCCCCCTGCAGTAAGCAGACTGGAGCAGCTGCTGAGCCCGTCCTTCCAGCCTGTCATCCTACAGCCGCAAACACCACCCTGAATTCCCCAGTAATCACAGGGTGCCTGCTGTCAGCACCGGGAACCTTCTCGATGCTGAATTTGAAGAGGGGAATCACAGAGTTGCTACGCTCTACCTGCCTCAGATAGCACTGTTTTGGGACAAAGGAGAAACTCCTTGTGTGCAGACCTGCCCAGGGCAGAGCTGAGAGAGGCAAAGCTGGAGGGAGTGGCTCTAGGCTTTCAGAGAATTGGTCATGTGGCAATTGCTTCTTGGTGAATTTGTGTTTTACATATTGATTTAAGGGGAATTGATTGATATCCTCCCCCCAGATTCCAATTCTAGCTGACTGCTGCCTTGCCTTCAATCACTTTTTCCCTTTCTGTTATCAAAACTGGCTGTGGCCCAGCTTTTATCTGTTAAATTCATTCACACTGGGGTGAGAAGAATTCACACAACTTTGGAACCTGCATTTAATGGTGTGCAAAATCTGCAAGAAGAATGTTTCTAATGGCAATTTTCAGGCATTTTGGGGGGGCCCTCCTGTCACCACCATCCACCCCCCCCACCTCTCACCCCAGTTCCCCGCACCCAGGGAGGGCTGGCTGTGCTGATGTGTAAAGATTTGGCCAGCTGCACTCACTGGATGTTTAGGGGTACAGGGCTAACCTGATCCATATGGGAAGTAGGTCGAGTTCCCTTGGGAGCCCACTCGCTCTTTTTTCTGACTTCCAAGGCCCACTTTAAGAGGGTTTTTTGCACCTTCCATTCTCGCACCATAACATACCTGTCTTGTGTCTTGTTACCTCAGACCACTTTCCACTGCTGGTCATACCAAAGTAATGTGACTAATCTGTCAATGGGTTAATGTATCACCACCCCCAGGTAGAATATTTGTGCTTACAAGAATCTCCTGCCAATGATGTCCCGACCCAAAGGCAGAGTGGGAATTTCTGGAACCCATGGTTGGCTGTGTTGGGACTGTGGGGATCTGAGTCAGGAACCCCTCAGATCATGACATCAGGAGCCAAGCCCCTCCATCTTGGTGGGGAGTATCTTTTTTTTTTTTTTTTTAATAATTGGAACCTGCAGTGGCTCTGGGACAGCCCCTGGAAAGGAATGCACTAGAACAGAGTTGTCCGAAACAGGAAGTGGGAAGGAGGAGTGGGAGAAGGGCAAGAACTGTTGTTGTTGGGGGAGGGAGTGGGGGAAGAACAAAACAAAAAAGCAAGAGATACCCATGAGAAAACTACTGGAACTAATAGAAAGATTTAGCACACTAGCAGGATACAAGATAAACATACAACAATCGGTTGGATTCCTGTACACCGGTAAAGAGAATGATGAAAAGGAAATCAGGAAAACAATCCCATTTATAATAGCCCCTAAAAAATAAAATGCTTAGGAATAAATCTAACCAGGGATGTAAAAGACCTATACAAAGAAAACTGCAAAACGCTACTGCAAGAAACCCAAAGGGATCTACATAAATGGGAAAAAATTCCATGTTCATGGATAGGTAGACTGAACATTGTGAAAATGACAATTCTACCCAAAGCAATTTGCAAATACAATGCAATCCCAATCCAAATGCCAACAATATTCTTTAAAGAGTTGGAAAAACTAATCATTAACTTTATATGGAAAGAGAAGAAGCCCCGGATAAGTAAAGCACTATTGAAGAAGAAGAATAAAGTAGGAGGACTCGCAATGCACTATCTGACCTCAGAACCTGGTATACAGCTACGGTAGTCAAAATAGCCTGGTACTGGTACAACGACAGATGCATTGACCAGTGGAACAGAATTGAGAACCCAGATGTAAATCCAGCCACCAACGGTCACCTGATCTTTGACAAGGGCCCAAAGTCCATCAAATGGGGAATAGGCAGTCTTTTTAACAAATGGTGCTGGCAAAACTGGATGTCCATCTGCAAAAGAATGAAACAGGGCCCATATCTCACACTGTATACAAAAACTAATTCAAAATGGATCAAACACCTAAATATAAAGCCAAAAACCATGAAGTTGATAGAAGAAAAAATAAAATCAACGCTAGAGGTCCTAATACATGGCATTGACAGGATGCCAACCATAACCAACAACACACAAACTCCAGAAGATAAGCTAGATAACTGGGATCTTCTCAAAATTAACCACTTGGATGCTCATCAAAAGACTTCACCAAAAGAGTAAGACAACCTACAGACTGGGAAGAAAATTTTGGACATTACAAGTCAGACAAAGATCTAATCTCTAAAATCTACAAGAAAATCCAACATCTCTACAACAAAAAGACAAATAATCCAATTAAAAAATGGGCAAAGGAAATGAATAGACACTTCACCAAGGAAGACATTCAAGCGGCCAACAGACACATGAAGAAATGCTCACAATCACTAGCCATTAGAGAAATGCAAATTAAAACCACAATGAGATACCATCTCACCCTGGCATTACTGGCACAAATCAAAAACACTGGAAATAACAAATGTTGGAGGGGCTGCGGGGAGATCGGAACTCTTATGCACTGCTGGTGGGAATGCAAAATGATACAACCATTTTGGAAAATGATACGGCACTTCCTTAGAAAGTTAGAAATAGAAATACCATACGATCTAGCAATCACTCTCCTAGGAATATATCCTGGAGAAATAAGAGCCTTCACACGAATAGACATATGCACACTCATGTTCATTGCAGCCTTGTTCACAATAGCAAAACGATGGAAACAACCTAGATGCCCATCAACAGAAGAATGGATAAACAAACTATGGTACATACACACAATGGAGTATTATGCAACGATAAAGAACAGTGATGAATCTGTGAATGATCTCATAACATGGATGAAACTGGAAGACATTATACTGAGTGAAATAAGTCAATCACAAAAGGGCAAATATTGTATGAGACCTCTACTGTAAAAACTCATGAAAAAGTTTACACACAAAAAGAAACAATCTTTGTTGGTTACAAGGGATGGGAGGGGTGGGAGGGTACTCAATAAACAAAGATAAGTGGTAACTTTGGTGAAGGGTAAGACAGTATACAATACCGGGGAAGCCAGCACAACTTGTACAAGGAAAGGTCATGGAAGCTCCATAGACACATCGAAACTCCCTGAGGGACTGAACTGCTGGTCGGATGGCTTGGGTACCATGGTCTCGGGGAACATCTAGCTCAATTGACATAACACAGTTTATAAAGACAATTTTCTATATTATACCTTGTGAGTAGCATCTGGGGTCTTAAAAGCCTGTGAGCAGCCATCTAAGATACTCCACTGGTCTCACCCCTTTGGGAGCAAGGGAGAATGAAGAGAGCAGGATACAAGAAAAAGATTAGTCCAAAGGACTAATGGACCACAGCTACCACGGCCTCCACCAGACTGAGTCCAGTACAGCCAGATGGTGCCTGGCTACCACCACTGAATGCTCTGACCAGGATCACAACAGAGGGTCCTGGACAGAGCTGGAGAAGGATGTAAAACAAAATTCTAACTCACAAAAAAAAAGACCAGATTTACTGGCCCAACAGAGACTGGAGATACCCCAAGAGTATGGCCCCCAAACACCCTTTTAGCTCAGTGGTGAAGTCACTCCTGAGGTTCACCGTTCAGCCGGGGATTGGACAGCCCCATAAAACCAAAAGGGACTAATGAGGCACAGCAGTCCAGGGACAAGGACTAGAAGGCAGGAGGGGACAGGAAAGCTGGTGATAGGGAACCCAAGTTTGAGAAATAACAGTGTCGACATGTCGTGGCATTGTTAACCATTGTCATAGGGCAATATGTGTACTGTTTAATGAGAAACTATTTGTTCTGTAAACCTTCATCTAAAGTACAAAAATAAAAAAAAAAGAACTATCTATGTGAGATCAAAATGACAACAGCAACTCAAAAAAGGTTTGATAGGAAGCCTAGGGGACAGTGAGTTGAAGATAATGGTGATGGAATAATTTGGAAAAGGATAGTGAGAATAGCAGCACAACTGGAAGAATGTAATCAGTGTCACTGAATTGTACATATAGAAATTTTTGAAATGGTGTATCTTTGGCTGTGTATATTTTCACCAAAAAAAGAGGTCTTCCAAGGTCGAGAAGGGAGAGTGTTGACATGTTGTGGGGTTGTTAACCAATGTCATAAAACAATATGTGTACTGACAGTTTAATGAGAAACTATTTGTTCTGTAAACCTTCATCTGAAGTACAATTAAAAAAGTTTTTTAAATAAATAAAAATAAATAAATTCTTTGGGGAAAAAAAAAAGGAGATAGAGATTGCTCACAGACTAAAATCATTTTCTATATGGATCCAAGATCTACTCATCCACTGGAACTGAATTTTAGTTCCAGCATGTTGTCAGAATTATTTGTGGCTCTAAGTAGCACTCTTTGAAGACAACTTTTGCCAGAAAGTTTCAAGACATCTAAGTGCAAGGATCAGAAGACCAGGAAGCATGAGAGGGATCAATAAAACTTGTGCTGGGCTGATTTCTAGAGCCCAGAAGTAGCTTCACCAAATACGTTTGCAATTGTAATTGGTTAGTGGGAGTTCTGCTTTTGTGGGCTGATGATTGGGCATAAATAATGTGGTTTCCCTGTCTGTCCCCCTCCCCCTTTCCTAAAACTTGGCTGTCAAGCAGGCTTTGGTCACATTTGAAAATGGTGGGATGGCAAGAAGGCCATTTTAATACTGATTCTTCTATAGAGGAAATCTTATAGCTGGGTGGTTGGAAATAAGCCCTTATTTAGTTCACATATGACCTTATCTCAGATTCATCCTTTTACTAAATATATGTCTATCTCTACAAATGTTTAGGATACACTGATGTTGCCTCTTTGCTTTTCCTGGTCACTACTATAAAAATTAACTAGATGGTTGAAGCAATACCATTTCAATTAAGTGGAATGCCTAATGCCAAGCCAAGATCACAATTTCAAAGTCACCCCCTGGTTTTATGAGAGCTACCCACACTTCATCCATATCCAAGGAGTGTGATGGTTATTGTCATCACTCTCCCTTTTTTTTCCCTAAGGAGCCCTGGTGGCACAGTGGTTAATCGTTCAGTCACTAACCAAAAGATTGGCTGCTGGAATTCGCCAGTTGCTCCTTGCTCCTCGGGAGAAAGATGTGGCAGTCTGCTTCCATAAAGATTACAGCTTTGGAAACCCTCAGGGAGCAGTTCTACTCTGTCCTATAAGGTCACGATTGGGTCGGAATCAACTCGACGGCAATGAGTTTTTCTTCTCCTGCTCTCCTGCTGTCTGCTGCTCCTACAGGAGAGGTGCTATGAGAGGCTGGGATGGCTCTGATCTATGCTCATTCTGATACCACTCAGAACCCTCTCAGCTCTTCCCTTCCAGCCCTTCACACATCTCATCACCTCATTCTCAGCCACTTGGGACAGCAGAAAGCAGAGTCCGACTAACCACACACTTCCTGACTCTCTGCTCTTTACAGAATGGACTGAACGGCCTGCATCTGGCCTCGAGAGAAGGCCATGTGAAAATGGTGGCTGAGCTTCTGCACAAAAAAATCAGTTTAGAAATGAAAACCAAGGTAAGTCTCATAGAGAAAGGGGGAGCTGTTTATTGAAAATTCAAGTTTGTGGGTCCCTCAAGTATTGTTGCAAACCCTGGTATAGAAACCAGCCCTTCATGAGAACAAACCAAAGCATGTTTCTGAATTTTTCTTATCCTTCCAATCACCTTCTAGTTCTGTGAGTCCCTGAAGTCACCTGAAAACACAGGATCCTGTTCCATCCAGGTTCGCTGGGCCTTGACTTTATTCTCATCACTAGGTCGTAAATCTAAACATGTAAGCCCTATTCTGGTGACTCCATGCTTTCTCAGGGTCCTTGGCTGTAATACAGGGGACTAAGGGCACTGAAAGTCAGGTGCCTTGGGTTCAAATCCCAGCTGAGATGCTTCATACTCTAAGAAAGTCTGGGATATTATTCAACCAAGGTGAAGCCTCAGTTTCTTCATCTGTAAAATTGGGATCATAATATTATTTACAGGATTGATATCAAAATTAAACAAGATAATGTACATAAAGTGCCTGGCATATAGAAAGGACTCAATAAATATTGGTGACTATGTTGTTATCAAGGGTCATAAAAGAAAATCTAGATGCTTCATCATTAACCTAAGTCCACAACAAAACTGTCTTAGTTATCTAGTGCTGCTGTAACAGAAATACCATAAGTGGACGGTTTTAATAAACTGAAATTTATTTTCTCACAGTTTAGGAAGCTAAAAGTCCGAATTCAGAGCGCCGGCTTGAGGGGAAGGCTTTCTCTGTCTGTCAGCTCTGGAGGAAAGTCCTTGTCTCTTCAGCTTCTGCTCCCTGGTTCCTTGGAGATCTTCATGTGGCTTGGCATCAGTCTTCCCCCATCTCTGCTGCTCGCTTGTTTAATCTCTTTTTATATCTCAAAAGAGATCAACTCAAGATACACCCTACGCTAATCCTGCCTTATGAACATAACAAAGGCAACCCATTTCCAAATAACATTATAACCACAGGCATAGAGGTTAGGATTTTCAACACATATTTTGGGGTACATAATCTAATCCATAACATTCCACCCTTTGGCCCCCCAAAATTCATATCTTTACCACATGCAAAACACATTCACCCCATCACATCATCTCAAAAATCTTCAGTCAACTCCAAGTCCAAAATCTCATCTTCTGAAGCATC
The DNA here is from genome assembly GCF_000243295.1 of Trichechus manatus latirostris. Taxonomy (NCBI): domain Eukaryota; kingdom Metazoa; phylum Chordata; class Mammalia; order Sirenia; family Trichechidae; genus Trichechus; species Trichechus manatus. Next base: position 2,400,670 of record NW_004444026.1, on the reverse strand, counting down.
TGAATCAAATATGGGTGAGACTTTAGGCGTAGTCCATCCTGGGGCAAAATTCCTTTTCATCTGTGAATCTGTGAAATCTGCAATGCAAGTTATGTGCTTCCAAAGTGCAATGGTAGAACTGGCACAAGGTAGACATTTCCATTACAGATGGCAGAAATTGGAGGAAAAAAAAAATAACGGGCAACAAGCAAGTCCAAAATGCAGCAGAACACATTACATTACCTTTCAAGGCTTGAAAATAATCCTCTCTTCTCTGAGACCATCTGGGCAATGGCTCTGCCCTCTAGACTCTGCCTGTTGGCCACCCCTTCTGGATTCTGAGTGGAAACAACTTGGCCCTGGGCTTCAGCTCTGCTTTCCAGGCCCTCTGGGATGGCACCTCTGCTCCCTTGGCTTTTGACAGCCCCGTTCTCCTAGTCCATCTGAGTGGTGACCTCACCCCCTCAGCCCCAGCAGCCCTTGTTCTTCTGCCCCTTGGGGGCAGCCCTGCCCCCTCAGCTTTGGGAGGTGGCCCCATACCCCTAGCACACCTTAACGGCAACCCCAGAACTGAGCTGGCAAAGATCTGACTCTTTGAAACCTAGGAAGCTGTGGCCCCACCCTTTGAGATTCAGGAAACTGTGGCCCCACCCATTGAAACTGAGAAGGCCCTGCTTCCCATGCTCGTTCCTACAGTTCTGCTGATCTCCGAGCTGCTCTAGGGATGGTCCTTTTTTTTTTCTTGGAGTACAGCAGATGTACAACCTCTGGCTTGTTTCCTGTCTGTGGAATTCCAAGAGGCAGACTGCGTGCATTCCTTTCGTTCTTTCTCTGTCCCCTTCAGTCTAAGCTAACGGGTTTTCTGCTGTGGTGGTTGGTTAGATCCATCAGTCATAGGCTTAATCTCTTTCACAAAAGATTGTGTAGCCATATCCTTGGTGAGCATTCTAAGACATGTGTCCTTAGTTTGTACAACAGAATTTTCCAAACCTTTAAGTTCTATCTTCATTTTGCACAGTTCATTTTTAAATCCATCTCTTTCCTCTAACATTGTACTATAAGTGGCAAGGACAAACCATGGCCCCTTTAAGGTCTTTCTTAGACAATCTCCTCAGTCAAATATCCAAGTTCGTCACTTACAAGTTCTACCTTCCACCAAACATTTGAACATAATTCAGGCAAGTTCTTTGCCACTGCATAAAAAGCATTGCCCTTCCTCCATTGTTCAATCACATGTTCATTATTTTCTTTTAATGTCTCACCAGAAGCACGTTTAATGTCCACATTTCTAGCAACATTCTGTTGCTGGCACCATATGTATTCTCTAAGACAATAGAGACTTTCTCTATAGCTCTCCTCACTTCCTTCTGAGCCCTCACCAGAATTGCCCTTGATGTCCATGATTCTACCAGCAGTCTCTTTAAGACAATACAGGCATTTACTATTGGACACCTTAAAACTCTTCCAGCTTCTACCCACTACCTAGTTCAAAAACTACCTCCACATTTTTGGTACCTTTTAGAGCAGCACCCCACTCTTCTGGTACCAAATTCTGTCTTAGTTATCTAGTGCTGCTATAACAGAAATACCACAAGTGGATGGCTTTAACAAACAAAAAATTCTTTTCTAACAGTTCAGGAGTCTAGAAGCCTGAATTCAGAGCGCTGGCTCAAGGGGAATGCTGTCTCTCTCTCTGTTGGCTCTGGAGAAAGGTCTTTGTCTCTTCAGCCTTCTGGTTCCTTGGAGATGTCTGTGTGGCTTGGCATCAGTCTTCCCCCATCTCTGCTGCTTGCTTGTTTAATCTATTTTTATATCTCAGAAGAGATTGACTCAGGATATACCCTACACTAATCCTGCCTCATTAACATAAGAAAGACAGTCCATTCTCAAATGGGATTATAACCACAGGCATAAAGGTTAGGATTTACAAACATATTTTGGGGAGACATAATTCAATCCATAACACAAACCCATTGCCATGGAGTTGATTCTGACTCATAGCAACTCTATAGGACAGAGTAGAACTGCCCCATAGGCTTTCCAAGGCTGTAATCTTTACAGAATCAGACTATCACATCTTTCTCAGATTGGCTGGTGGGTTCGAACTGCTGACCTTTTGGTTAGCAGCCGAGCACTAAACCACTGTTTACCAGAGCTCCTTAACCTAAGTCCGGTTCCTTGAATTTCTCCTTTTCCAGCAAGTCTTTCCCTGTTCAACCCCAAACTTATTGCCTTTCCTTACCAATTACCTTGAATAGCATTCTCTCTTTCTAGGAGGCATCTGGCACACGCTAACATCACACCTCTCACAGCAATAGAATTCTCCCCATATCAGTAGATTATAAACACCAGTAGCTTACGTTCAGAAACTGTAGAGTCGTGAAATTGATGCTCACCCACGGATTGAAAAATGTTTATTACTTACATGTGTGCATTTTATTTGTTTATTAAACAAGATGCAGCCAGGATTTCAAAACCAAACTAAACAAAAAAAACCCACCTCATGTACTAACTCGAATACTGTTTCCTCAATTCTTGTTTTCTCTTCTCTTCACGTGTTACTTTCCTATGATTTTCTTCTTAGTTTTTTCCCCCAGCTTCTCATTTTTCATTTGTTATTTATTAAATATGGTCTCACACTCACAGCCTCAATTGCATTTCCACACAGCAAACCGTTTGCCACCTCTTGAGCAGAGAACACAGAAGAGCAATATGTAGAGAACAGATATAATTTATGGTTATGAAGTGAACTACCACAATATTATGAAGGTAGAATCATCTCTTGAGGTAAAATTCTGTAATTTTCATGTCATTTCCTGAACATGAAAAGATCTGTCTGCACTTATTGGTAAAATAAACTCTTTGCTCTTTCCGTGTGTAAATGGGCTTTTTCTTCCTCCCCACCCGTGGCAAATACCAATTGCTTCCACCCTGCTCCTTCTGACAAGGATGCAATTATTTCTTCTTTGGATGCTTTCTTATACCTGGCTGCAAGCAGTGTGCCATCTGACGAGCTTGGTGTGCGCCAGAGAGCTTCTCTCTCCCTGGCGTTCCCCCAAGAGCCGCACAAACATTATGCTTCAACACTTTTACGCTTTCTGAATTTCCCCCTTTGATTGTTATTTTGCAAGTGAACACTCGGTGTATCCTTTTTATTTATAGGAATTTTATAAGCCAGTGTGGTTTCAGGATACCATACAGAAGGAGAGAGAGAAAGAAAAAAAAAAAAAGGAGAAACGGAAACCGTGGGCCAGGGAATAGTCATAACAGACTGGGGAATTGTAATGGGTTTCCCAAGCATGAGAAAGATTTTTTTTTTAAAAAAGGAAAAAAACCCAAAATACATGTTCCTAAAATGTGCTTAGAAATTGTAAAAGCACAAAATGAATGCATTCTCTCCCCCGTCCTCCTGTCTCCTCCCTTCAGAGGCCAGAGCTCCACACCAAAGCTGTTAATACAGGCTGGCATGGGGAGGGCTTTCATTTCCCTTGGAGAAAAGCATTCTCTGTCTCTCCAGCTCTCTCACTCATCCTCTGTTTGGGTTCCCTCAGCCCCTACTTCAACCGTCTTCCCTTCCGTGAGCTCTGTGACTCCCTGAAAATAGAGATATTGGGTTTTGTGAATTAACAGATAGTTAAGTAATTTTTCCTACTCCTTTGAGGACGTTTTCCTTCGTGCTGAGGGAGAGGCAGAGCAGACGAGGGTGCTCACCACGCCTCCTCCAGGGCCAAGGGGCTTGCCCTTGCCCCTTGCAGTGTGTGCGTGTGGAGGGAGTAGGTCCATTTTCCAGGGTCTTCCTTTTGATCTTATTTCCTCACCAGTGCTGCCTTCAGTCCAGATGCAGATGGTGGTATGAACCAAGATCCACAACCAGGGTTCCACATCTGACCAGCTTCCCGAAAATGGGGGAACCTTCTTCCCCTCAAAGGCAAGAGGGAAACTCTGATATGTTTGATTTCAGACAGGAAGGGCCAGATGAAAAGAAACATTCGATATGAGCTTCTTGAGGGCAGGGAGCCCGGGTCTTAATCACCTCTGTCTCCAGTGCCTAGCCCGGTGCCGGACACACACCTGCTCAGTAAGTGTTTGACGAAGGAATGAATGGACACAGCATAACAAAAACCCCATTGCTGTCCAGTTAATTCCGACTCATATTGACCCTATAGGACAGAGAAGAACTGCCCCATAGGGTTTCCAAGGAGCGGCTGGTGGATTCGAACTGCCGACCTTTTGGTTAGCAGCCAAACGTTTAACCACTGTGCCATCAGAGCTCTGGACACTGCATGCCTTCAGCTAAATGGGGAGACAGGAGAACTCCACTGGGAGTTCTGAGTCCTGATTTCGAGAGAAGGTTATGGTGCCAACAGCCCTGTTCCACTTGGTACAATGAGTGAGTCGGACCTGAGTGCCAAAACCTCTAAATGTAGGCTCTTTGGACTTCTGTGAAAAATTATTAATTAGCACCTGTACTTTCATCTCTGGCATTTATTCTCTGACCGATATTTGAGGAAGAACCCTTCTGTTTTTTAAGTGGGACTTAAGGACAAATCAAAAAGACAACTTCAGGAATCCACCAACAGGAAACTCCTACCTGGTCCAGGTGATGCTTTCAATAACTCAAATTACTAAAGAACAAGAAACAAAGACACGAGATCCCTTCCAGGCACTCAGTTTTGGTAAGGCTGCCTCATCCACCTGTGGATGCTGGAGTGGCAGTGGCCGGTGGCCACAGAGCTTGGTCCTTTGTGCTGCCCATTTCTTCCTCAGTGAGGCAGCTTTTCTTCCACGTCACAGCCGTTGAAAACCCTGTGGAGCGCAGTTCTACTCTGACACCCATGGGGTCAACTGGTTGACAGATGGCCACAGTGTGTGGACTGATTTTCAAGTTCCTGCTTATCTGGTCTTAAGTTTCCTGGCATAGATAGTGTTTCTGTAGCTTAATTAAAAACTATACATTGGCTAAAATTAAGTTGCTTGAACTCTTTGCTCCTTAAGTAGAATAGACAGATGGATACAGTTATGGTTCCATTTTCTCCAACTTGTCTTGTTTGATGGAAGTTGTCAAGCAGATCCAGTCTTGCCCAACTCTCCCTGCACAGGGTGGCAGTGCAGGGGCCCCGTCGGTAAGGGGCGCCATTGGTCAAAGGCCCCATTGGTCAGTCCACCCTTGGAGAAAGTACTGGTGTTCCAGCCCCAGGACATGGCAGGAGGCAGGGAGGACTGGCAGGAGGGCTGGGCAGCCAGGGATGTTGTTATCCTGGAAACAGACGAAGGCTGCTAGTCTAGCACCCTGTCTATGAAGTGTTGTTAAGTATCTAGGATGAATCTAGGTGAAAAACCCTGAACAATGCGCTCACTTTCTTAGAACCTGCCTGGTTTCTTGGTCTCTGTTATTGCTTCTTGTCTCTTCAAAAGTTTTCTTTGAAACTCTTAATGACCTGCCTCATTTTCTCCTAGTCCCTCTCTTATTTGGCAAAAACTTCATCAGACATTGTACTTATTAACATTTCAAATATTCTATCTTTGTATTTTCCTTTGCCAGTTTTTATTCCATTTTATTCTACTTATTTTCCCCATTTATCAGATCTTTACATGTTTCTTCTCTTCCCTACAAACATTTTATAGTTCTTTTTATTAACACCCCCAACTTCTTTACACATTTTTACCTTTTCCTTCTCTGCTTTCTACTTTTCTCACTCTCATCCCTTTTCATTTTCTCTTGGTCCTCTTTTTGGTCCATGGGTGTTACCCGTAACAGCATCAAGAGTGCCAAGCCCACTGCGTCTGCTGGCTTCTCTGAGGGCTCTGTATTATCCTGCAGAATTACAGGTTGAGAGGAGCCAAAAGGCCAGGGGAAACTAGACCTTGCGTGGTGAACGTTACAGTGTGTGTCCTGAGGAATGCTGACTGTTTGCCAGGCCAAGGACAGGAGGCTACGTCTGCTGCAGCACATTAGATGTTGAGTTTCTTTTTTTTTTTTCCCTTCGGGGTTATTTTTCATGGCGAATGGGAAGAATTTTCCTCTTTCTGCTTTTAGGATTGTTTCAAGATGTGTGATGGATCAGGCACACGTGTTTTCTATCGCATCTAGCCGTAAAGAAAGCCTATTGCCACTTCCTCCTGCCCACCAGGCACGCTTGGTCACATAAGTTTGACAGTCACTTATGATGCAGGCCCCATGGGAAACTTCCTCTGTTTTCTCCCCCGATGTGTTTCAGAAAGGGAACACGGCCCTGCACATCGCCGCCCTCGCTGGTCAGAATGAGGTGGTCCGGGAGCTGGTCAACTATGGTGCCAACGTCAATGCCCAGTCACTGGTAATGGCTCACTCTGGTCCCGAGCTGGACGGCATTGCCTTTCTTCTTCACTTGCACTTCCTGTTTTCACTTACATAGTAGACACACTGACTACAGCATTAGCACACACACACTGTGTAGCTGAGTCCCAATTTATCATCAGCGTGTTTCTAAGCAACAGTGATCCAAAAACCAGTTGCCGTCGAGTTGATTCCAACTCATGGTGATCCCATATGTGTCAGAGTAGAACTGTGTTCCATAGGGTTTTCAATTGCTGATTTTTTGGAAGTAGGTCACCACGCCTTTCTTCCAAGTCGCCTCTGGGTGGACTTGAACCTCCAGTCTTTCCGTTGGCAGCCAAGCGCATTAACCGTTTGCACCAACCAGGGACTCCAAGCAGTGATGAAGCCACCCTTTATTATTTTTTCATGCTTCGACTACACATTGTAAGTATGATGAGTTTGAGTCATTGTGGAACTCATCCCTGTTCAGTAGACAAGCCAAATATACATTTAATTATGGCTCATTAAGGGAGAGAAATTCTGCATGTGTGTATGGGGGAGGGGATGATAAAGAAGGAAGTAAAAATGGAGGGGAGAGTGTGAAAGAGGCTGACTGATGCTTGAGGGACAGAAATACAGACTATGGTGTGTCATCTCCACCTTGTGGCCTTTTGCAATAATGCTACGAAACTGTTTCTGAGTGACAGTGAGTTTTTAACAACAGGAGATATAGGTGGAGTTGTTGCCCCATAGGCTAAGTGAAAATAGAATGAAGAGAGAGCAGTCTTCAGGCTTAGAGAGTTCTGTGTCAGTTTTAGCGTCTTTCACTATTGTGGATGGATTTTAATGACTTTTTCTCTGTGGTTTACAGAAAGGCTTTACACCCCTGTACATGGCAGCACAAGAGAATCACTTGGAAGTGGTTAAGTTTTTACTGGAAAATGGAGCTAATCAGAGTATAGCCACAGAAGTGAGTACCTCGGAAAAAATGCCGGACCACCGAAAGTCTCCTGGCTGGACAACACTGGGGCTGAGCGGTAGCTTCCAGGGACATGGCTGGAGATGCATCCTTTTGTGATCAGCATACACCTTGTGGAGTGCTCTCTGCCTTCAGATCACTGCACTAATCCTGGGTGCTGTAGGGCTCCGCAAAGGTGTATAAGATGAAGTCATACGTCTTACTGAAAATTACATCAGGGTCTACTCTGTCATTCCCACTATCAGCAACACTTAAGACTCGACAGGAGTGTGTTTGTGTTTGTGTATGTGTGTGTGGTTGACAAGTCTGTCCTGGTCCTTAACAAAAGAGGAACTTGCCATGAACCCATTGTACGCCGTTGGACAAGTCACTTTAGCTCTAATCTTGAGTTTCTAATCTTTAGCTGTAATGAAATTGGACTCGATCATGACTAAGGCTTCTCTTGACTCTTAATTGTAAGACTCAGTGATTTCATGTCTGTTATTCTGCTTCATGAGTTCATGGGGTCTTGTATCCCTCAGTAAACAACTGAGGAGATTGATCGTAATAGCTCACGATAGAATCCTCCATGCCTCGCATGGTACTAGTATCCGGTAGGTGTCCATAATATTTGTGAAATGAATAATGAATAATAGTCTTTCATGTCCAAGGCACTACCCTGGTACCAGTAGATGGGGTAAGAGGGAGGGCAGGCAAAGAAACAGAAGTTCCTCAAAGCACTCAGTCGGACTAGAAACAATTATAAAGGATTATATATAATTACATAAATATACAAACAATTAAAAATTACATGTGTGCTAAAGAAAAATGACAGGAAGGCTCTGTAAGGTGACGGAGAAAGAAAGTGGGGTCAATCAAGGCTTCAGAGAGTAGGTGGCATTTAAGCTGAGCTTGAAGGTTGAAGAGGAATTTTAAGAGCAGAGAGTTGGAGGGGGGTCATTTCAGGCTGAGGGCCTGTTCTGACCAAGAGCCCTGAGGTGTGAAAGTGTGTGTCCTGTTTTGAGGACAGTGAGTGGTCAGATGTTGTCTGAGCAAGTCTGTCTTTCCTCTCTTCTGGCCAGGACGGCTTCACTCCCCTCGCCGTGGCTCTGCAGCAGGGCCACGAGAACGTGGTGGCACAGCTTATCAACTACGGAACGAAAGGGAAGGTGCGCCTCCCCGCCCTGCACATTGCGGCTCGCAACGATGACACCCGGACGGCAGCGGTGCTTCTGCAGAATGACCCCAACCCAGACGTGCTTTCCAAAGTGAGGACAGCTCTCTGGAGGATGAGGAAAACTAGGGCCTGGACCACGGAAACCCATGGGTTAGAGAGCACCATCCAGTCCCAACAATTTCCCAAGAATAGTCTAAGAAGCTCAAGCGGGTAGTAGCCTAGATCATAGATGATGCCAGCTGTGCAAACTGAGCACATCTTGCCTTCAGATTTCCATTAAGAATATAGAAGAGCCACAATGGACAGGTCCACCTTAAATCCCTGGTGGACTCCAGGAATAGTGTTCTTGGCAAGAAGCAGGAAAGGTTCTTATTGCTCCGGGTCATCCAGAGAAGTGTCCAGGGAGGACAGGATGGGTCTGTGACCAGAGGGAATCCCAGAAGGTGATGTTTTTTAATTTCATCGCCACTTTCTTCACCTGCCTACCCCCTGGTGGAGGGAGGTGTCCCCACATGTGGAAATGAGACTAGAGGTGCTGGCCTATGGAGAAAGGGTTCCTCACAGGGCTTGAACAGTTTGTTGCCTGAACACCCTATCTGATGTTTTGAAGCAATGAAATGCTGATCCGTTATCTGTAAGCTCAGAGTGTTAATTATATATCTTTTAATGGGAAAGGATTTGCATGGAGTTATTCACATAGTTCCCTGCCCCCACCCCACTTGGTTTCTCTGGAATATGGCTGACTGGGGTTAGGCATGATCTGAGGTTATGGAACAGAATGATGGGAATGGACACAACAAGAAGTCAAGGGTCTGCCGTTAGCCAGCCAGCTGAGTCACCAGACCCTTTGTGGAGTTGCAACAATCCCTAGAATTCAGATCATGGACCATATAACACTTTTCATTAATTAATTAAAATCTCTTCATTAATCATCATTCAGGTGAATGGGCCCTACAGAGTTTGAGGTAATCCTAGTCCATGTTTTGTCCACATAAACCATAAGGCAAATTATGGGGGTCACTCAGAGGTCGTACCTAGCTTTTGAATACAACTTGTCACAAAGTGTCTGTTAATCCCTTCAGCAAATGTTCCCATCAGTCAAAATCTGCTTTATGTATAGGGTCCCTTGGGCCGATTTTCAGATTCTCTGGGCTAATTCTGAGGTAGAAATGACTGTAAATCACATATGACAAGCTTTTTGCTCACTGTCTCTTGTGCCCTAGACGGGATTTACCCCACTCCACATTGCAGCTCACTATGAGAACCTCAACGTGGCCCAGTTACTCCTCAACCGGGGAGCCAGCGTTAACTTCACGCCACAGGTAATGCCCTCTGGCAGGTTCTCCCACATACTGGCCAGGGTTGTCTAGAATCTAGTAGCTCTTACTTCTCACTTTGGCACCATAAATTTCATCATTACTAGAAAAATGCCCGTGGGTAAAATAGCCTGGTGTCTATTCCATCTTTTTATGGACAGCTTTCTGGCCATCTGCCCCTCAGGTTTCACCCACTTTGTCTTGAGAAAGCACTGAACCATACTTGTCCATTCTAGAGATGGGAAAGCTGGAGAGGGTGTTGGTTTTCAAGTAGCTGGCCTTCCAGTCAGTTACATTTACTCTGGAAGACCTGGACTCAACCAACTTGGTGTGATGAACCACTGTGCTATTATGTCTCTGCAGCTTGTGAAATATTTCTTTTTTTTCAATTGTGATTTAAGTGAAAGTTTACAATTAAAGTTAGTCTCTCATACAAAAATTTATACATACATTGTTATGTGACCCTAGCTGCTCTCCCTATACTGCGACAGCACACCCCTCCTTTCCACCCCAGATTTCCCATGTCCGTTCAACCAGCTCCTGACCCTCTCTGCCTTCTCATCTCGCCTCTGGGCAGGAGCTACCCATTTAGTCTCATGTATCTACTTGAGCTAAGAAGCACACTCTTCATGAGTCTCATTTTATGTCCCATAGTCCAGTCTAATCTTTGTCTGAAGAGTTGGCCTCAGGAATGGTTTTAGTTTTGGGCTAACAGAGAGTCTGGGAGTCTTCTGGGGTCCCTCCAGTCTCAGTCAAACCATTAAGTCTGGTCTTTTGACAAGAATTTGAGTTCTGCACCCCACTTTTCTCCTGCTCCGTCAGGGACTCTCTGTTGTGTTCCCTGTCAGGGCGGTCATTGCTGGTAGCTGGGCACCATCTAGTTCTTCTGGTCTCAGGCTGGTGCAGTCTGTAGTTTATGTGGCCCTTTCTGTCTCTTGGGCTAACACTTTCCTTGTGTCTTTGGTGTTCTTCATTCTCCTTTGCTCCAGGTGGGTTGGGACCAATTGATGCATCTTAGATGGCCACTTGCTAGCTTTTAAGATCCCAGATGCCGCAGCTTGTGAAATATTTCTTAGGTGAGGAATGTCCTCACCATAGGGCTTAAAGTGGATGCTTGTACCAAAGCCGCTGTAGTCCTGGGGGGCAGGAAGGGACACGGGGAGTGGGGTGTGCAGAGGCTGCATTCAAGAAAAGGGTGCAGGCTTCTGACTGCTCTCTGCATCTTCCCCGCAGAACGGCATCACGCCGCTGCACATTGCTTCCCGCAGGGGCAACGTGAACATGGTGCAGCTCCTGCTGTACCGACAGGCCGAGATAGAAGCAAGGACCAAGGTAGGTGCCAGCAAGCTCGGTGGGAAGGCCAGGGAAGGAGCGCTGTCTTCAAGAGGCTCAGGTGGAGGAGGGGCTCTCGGTGACTTCATTAGGGATGTGCCACCAGGCTCCCGAGCCTGCAGGAGTTGCCAGAGTGCAGTGGGAGAGAAGAATAAGACTGTGCTGAAGGCGTGCTGGTTCTTAAGGAAACAGCCACTTCCACTGGGCTGGCAATGATGCTGCAGGCAGCCTTCTCTCCAAATGGCCTCTGATAATTGCCTCTTGGGCTTTCTGTTTCTGACTCTGTCTTTTAAAGGATGAATTGACACCTCTCCACTGTGCAGCTCGGAATGGGCATGTGCGAATCTCAGAGATCCTTCTGGACCACGGGGCGCCCATCCAGGCCAAAACCAAGGTGTGTGCCTCCTTCCTGTCAGGAGCATCTTTGAGGCAGGGCTCCAAGTCAGACAGACCTGGGATCAAATCCCATTTCTATAAAACGGAGGTGATAATACTACTTAATGGGATGGTGCGTGTAACATTAATCACAATTCTGTCACATGGAGAGCACTGGGTAGAATTCTAATTATTATCTAGATGAGGGTTAGCATGCTTTTTCTCTAAAGGGCCAGCTATTAAATATTTTAGTCTTTGTAGGCCACAGTCTCTGTTTCAAGGATTCAGCTGTGCCATTGTAACGCGAACGCAGCCACAGACAATATGTGAACTAGTGGCTCTGTTCCAATAAAACTTCATTTACAAACATAGATGGCGAGCCAGATTGGCCTGGGGGCTGCAGTATGCGAACCACTGATCTCGATCAATCCCTATCTCTTTTATCCTGGCTCTAGAAAAGACATGTCTCCAGAGCTGCCCAGGGTGTGAGAGGAGCCAGACACACTGAGAAGTCTTAGGGGCATGGGCCAGACTGGAGTGAATTAAATCAAAACAAAACAAAAAGTTCTTCTCAAGCACCAGAGCAAAGACTGATCCTTCAGTTCTAATGTGAGGTCATGAGTCTGCCTCAGCTAAAACTGTCAGACCACACAATGCTTCCTACTCCTTCTCCAGACCCTCAGCCCCATTCTTTGGGGTAAATTTAGAAGGCATGTCAAGTAGAGCAAGGCAGAAACCACGCCCATTCCTGACCATTGAGGAGGTTGTCTGTGAACAGTTCCCTGTCATAAAATTGCAGCGTGGTCTAATTTATTTCCTGAGGAAGTATAAGCTGAGTAGTCTGTAAAGTTGTCTTTAACTTGAGGCATGATTCACACTACCCAGGCTGGCCCTTTTGTGTGCGTGTATTTGTTGGGTGTTGATTTGTTGTTATTGTTAGTCGCTGCCCAGTCCATTCTGACTCATGGCGACCCTGTATATGCAGAGTAGAACTGTATCCTCCGCTACACCAGTTCGTTTTGCATTTAAGCCTTCATCCACTGCTGATGCGCTGTGCAACTTTGAGCATGCCTCTTTCTCTGTACCTCGGTTTCCTCATCTGGAAAGCTCTACCCTTCTTTGCTAAGATAGTTGGGATAATCACATGAGATAATGTCTTTA
>NW_004444026.1:2378050-2386965 GCF_000243295.1 Trichechus manatus latirostris | reverse complement strand
TTCTCTTTTGTTTCCCCAGAGCTTAACCCATCCTGGTGCATATCAATCACTTAATAAGTATTTGTTGAATTAATGTTTGAATGAGTGAGTGATTGAGTCTCCTCTGTGTTTTGTTTTGTTTTTTTTTTTAAACAAATTGCTGTGTAAGAAACAGAATCCCTAAAAGAATTTTTGAGTGGTATGTATTTGTTAGGGACAAAGAACAGAGGGATTTAGATCCAATTCTATTTCACTGCCATTAATTCCTTCAAAACCACAATAATTAAGGACTGCTATGTCAGGGGCCTAGCAGTGGTTAAGAGCTTGGCTGCTAACCAAAAGGTCGGCAGTTCGAATCCACCAGCACTCCTTGGAAACCCTATGGGGCAATTCTACTCTGACCTATAGGATTGCGATGAGTCAGAAGAATCAACTCAATGGCAACGGGCTTTTTTGTTTTGTTTTGTTTTGTTTTGTTTTCCGTTTCTGTCAGAGTCCTAGCAGGGTAACGAGTGCCAGGGGCAACCTCTAAATTTCCAGATGAATAGACGTTGATAGTGACAATGAAAACCCACCCAATTTCCCACCAGCCCGCTTCCTAGGCGCCTGGCGGGGGGCTGACAGGCAGGCTCTGGAGGCGTCTGGGCTGCGGGGGTGGTGGTGGCCAGAGCGGCACCTCCAGGCAGGTGGGTGAATCATCCCAGCCGATTCCAAGAGCCGCAGCAGCAGAGAGCAGCGCCGAAACATGGCTGAAGCGGGTGTGGGCTTTCTGGAGCAGCTCAAGGCCTGCATAATTTGGAGTTTGGCGTATCCCCCTCCGACAGTATCACCCAGTGCGTCTGCACCCCCCGCATCTCCCTAGTGACACCACCGGTGTCCCCTTGGACTTGTGCCTGGGGGCAAGTCCCCACTTTTCCTCCCCTCAGCTACGCCTCTGCGTGATGTGTGTTACCTGCAGGTACTAGACACTGTGGGCCATAGAAGAACTATTAGGCACAGTCACTGATCCTGCGAAGCGTGTAAGGAGAGAAGCTGCACAGGCCTGAAAAGTTAACATGAATACAGTTAGGCAGATACGTGAATAAGTGGTGATGGTGTAATAACAAAAGCCCTCAAGAGACTGGGGTGGTCTGGGACGCTTTCATGGAAAGGATGGGCCTGGTTGGAGCTGGCTCTGGGGATTTGGCTAGGTGGACAGGGGAATATTTGCAGTCAAAGAGACCAGCAAGAGCGTGGAGGTCTGAATGAACCAAGTTCTCTCAAGTGCCACGTGGAAGCCTCATGTCGGGAAGAAGTAGCGAGTGAGGTTGGAATCATAGTCCTGAATTTCCATGTTCTGCCCCAGAAGCCTTTGTGAATGCTTGTTTCTCCCTCCTCACCTAGAATGGCTTGTCCCCAATTCACATGGCGGCTCAGGGAGACCATCTCGACTGTGTTCGACTTCTATTGCAATACAACGCAGAAATAGACGACATCACCCTGGACCACCTGACTCCACTTCACGTGGCAGCCCACTGCGGTCATCACAGAGTGGCCAAGGTCCTTTTGGATAAAGGGGCCAAACCAAACTCCAGAGCCCTGGTGAGTGGGAGGCTGTTGGAGAAAGTGCGGAGGGGCGTGGGCAGAAGGGGACAGGACCTGAGCTGATGACTGAGCCCCAAGGGAAGGGCAGCAGCTTGCACCAGATGCTGCTCTGAAGATTCAGGGCCTCACAAGTGGTAGTTCCTGCTTTGGCACAGGAGGCAGGTTAGTGCAGATGCAGGGTAATAGCTTGGAGTTGACTCATCCTTCCATACTCTACTTCCAGCTGGGTGTCACCTCTTGCACCCAGTCACCGTGACCTCCAAGGTAACAGGCTGAGGTCAAGGGTAGTTTGGGCCCAGAGACCTGACTCAGGAGGCAATGTCCATGGTATGCATGTGGGATGGGACTCCCTCTCCAGTCTGAGGCAGGCCTGAAGCTCAGGGGCAGGGGTTTATTAGAGGCAACCTGGCTTTTTTACCTGCTTTGAGGTGCCTAAAGTGGCCTGAAGTAAACATGCTTCCTCTTCAGAGGGGCTTACAGTTGACAGTTTCATGGCATTTGGAGAGAGGTGAGTTTAGACCTAAAGTAAATTCCCTCCTGTGGCTATGGTTGCACTCCATCCTCCCCCAGGCCAGGGCCTCCCAGGGTCTTCTAGGCTGTAGCAAGCCTGGAACTCTGCACAGGACATGCCGCCCATGACACACCACCTCCCTCTGGCCATTCACAGAGGAGGAAATTGAGGGGCAGGGTATCCTCCAGGGATGGCAGAGGATAGCTCGTTCATTCATTCATTCAAAAAGGCTTTCACTGAGAATTTACCGCCTGCCAGGCACTGGGTTTCTCAACCTCATCACAGCTGACCTTTTGAGCCTGATAATTCTTTATTGTAGGGGGCTGCCCTGTGCAGTGTAGGATATTTTGCAGCATCTCTAGCTTCCATACGCTAGATGCCAACAGTACCCTCCCCGTGAAGTTGTGACCATCAAAAATGTCTCCAGATAATGCCACATGTCCCCTGAGGGGCAAAATTGCCCATGCTTGAAAACCACTGTCCTAGGGGCATAAAGTAGTAAAACAAACAAACAAAATCCTGTCCTCATGGAGTGTACATTCTAGTATATCACTTTAGAGCAGAGCAGATATACAGAAATCCATTTTACTAAAACAATGAGTGGTTTCGGGGAAAAGGAATATTATCTACTTCACAAAAGTACTCCTTACTGTAACTTTCTCCCTAAGGTAACTTTAAACAGCAGGCTCTTTGGGTGCATCCAAAAATATGATAACAATTTTTCAAAAGTTTATAGACAACATGCTCAGGATCATGCCTGATGCATAAAGTGAGAGCCCCCTGTCTCTTACAAGCTTTGTATTAACTGGCATTTTATTCTCTGGGATTCTTCTAAGAGGCTGTGGCAGAGGCCGCCTTTTAGAACAGCAAGGTGATATTCTGGGTGTTCCTTGGGCTAGTGTGTAAGCTTTCCTGCTTGTCTCCCTTCATGTGGGGCTGCAGAATGGCTTCACCCCCTTACACATCGCCTGCAAGAAGAACCATAACCGTGTCATGGAGCTGCTGCTGAAGACCGGAGCCTCGATTGACGCTGTCACCGAGGTAGGAGACACTGTGCACACGAGCGTAAGGTCCCTGCCCTGTTGTCTTCTTCCAATAACATGCATGTCTCCCTTCTCGGAGAGCTGTTCAGTTGTAGCTCCGCACATGCACAGTTGCAAGGTTGTGTGTTGTACATGTGAGATAAAAATTGAAACGTAGACTGCTCGAAGGAATGAAGGCATAAATCAGAGGTGACTAAGATGAGGGTATATGTGTCATGTCTTAGGGAGCTTTCCAAGGTCAGATGCTATTTTTCAAGTTTTCAAAGTGGGCAGAACTTGCCCCACAGTGATTTTCCTCCAGCCATTTTCTGGGAAGCCAACCCACCTCATTTAACTCCCTTTTCTTATATAACCATTTGTAGAGCCCCTAAATGCAAGAAAGCATTGGATATGCCCTTGCTTTCTCTCTTCTCTGGTGGAGCAGAGAAGGACTTCTTTCTCTTGTGTGTTCCAGTCCGGCCTGACACCTCTCCACGTGGCTGCCTTCATGGGGCACCTTTCCATCGTGAAGAACCTCCTGCAGCGGGGAGCGTCGCCCAGCGTCTCCGCCGTGGTGAGTCATAGGAAGAGCAAGCCTCCCAAGATCTCCTCTCCTGGGATAGAGGTAGAATTCTCAGGCCAGTGGGGGCTTCAGACTTGAGGAGAACATCCCCATATACTAATGCTTTCCCAATTAAACTTTTCACATATCTGTAAATCTTGGAGTTTTTATTTTGGACCATAATTTGAGAACTTCTGTAAGTGTTATCTGGGTATACATTTACATTAACATTCATTAGCTCTGAGGTTTTCTTTTCAGTGTGCCCAGAATACACACACACACACATTTATACACATGCGCACACACACCAGGCGTCACCAGGCTGAAAGAGCTGCATGCTGGGGAAACTTCATCTCTTGCATGAAAACCTGCCAAGACTCTCCCAGCTGGCACTCTGGAGCTCTGTAAGGGTCTTTCTGGAAACCCAGCATGTGTTCACACTTCTGTAATTTTGTTATTTTACAGAAAGTGGAGACCCCATTACACATGGCAGCCAGAGCAGGGCACACCGAAGTGGCCAAATATTTGCTCCAGCACAAAGCCAAAGTCAATGCTAAGGCCAGGGTGAGTTTTGGAGGTGGGAAGGGAAGGATCCTGGAGTGTAAGCAGTTCAAGTGCAGCGGGGAGAAATCCATCCTAATTAGAGGTCTGGCCGCAGCGCTTGTAGCACGGAGATTATTTGCGATTGTCTTTTAGGTTGCACTAAACTCTCAGATTCTGCAGGCCATATTTTTGGGTCAGAGAGCTGTGGTTTTTTTAGGATAATGAAAGCCTCAAGTCCAAGGAGCATGGCTGGCCTGGCCTGCAATGTTTATTGGGCTAAAAGGCTTTTAGGATGAGAGCAGTCATGGTATAAGAAAAGAAGCAACTTTTTGAAGAAAATGTTGCCAATGAACATAAGCCAGGAATTACTTGGTCTTAAGAATGGAGGATTCCCTCTTGTTGTAAAACACGTTTTTGAGGAATTGGGAGAGTGAAAAAGAAGCTGATGAGTTTGCGAATTGATTGGATGTGGCCAGAATCAGGCCTTCCTAACCCAACAGACAATGGAAGGCTCCATTTAGAGTTCAGTCAGTGATTTGTGTTTGGGCCACATGAGAGATGCCTCCAGGCCCCATAACACAGACACCCAGACGACTGAACGCCTTCTTCAGCCATCAGGCATAAACAGGAAGTGGGGCAGAAGGGGGATACAACGTCATCTTCCCCTTCAGCAGTGTCTTCCACAACCCCAGGCCTAGAGATAATCAAAGTGGACTTCAGAGAGACGAGCGTCCACTCAGGCACCATTTGGGAGACAGTAATTACAACCACAATGTATTCATTACCTATCATGTGCCAAGAGTCCCTGAGTGGTACACGTGCTTAACATGCCGAGCTGCTAACCCAAAGGTTGAAAGTTTGAGTCGACCCAGAGATGCTTCAGAAGAAAGGCTTGGCAATCTGCTTCTGAAAGATCACAGCCTTGAAAACCCTATGGAGCACAGTTCTGCTCTGATACGCATGGGGTTGCCATGAGTCGGAATCAACTTGATGGTTTATTAAGTGCCAGGCACCACAAGGAACACTTCATATACAATATCTTCCTGATCTGAACCATAGTGGTGTGAGGTAGATATTTATTATTCCCATTTTACAGATGGGAGTGCTGAGTCTTTTGGTTGTTGTCGTGTGCCATTGAGTTGATTCTGACTCATAGGGACCCTACAGGACAGAGTAGAACTGCCTCATAGAGTTTCCTAGGCTGTAATCTTTATGGGAGCAGATCGCCACATCTTTTCTCCCACGGAGCTACTGGTGGGTTTGAACCACTGACCTTTTGGTGAGCAGCCAAGTACTTAACCATTGTGCCACCAGAGCTCCTTGAGCCTTTGAGTAGTTAAGTGGAAATAACAACTAATTTGAAGGATTAAATAAGATAGAGGATATTGGTTTCTGTAAGTCAACCTGATTTGAATCCCAGCTCTTCATCTTACTAGCTGTGTGACCTTGCGAAAGTCACTTAACTTCTCTGGGCCTCAACTTCCTTCGCTATAAAATGAAGAGTTGGATTAGGTAAACTCAACATTCCCTGTTGTTTGTTTTCACTTTGGGGTCCAGGATGACCAGACCCCACTTCACTGTGCAGCTCGGGTCGGCCACACAGAAATGGTGAGACTCCTGCTAGAAAACAATGCCAACCCCAACCTGGCCACTACCGCCGGGCACACCCCCCTGCACATTGCGGCCCGAGAAGGCCATGTGGAGACAGCCCAGACCCTTCTGGAATACAGAGCATCCCAGGCCTGCATGACCAAGGTACAGCCTTCCTTCTTCTTCTCCCAGGAAGCCACAGGCTAGTCCCAACTGGGCCTGTGTGTGGGAGGGGGTTCCTGTCTGATCCTCTTTGTTACCTTGATGACGATGACGTTGAAAGCAGCTGGGAGGGCTGACACCCAGAGGACTGGCTGCCATCTGCAAGCCTGATGTGCTGTCATCCTTCCCCAGAAAAAATGGTGAACCATAGTTTCTCATGCATGCACTAACCCAACATCCACTTATCACAGAACAATTATTTGTTGCGCATGTACTCTAGACAAAAGACGGATAGGTGCTGGGAATTCAACAAAGATTGACTCAGTCCCTGCCCTCAAGTAGCTAGCATCCCAATAACAATGCATGATGGCTTTATACTATATCACAGAGAAGTACTAATGATGAGTGGTAAAGGAAGCTGCTAATTCCCAAGCTTCTTGGCCTCTTGGAAGGATCAAAAATTGCTTTGTCCTTCATTTTATTGGCATCTCCATGCCAGTTAAGGTGGTAAACCTCCTTTGCCATGGGCCCTTTCTCCAGGGAGGACAGCTGTGTCTTCCCGCGGTCCTGACAGCCTGTGTTTCTCCTCAGAAAGGATTTACCCCTCTCCATGTGGCAGCTAAGTACGGGAAGGTCAGGGTGGCAGAGTTGCTGCTAGAACATCCAAACGCTGCTGGAAAAGTGAGTCCGAAATTCTCTCCCTCCTTTAGGTTAGAGGGAAGAACAAAGACTAAAGCTGGTTGTACCTTTTAGTGACTCCAGGTCATGATTGGCTCTGGAATTATTTTTAACCAGATTAAAGAGAGATATTGGTGGTTCAGTGGTAGAATTCTCACCACCATGAGGGAGAGCCGAGTTTGACTCACGGCTGATGCACCTCATGCACAGCCACCACCCATCTGTCAGTGGAGGCTTGTGTGTTGCTATGATGCTGAACAGGTTTCAGCGGAGCTTCCAGACTAAGACAGGTTAGGAAGAAAGGCCTGGCAATCTACTTCAAAAATTCAGCCAATGGAAACCCTATGGATCACAATGGTCCGATCCCGTTGTGCAGGGGACCTACGCAACAGCAGCCAACCACAACAGCAACATAGCTAAAGGAATCCCTGAAAGAAAATTCCCTGGAATGAAGGCTATTCTCTTTTGTGTTTGACCCCTGTGTAGAATGGCTGGACTCCTCTGCACGTGGCTGTTCATCACAACAACGTGGATATTGTCAAACTGCTGCTTCCCCGGGGCAGCTCCCCACACAGTACTGCTATGGTAAGGCCTTTCTCTACAGACTCGATGCTCTTGACTGAAACGTTCTCATATCCTTGGCCCCTGGAGAATAGGCCACTTGCCAGTCCTCCAGGGTGGGTTGTTCCAAAAGAGTTTTTCTGTTTTTTTTATTTTTACCTCAGAAATTTCACCTCGACTTCACAAATGTTACCTGCAGTATAATTGCTGCTATTTGGGGACCAGGAGTGGAATGAGAAATGGCTAACACTTCTTAGCAACAGGTTACCTCACCCAAGTGGAATTCATTTTACACAACAAATGTTTTCCCCCAGCAGCTGCATGTCAGCTGGTGTCATGGATTGAATTGCGTCCCCCAAAAATGTGTCAGCTGGGCTAGTTCATGATTCCCAGTATGATTGTCCACCATTTGGCCATCTGATGTGATTTTCCTATGTGTTGTAAATCCTACCTCTATGATGCTAATGAGGTGGGATTAATGGCAGTTATGTTAATGAGGCAGGACTCAATCTACAAGATTAGCCTGTGTCTTAAGTCAATCTCTTTTGAGACATAAAAGAGAGAAGTCAGCAGAGAGACATGGGGACCTCATACCACCAAGAAACAAGAGCCAGGAGAATAGCACGTCCCTCGGACCCGGGGTCCCTGCACTGAGAAGCTCCTCAACCAGGAAAGATTGATGACAAGGACCTTCCCCCAGAGCCAACATAGAGAGAAAGCCTTCCCCTGAAGCTGGCACTTCTAGCCTCCTAGACTGTGAGACCCCCCCACACACGTCTGTCAGTTTGTCATACTGTGGGGGCTTGAGTGTTGCTGTGATGCTGGAAGCTATGCCACCGGTATTCAAATACCCTCAAGGTCAACCATGGCAGACAGGCTTCAGCTGAGCTTCCAGACTAACACAAACTAGGAAGAAGGACCTGGCAGTCTACTTCTGAAAAGAATTAGCCAGTGAAAACCTTATGAATAGTAGCAGATCATTGTCTGATATAGTGGCTGAAGATGAGCCCCTCAGGTTGACACTCAAAATACGACTAGGGAAGAGCTGCCTCCCCAAAGTAGAGTCGACTTTAATGATGTGGATGGACGCGAGCTTTTGAGACCTTCATTCGCTGATGTGGCATGACTCAAAATGAGAAGAAACAGCTGCAAACGTCCATTAATAATCGGAACGTGGAATGTACGAAGTATGAATCTAGGAAAATTGGAAATTGTCAAAAATGAAATGGAAAGCATAAACATGGATATCCTAGGCATTAGTGAGCTGAAATGGACTGTATTAGCCACTTTGAATCAGACAATCATATGGTCTACTATGCCGGGAATGACAAATTGAAGAGGAATAGTGTTGTATTCATCGTCAAAAAGAACATTTCAAGATCTATCCTGAAGTACAACACTGTCAGTGATAGGATAATATCCATGTGCCTACAAGAAAGATCAGTATTCAAATTTACGCACCAACCACTGAGGCCAAAAATGAAGAAATTGAAGATTTTTACCCACTTCTGCAGTCTGAAATTGATCAAACATGCAATCAGGATGCACTGATAATTACGTGATTGGAATGAGAAAGTTGGAAACAAAGAAGGATTGGTAGTTGGGAAATACAGCCTAGGTGACAGAAACGATGCTGGAGATCAAATGATAGAATTTTGCAAGACTAACAACTTACTCATTGCAAATACCTGTTTTCATCAAGGTAAATGGTGACTATACACGT
>NW_004444026.1:2369314-2370926 GCF_000243295.1 Trichechus manatus latirostris | reverse complement strand
GACAAAGAGGTATTTAATATTTTCTTGTAATTAAAATTAAAAAGGAGGAACACTAGAATGATTTACATGAGTCTTCAAAGAGAATGATGTTTTATTCAGTTTACTTCTTTGAGTAAACTACAGCTTTTCCTTTACCCATAAAATCTATTTTACAGACTGACGCTGGTGTCCCTTCCACTGTCCTCCAATGCTCTAAAACTGGGATTTTACTGTATTGAGCCTCTTCTTTTCCCCTTGCCTTCTCCTTATCCTGGCAGAATCAGAAGTGTTGGTTTTCACAGTAGGACCGTGGCTGGCAGGGGGAATATTCAGTCAGATGAATGCAGGCCAAGGTGGAGAAACCATGAGACTTACAACAAATCACATGTTAGGTAGCCATCTGCTATGGGCCTAGGCTGGGCATAGGCCCAGAAAGTCCTGCCCAGGAGGCCCTTAGGCCTGGCCTTCCCCTTAGCCCTGACTGCTTTAGGGCCGTGCCACTCAAAGTATGGTCTACGGACAGCAGCATTACCTGGGAGCCTGTTAGAAATGCTGAATCTTGGGCCTTCTGAATCAGAATCTGCTTTTTCACAAGATCCCAGGTGATTTGTATATGCATTGGCATTTGAGAAGCACTGCTCTAGTTGAAAGAACCTAGGATTTGGAGTCAGAAGGCCAGAGTTGGATTACCTGTTGTTCCACTTAATAAGTGACATCAGATAAAACATTTAATGGCATAATATTAATAATATTAGTGGTGCAAATGGTTAACATGCTCAGCTGCTAACCGAAACTTTGGAGGTTCAACTCCACCCACAGGCGCCTCAGAAAAAATGCCTGGCAATCTACTTCCAAAAACTCAGCCATTGAAAACCCTGTGGAACACAGTTCTACTTGACACACTTGGGGTCACCATGAATCAGAACTGACTCCGCAGCAACTGGGTTTTGGGGGTTGTTTTTGGTTTTTGTTTTACTTACCTTCCATAGTCCAGTGAAGTTCAAAAAAGAGAATGTAGGTGAAAATGGTTTGTAACAGTGATGACCAAAGTAGCCAGTCTGTAGACTGTTACCTGTCTGCAGTGGGATAAGGAGCTTGTCCAGAATGCAAATCCATGTACTGCTGCCTTCATTGAGAAAGTCTTGCAACCCCCATCCACTTCCACCACCAAAAAAAGTCAGCTGAATAAACAGTTCACAGTGACATAGTTGATTTACTTTTGAGCCAAGCTCCTTACTCTTGTGATGGACCTGTAACAGCTTGTGAACCAGCAACCCATAGACCGTGCTCTAGCAGCACTGCAAAACCATGATGCAAAAGTTTATTGTTTTTATACCCTGATTTTGGAAAGCACTTTCATATATATTATGATATTTGATCCACAACAACAACTTTGAGAAATGAACAAGTAGATGTTACTATCTACTTTTAAGGAGTTTTTTTTAAAAAAAAAAGAAAGAAAAGGAAGCCAAGGCTGTTGAATATCTTGCCCCAGGTTGTACAACTATTGTAGTAAGGGTGGAACTAGGCCTGGCTCCCACATCCTCAAATCCCTTGCCTGGTGCGTGCCCTTTTATGCCATGCTGCCCTGGTGGTGTAGTGGTTAAGAGCTATGGCTTCTAACCAAAAGATC
>NW_004444026.1:2366915-2367771 GCF_000243295.1 Trichechus manatus latirostris | reverse complement strand
TCCTGGGTGACACCAGCCCTTCTCAGTGGATGTCCAAGCAGACAATTTAAAAGTTCAGGCATGCACCCATGTTGTGAGCTCAGCATTCCTGTAAGCAGACATAGGATGGCTTCTTCTGTTTCAGAATGGCTACACCCCTTTGCACATCGCTGCCATGCAGAACCAGATGGAGGTAGCCCGCAATCTGCTGCAGTATGGGGCGTCAGCGAATGCAGAGTCGGGGCAAGGAGTGACACCCCTCCACCTGGCTGCCCGAGAGGGTCACACAGAGATGGTTCATCTACTCCTCTCCAGACAAGCCAACAGCAACCGGGGGAACAAGGTAAACATGGTGTCTTCGACTTTGCCCTGCAGTGTCAGCGATGTGAGTGCCAGCTAACTAGATAGAATATCTGAATATTGAGCACCTACTATGTGCCCAGGTTCTGGATTAGATGATGGTGTGTGTGCATGTGTGTGTGCATGTGCGTGTGCATGTGCGTGTGTGTGTGTATAATCTCTACAACAACCTTGTAGAAGTTTTATCTCAGTTTTACAAATAAGGAAACAGATTCAAATAGATTCCCAAGGTTGCATAGTCCTAAGCTAATCAGTGGTATAACTAGGATGGACCCCGAGCCTACCTGATGCCAGACCCTTTGCTGATTCTTCTACACGACTGTTTTTCTAAATAGACTGAGTCAAGAATCTGCCAAGATCAATATTAAAACCTACAATACACTTTCTCAAATATAGGCCAGTGTCTATATTCAGGATTGTGTTAAATAATTTGGTGCTAGCAATTCATTTTCTGTGGGAGAAGATATTTTTAAAAATACTGACCTAACCTGAAGGATGTAATCTTTGTCACTAAATT
>NW_004444026.1:2363789-2364898 GCF_000243295.1 Trichechus manatus latirostris | reverse complement strand
CTAGGTGGATGGCCCTCCATCTGTTTGTGTAAATAAAGTTTTATTGGAACACAGTCACACCCATAATATGTTGGCCATAACTGCTTTCTCATTACAATGAGAGAGTTGGGTAGTTGCAACAGAGACACAAGCCTAAAATATTGACTGTCTGGCCCTTTATAGAGAAAGTTGCTGACCTCTGATCTAGTTTAACCATCTCTTTTTTTAGATAAGAATATTGAGGCCCAGAGCAGGAGAGCTTTGCCCAAGTTCAAATGGCTCATTGGTGGCTGCAGAGCCAGGTTCGGCTCCCTCAGTACTTGCATTGTGGCCTGGAATTCAGCACTGGATAGAAGGTGATGAACATCTTTTTCTTTCCAGAGAGGACTCACTCCCCTCCATCTGGTCGCACAAGAAGGCCACGTTCCAGTGGCAGAACTGCTGATCGAACGCGGTGTCACAGTGGATGCCACCACCCAAGTAAGGCAGGCAGCCTCACACTTCAGCCTGTGCGTCGTCCCCACCCTTCACCGCACCTCCACACTCACGTGGTCCTTCCCGGTGGTAGCACCCCTCATACTTCAGAAGAGTCCTTCCACAGAGCTTTGAATCCAGTGGTGCATTTTTCTGCTCTCACTCCCTCATGCTAGGAGTGGAGTTTGCAAGAACCAATCCTAATTATCTCATGTCTCAGTTGGGAATTTTCAAACATTTGCTAGACCTTTGAGCCTCTCTAGTGGGAAACTGAGGGGAGGGACTGTCTGATCATGATTTCAAGATCCCACCTCAATAATGTCAAAATGTTAGGCTTCTCTGCATTCACGCAAAAACTCAGCCCCTGTTATTTAAGCATTTAGCTAAATTCAGTTCAACTTTCTTTGAATCTCCTCTGTGTGCAAGGAGCTATGTGAGGTGGAGTGAGAATACTCCTGTGGTCAGCACACATCGTACCTGCCCTTAAGGCATTTGCAGCTCAGTGTGGAGGAGATTGTAAGAGACAGGAATGAACAGTGAAATGTGATAACTGGTAGAAGAGAGGAACTGAACGACCTGGGAGCACAAAGACAGAAGAGTGTTTCCATTTGATGGGAGGAGGGAGGCTTCATGGAAGAAGCATTTTCACCACAAGA
>NW_004444026.1:2329981-2361635 GCF_000243295.1 Trichechus manatus latirostris | reverse complement strand
GGGACTGTCCACTCCCAGGCTGAACAGTGAACCTTGGAGGTAGCTTCACCACTGAGCTAAAAGGGTGTCTGGGGGCCATACTTAGGCTGATGTTTCTTAAGTGCCAAATTAGGATGCAGTGAGAAGCTGCACTGGGCACACTTAAGGCTCTGCCACAATTTTAAACTTTGACCCTGAAAGAGGAAATATGGAAAATGTATTTTTTAATGTTGTGTGCAATAGATGGATAAGCTCTGTAGTATGTGGGAGGTTCTTCCTCTAATAGTTAACCTTGCCAAAACATCTACCTCGTTTTATAGGAAGGATACAGCCCCTTGTACCAGGCGGCCCAACAAGGACATACAGACATCGTAACTCTTCTTCTGAAAAATGGTGCTTCCCCAAACGTGGTTGGCTTGGTAAGTATCAACTGGTTTTCTGATTTCAGACTATTGATCTCCATGGGCAGCCCTGTGAGACTTCCATTAACCATAAGGGTTCATTTGGATGTAAAAAATGACTTGAATTCTACTTCCAGCTTGGCCAGTCGTTTGCTCAGTCTGTGCTTACTGCACTGTATCGGGGAGCTGGGACGGGCTGCAGGGCCATATAGTTGGAGCGGCTTGGGGTACCCAAGGGCACAGATGTTGTGACCAGTTTTTCTTTCTGGTTAACTGAAGGTTATCCTTTTAAGCATCATTTATTTATTCTGCTTTTACTTTTGTCTAAATCCTCCTATTGAATCCCTTTCTAAATTCTATGAGGCTGCTTCAAGTATGGTACAAATGAGCAAAATTAAATGTCTTGGGTAGTTCATGATCTTTTGGGGCCTCAGGATTATCCTTACCAACATCCATGATCATTGTTGATGGTATGAATTTTCTCATCTTAAAATGTGGAAGTTTTATTAGATTGTCTCCATAGCTGCTTCCAGCTTTGAAAGTATATGGGCCTTTGATTGTAGATGTGGTTGCTGAAATTATAACTGTGGATGGGGCTGAACCTGTATGGAGCCTAGGGCACATTCTACTGCTAGAGAACTTTAAAAAAAAAAAAAGGCTCAATGTCAGTTTATTTTTGCATAGCTCTTTCTCTTAGCCACCTCTTGTCTGTCAGTTTGTCGTACTGTGGTGGCTTGAATGTTGCTGTGATGCTGGAAGCTATGTCCCTCAGGTTGGACGGCATTCAGAACATACTGGGGAAGAGCTGCCTCCTCAAAGCAGAGTCGACCTTAATGACGTGGATGGATTCAAGCTTTTGGGACCTTCATTTGCTGAGGTGGCATGACTCAAAATGAGAAAAAACAGCTGCAAACATTCATTAGTAATCTCAATGTGGAACGTACAAAGTATGAATCAAGGAAAACTGGAAGTCATCAGAAATGGAATGGAACACATAAAGATCAATATCCTAGGCATTGGTGAGCTGAAATAGACTGGTATTGACTATTTTGAATCAGACAATCACATGGTCTACTACGCCGGGAATGACAAATTAAAGAGGAATGATGACATCATAAAGAATATTCACTGTCAAAAAGAACATTTGAAGATCTGTCCTGAAGTACACCCACAAGGAAGAGCAGTTAATACAACATTACTGAAATTTACACACCAATCACTAATGTCCAAGATGAAAACATTGAAGACTTTTACCAACTTCTGCAGTCTAAAATTGATCGAACATGCAATCAAGATGCATTGATAGTTACTGGTGATTGGAATGCGAAAGTTGGAAACAAAGAAGAAGGACGAGTAGTTGGAAAATATGGCCTTGGTGATAGAAACCGTGCTGGGGACTGCATGGTAGAATTTTGCAAGACCAACAACTTATTCATCAGAACTGTTTTTTCAACAATGTAAACGACGACTGTACACATGGACCTTGCTGGATAGGTACATAGGAAACAAATCAACTACATCTGTGGAAAGAGACAATGGAGACGCTCAATATCATCATTAGAACAAGGCCAGGGGCCAACTGTGGAACAGACCATCAATTGCTCATATGCAAGTTCAAGGTGAAGCTGAAGAAAATTAAAACAAGTCCTTGAAAGCCAAAGTATGACCTTGAGCATATCCCACCTGAATTTACGGACCATCTCAGGAATAGATTTGCAGCACTGAGCACTAATGACCAAAGACCAGACGAGTTGTGGAATGACATCAAAGGCATTTTGCTGCAGATAATTCAAAAGCAGTTGCAGCAATACATGGACAGGGAACTGCCAGAAATTCAAACCAGATTCAGAAGAGAATGGGGAACGAAAGATATCATTGCTGATGTGAAATGGCTGAAAGCAGGGACTACCAGAAAAATGTTTGCCTGTGTTTTATTGACTATATGGATCATAACAAATTGTGGATAACATTGGGAAGAATGGGAATTTCAGAACACTTAATTGTGCTCATGTGGAACCTGTGCATAGACCAAGAGGCAGTTATTAGAACAGAACAAGGGAATACTGCATCGTTTAAAATCAGGACAGGTGTGCATCAGGGTTGTATCCTTTTACCATACTTACGCAATCTGTATCCTGTTCCTACTCTTCTTCCCAGAATGGAGCCACACCTCTGGCAATAGCGGAACGCCGGGGCTACATTTCTGTAACTGACGTGCTCAAAGTTGTCACAGATGAAACCAGTGTGAGGGTATGTCTGCTTCTCCTCCTCGCTTCCCTCCGAAACACACAGCCGGACTGACAAGGTGTCCCTGTGGGTTAACCTCCCCAAAGTGGAGTGAATTCCTTGGCTGTACACCTAGTAGGAAGCCAAAAGAGTGGGGAAGATTGTTCCCCATCCATCAGGCCAAGTTGTACTGCCACCTAGTGGCCTGAGGAATTGGGGCTGAGACCAGACCTAAAGGGGCAGCAGCAAGGTAGGGTTTGGGGAAGAGATTGGGAAATGGGAAGCTGGAATTTCCTGCTTACCCTCCTCATGGTTCCTGCCACACATCTGCTTCCAGGCTGAGAGCCTCTTAGCTTTGGTTTTCTTCATTTGGGATAAGTCTCCTTTTCCGTCTCCTCTCCACCGTCTCCACAATTGTGACCAGGTAACTGCTGGGTTGGTGAAGGGCCCAGTATTCCATTTGGGTTGAATTCTCTGCTTCTTCTCCTTTTAGTTAGTCAGTGACACGTCCCTGAGTCGCCCGGAGACAGTCGATGAGATTCCGGATGTCTCTGAAGATGAAGGTAAAGTCTGGGATAATGGGCTCAGGCTAAAGGGAAAGGAGGGGCTCTGAGTACTCACTGAGTAGCTTCCTGATACCTCAAGGGTTCTCATGACACACCCAAGTTCTGTGGACCTGAACTGAACCTGGAAATAGCCACCGTTTTAAAAAATGTTGTCTGTTGTCACAAACACTCCTTTAATATAATTTCAGGAGAAGGAAGATTTACATCTGAAGTTAAAATATAAAATCCCATGAAGTTTCATAAATAGCTATGGGTATGCATATCTTTGACATGTGCATCAAACTGGAGTATAATTCTACTCAGATCACTTCTCAGAGCTGTGAGGAACTGTAATAAACTTCTGCCTAGTGCTTTCCTCCTGCTTTGAACAAATAACAAACTGATTATTTAAAATCTGTGAGAATTTCTTTTAATAAGCTGCTCTTCTAACCCCAGTTTGTCAATAAAATTTTGGGTATATCTATTATTATGGCACTATTTGAGTTTCAATGTCCATGAACTACAGAATTTTTTTTTTCCCCCACTTCAAATAAGCCTTATTTCCTCACTTAAGTTTAGAGGGGACCCTTGTGATATAAAATGGTGGGGTTGGACTGGATTGCCTCTATGGTCCATTCGGTCTCTAGTTCAGTGGTTGTGTAACGTTGTCAGCTAGAAGATGAAAGATCTCCTTGTGTGCCCTTTGATAATATGCCTCTCACTTTAACTGACTTCAGTCCTATCCTTCCTTAAACTTGGCTCTTCTTTGCTTTCCAGGAACTGCTCATATAACTATCATGGGTATGAAACGCTTTCTGTTCCCTGTGGTCCTTTCTCACCAGAGTGCATTTCGCCCTAAGCAAACCAAACTCTCACTAATCCATTTGTGCTTTCCACCGTCCTCTGATGGCTGACCCTCCTGGAGCAGGGGCTTAACTACAATAGGAAATTTAACGCCATCAGATCCATGCCCTGGCAGGTCGTCTGCCTGTCCATCTCTGTGTTCGTCCCCATGCCACTGTGTGTGTGATAATAACTGCATGAGCTGTTATTTCATTCTGTCAGCTCCAGACCACAAAGCTAGAAAATTCACTGCTAAATGACAGTGCAAGGTCAAGGGCCCAGGCGTCAGCTCCAGTTCAAGCAGGGAGAGAAAGACAAAGAGGAAGTTGGGGTTGCAGGCAGTTGATTCACCCATAATTTGAGCCTTCTTATAGTGGGCTAACACCTACAAAAAAATCCTGCAGCCCTTCGAAATGAGTGGTTTCAGTTCCATTGCTGTTGGTCCTTCTGTAGTGTGTAGTGTGGAAAAGAACACGAACAACTTTCTTTGGCGTCTCTGGACACCCAAGAAGGGTTGTTTTGAAGTAGGGCTTGTCAAGCTGAGAAAGTTCTTCCTGGCTGTATTTTTTTCTATAAAGCCTCCTATAAGCTAAGATGTTAGGAGTTGGCTGCCCCATTCTGTATACTGGGGCTGGAGGAACAGGACTGGTCAAAGTCATTGCTAATGATCCCCTTTGAGCATCAGAGCACTTCCTCCGCTCCTCAGGTGCAAGCATTGAGAGGAGGACCAGGAAAAGCACTTTTTTAAAAAAAGAAAGAGGCAATCTACTATCTCCATTCTGTCATTCACTTAAACTTGTGTGGTTCCAGGGGAAGAACTTGGCTTGGGAGCTGAGAAGCAGTATGCATATGAAGAGAAAGAGCAACTGGACTTTGGACCTAAGCTAGACCAAATGTAAGAAGTGCTCACACGGTGCATGGCCAAGGCTTAACCCTAGAACTCGAAGGAATCCAGAGCCAGGAAAAGTAGTAAGAAGGCCAGGCCTTGGAGGTGGCTCTGACAAAGACAGAATGCTGAGTCCGTTGACTGCAGGTCCATATTTGCATCAAGATAGGCTGGCTCTGTGCCTGGGCTGCAGAGAGGGGACTGAGGCCTCCCTGACAGTGGGCTGCCTGAGAGCATCTATACCCCTCTTCCCATCCCTACCTCCCAATTTTTTTCCTCCCCTCTCTCACACTCACATATTCACACCCTCTCTCACTCTCATGTGCTCTCAGCTTCCTACCAGAAAGTTCTATTGAGGAAGATTCACACTAGAAACACTTGCCAAGCTAAGATCCAACACTGACCATGTTCCCCTGTCCATGAGCAACATTAGGTAAAACGCACCAAGGATTTGTGTCTGCTTGGAACACCTTTCTCATTTCTCCCTGTGACTATTGAGACATACCATTGGGGGTACATTTGCACACAAGGATGTTTTGTGACTACATCTAAAATCTTCAACTTTTTAAAGACAGAAGCATGCATTCCAGTTTAGTTCCATGGCTTATACAAAATAGTTCTGGTCGAACAAGCAAGATGTGGAACTATAAGGATATTTAATCCAGTAGAAATCAATAACAGAAAAAAGCAAGGAAAAAAAAATCAACCACATGGAAACTGAACAACACCTTGCTCAAAAACTACTGGGTTATAGAAGAGATTAAGGATGGAATAAAAAAATTCATAGACTCAAACGTGAATGAAAACACATCCTACCAGAACCTTTGGGACACAGCAAAAGCAGTGCTCAGAGGTCAGTTTATAGCATAAATGCACACATCGAAAAAGAAGAAAGGGCTAAAATGAAAACATTAACCCTACAACTCGAACAAGTGGAAAGAGAGCAGCAAAAGAAGCCCTTGGGCGCCAGAAGAAAGGAGATAATAAGAATTAGAGCAGAATTAAATGAAATAGAGAATAGAAAAACAATTGAAAGAGTTAACAAGGATATTTAATCAATTAGTATTTTCTAAACATCTGTTGGAAAGAACAAGACTTGGACCCTGACCACAGGAAACTTACAGATCAATTCATTTGGTGGGACCAAAACACACACAAAGTGGTCATCTAGCAATGCAGGATAGTATATTACTATGGCCAGCCTGAGAGCTCCATCAACAGGGGCTATAGGGCTACAAAAAGGGGCAATCAGCATGGGTTGGACTAGTCAGGAGACTACTTCATGGAGGAGGCAGGTCCTTCAACTAGGTCTTGAAGGACATTTGGGCTTAGGAGCAGAAAAGAGGAAAAGGAAGGGTCTGTAGGTGAGGTCAAGAGAATGGCCAGCACATGGAAGAGGAATAATTGTGCTACATGTACGAATGGGAGGCTCAGAATGCAGAGAGGAACATGGGATTGGACAGATTATTATAGGGGTACAGAGGCATTTCACTTAGGCCTTCCATGAACGATAGGGGCCACTTAGAAGGGTCACCCCTTTGATTTCCCAATGTTCTTGGTACGCAGGATGGAATCCCCAGCCATTCCGAAGATTCCTTATGTCACACCTGAGGCAGTGCTGTTAAGAATGGATGAGCAGGAGCAGGTAAGAAGCATCATTTCTCTTCCCTTCTTATGTGCAGTGAGTGGCCCAAGACAGTGATTGCTTGAGATGACGTGTAGCGCAGTGATAGGAGTTAACAGCTGAAAAGCTTTTAGCATTTATAGAGTCCCTTCAGATCCATGATCCCATGTGTTTTCTGTAGCCCCCAGTGCTGTCTGTATGATTATTATGATCCCAGACGTTCGTGATATGAGCATCAGAGAGCCTAAGGGGTATGTGAAAGTCAGTAACCCTGTCCAGGGAAACAGAGAACTGACACCAGAAATTCTGGCTTTGAAGCCCATGTTCTCACAACCACAACCCCTGAGCACCTGCTTTCTGCACATACGGAGACTAGAGGTCATGGTGCTGGGGAGGAAGCCCTACCTGAGGCAGGTGTAGTGAAGCTAGAGGTCCACTCCGGCTGCAGCCTGCACCTGCTGTGAAGCTCTGGGCAAGCCACATACCTCCTGTGCTTTTCTTTGACATCTATAAAAAGGCAGCAATTTCTGCCTCACTTCACTCAAGGAGTCATTGGGAGCTTAAAAGGCCAGTACAGATATAAAAGTGATGTCAGAGAGCTGTTCCAAATGCGGGGTATTATTCATTCTAGTACCCTATATTGTGGCTTCCCAGGATGCTACCTGAATTTCTCACACACACACACACACACACACACACTCACACACGAATGTTTTAAAACAATTTCTTTCCCCCTAGTTTAATTTTATGCCATCTGGCACTTTTTTCCAGGGCAAAGGAATTTTTTAGGGAAAAAAGAAAGCAGTATGGTGTTACAATCCCCAAAAGGTTGGACATGACTACTCTAAGGCTGATAGCTTAAGGCGTGTCTGTTTTCTAGCTAAGGTTGATTTCCCCCTTGTCACCAAAGGCCTATATGTCTGAAAGCAGCAAGGATACCCCTGGACCTGTAAATGGCTCACAGGGATAAGCCGTCTTTGGAGCTGTCTGATCAGCCATTCCATGTGAGGATATATTATCATGATCAACATTGGTGCCACAGGGTGGCATTTGGGAGATGTGGTCAAATATGGCCCTGTTACTGCTGGGGCATGTTCTCTGGATTCCCGCCAATGAGACTGAGAAGAACCCCACCAGGTGGACCTGTGTCCTGTTGTTCCTTGACCAAACCATTCTCTCCAACTCTTTGCTTAAGTCATTAACTCAAGTCAGCAGACCCTACTATGTGTCCTGTATGGGGCTAGATTCTATCAGAAACAGAGGAGGGCTATAAGACGTAATACCTGGATACCTGGATACATAGGAACTTATGGTCTAACTGGGAAGAGTGGACTTGGGTACATGAAACCAATTAGAAAAGAACAACAGCATGGTGAATAATGAAGTGCTAAATTGTGTGGTGTATGTTCCTTTTAAGAGTTTAGAGAAGGGAGTTTAGTGTCAATAGGAAGGATTCACAGATGCAGTGAGACGTAAGAAATGGATGGGATTGGACTAGCTAAGGAGAGCCACAGGGCATTCTGGAAGGCATGAGTGAGAGCAGAGTTGAGAATAAACCTGGAAGGTACCAGGACCAGATTCAGGTCCTTCTGGCTTTCATGAGTCTTTGTGAGGGACAAGACTCTGTGCAAGGCAGCCCCATATCCCTGTATGTACAATGTTACAGGGAGGTAGGAAACTTCCATTTTACCAATGAGGAAATGGAAAGTTTCACAAGGACAGGGGCCTTGTTTTATTCACCTCTTGTATCTCAAATGCCTACAGGAAAAGTAGCTTAAAAAAAAAGTTGCCATGGAATTGATTCTGACTCACGGCGACCCCATGTGTGTCAGAGTAGAACTGTGCTCCATAGTGTTTTCAATGGCTGATTTTTCAAAAGTAGATGGCCAGGCCTTTCTTCCAAGGAGCCTCTGGTTAATGGCCAAATGTATTAACTATTTTCGACACCCAGGGACTCCATAAGTAGCTTACCCTAAGCAAAATAACTAGTAGGTGATAGTGCAGGGATTTAAACCCAGATGTTTTAATGCCAGCTTTAGGGAGAAAACCAATCTGCCTAGAGCACAGGCTCCATAGTGGGGTGTAACTGGAGAAAGGGGTGGCTAGGTCAGCAAGTGCGTGCAGAGGGTATAGGACCCAAAAGCCAGGTTAAAGAGTGTGGACGTGCTCCATCTGTTCCAAATAAAGGTTCAAAGATCTCTCTCTGGATCTTGAGCCAAGCATTGGCAATGAAGGTAGGAAAATGCCTGTGCTCCCTTTTAGACTCCAAGAATGTTCTGTCATGGAAAGGTCAGTGGATGAGTACGCGGGAGTAATTTCTCCATTGGGCCACTTTGTTTCTGGCAATGAGATGCTCCTGAGCCTCCTCAGCCCCGGCACAATACCCAGCTGGCCTGAGACCAGCACCTGCGCTCCAGGAGGTGAAAGGATAGGAGGGCCTTTTCTCTCCTCCTCAGGCAATCGGAGAATATGATGAAGATTCACTCATCCCCAGCAGCCCCGCCACAGAGACCTCAGACAACATCAGCCCAGTGGCCAGCCCAGTCCACCGCGATGGGTAAGTCACCACCCGAGTGCAGGGGACACACAGGACTCTGGGCTGCCCACCCTCCCTGTCTCAGAGGGGCCGTGTAGAAGCCCAAAGTGGATCTGTCTGTGCTCCTAGGTTTTTGGGGAGCTTCATGGTTGACGCCCGGGGAGGCTTCAAAAGAGGAAATCGTCAAAACCACCTAACGGTAGCGATCCCGCGCCGGACCTTTCCTTCGCCCATGCGCATCACCTGCCGCCTGGTCAGGCTGCCCCAGAAGCTGAGCACACCACCCCCGCTGGCCGAGTCGGAGGGCCTGGCCAGCAGGATCATTGCGCTGGGGCCCACGGGGATCCACTTCTTGGGGTGAGAGGTTGCTCTTGCTGGGTGTGCATGTGCAAGATGTGCTTCTAACCTGTTCCTGCCGCACAGGTCCCGTTGCTGCTGCCCCCGCAACAATGCCCAGAACCCTAGCCGCAGGGCAGAGGGAGAGGCGAACCCCGGAGCCCCTCTTATTCCTCTGCTGTGCTGGACGGGGAACCAGAACTGGGAGCTTTAGTCCCCTTTCACCACCTTTTCCTAGAAATACTGGAGGGTTCATATCCGAGTGGAGCTCCATACCCTCGAATCTTGGTGTGACACTGTAGGTAGAAATGGAGTAGAAGACAGGTTTGCTTGGGAGGCTCCCAAGAGGTTAATTATTTAAGCACTAAAATAGTCTTACTAGAAGGCAGTCCCTGTAGCAGTGCCCTCAAAACAAGATTAAGGGGCTTCAGAGCCGATTCCTCCTCATCTTTTCTGCAGCAAACCTGGAGCTTTTTCACCCTTCAAGCACAGTAGGGTGTAGTGTTCCAGGCAGGTCTCGAGCAGGGGCCCTGCCTGCCCGCCTCTGTCTACTCTCCTGTCCCACCTCCGTGTTTGCATCTGCCATTTGTAAAGCAGTCTGCAGAGCGCTTTCACGTTTTAAATGTGATTCTCAAAGCCGTCCTCCAAAGTTAATGGTATTATCCCCATTTTATAGATGAGGAAGCTGAGGCTCAGAGAGATTAGCTTACCTGTCTAACCGTGGCAGACAGGTTCCCAGTATCAGGCCAAGGGCAGTGTTGTTTGACTGCAAGGCCATGAGCAGAGAGAGCGTCCTCTGTGAAATGAGGCTGAGCCCACCCTTCCTGGCATTCTGGAGCCTGATGGCAAGCGAGAGGGGCTGGCACATTCCACTGTAGGGACCTGCCAGTAGGTGGGGCCCCCACTGTGACTGCAGGACCCCTCCCTCCAGGCAGCAGCCTGACTGCCCTGCGCCGCCTACTCTTCCCTCCTCCATTGTTTGCTCTGGCCTGCCCTAGCCCTGTGGTTGTGGAGATCCCTCACTTCGCCTCCCACGGCCGTGGGGATCGAGAGCTGGCGATTCTGAGGAGTGAAAATGGCTCCGTGTGGAAGGAGCATATCAACCCCCAAGAAGAGAGCTACCTGGATCAGATTCTCAACGGACTGGATGAAGGTGATGAGCTGCGCGGATTCCAGGGCAGGGTGCTCCTCCTCCAGGAATATGGGGTTTGGGGTTACACTTTTGGGATTGGCTGTTGGGGTTGCCTGGAGTCTGGGGGACCCTTAAAGGCTAGAAATGGCCCCATTTGGCCAAGCTCCAGGAGCCTAGGTACATCTGAGTGGGTGCTCGGCCCTTGCCTGCAGCCCTCAGCACCTTTGACTGATCTGGTCCCAGAGGTTTCTCTCTCCGGGCCGTCAGCCTCTCTCCCCACTGCTGGCTGCCGGGGGAGGGCGCATACATCCAGTCAAGGATGAAGAGGCTCTGGGGACACACAGTGGAGCTAAGCCTGTGCATGCAGAGTGACCGATGGGGGTGGGCCTCACTGTGTGATTACAGAGCTGGACAGCCTGGAAGAGCTGGAGAGGAAGAGAGTCTGCCGTGTCATCACCGAAAGCTTCCCCTTGTACTTCGTGGTCATGTCTCGGCTCTGCCAGGACTCCGATATCATCAGCCCTGAGGGGGGCTCTCTGAAGAGCAAGCTGGTCCCCCTGGTGCAGGCAACGTTCCCAGAAAATGCTGTCACCAAGAAAGTGAAGCTGATTTTGCAGGTGACACACCCCCAGGCCAGCTGGAACCCCCACCCACTTGGAGTGCATGGAGGGTGGAAGGACTTGCCATCCTCAGGAAGCCTGCCCCTCATTCCCATGACGTCCTCACACTGCTGTCCTTAATCTTACAGTGAGAGAGCTGGTCTTCAGGCTCGAAAGAAAGTTGGGTGGGAGTAGAGATGCAGCAGGACATTCCCTATTAAGTGGCAAAAAGCCCCTGATAGCACATCACACTACATGGCCAGCTGTGCTCAGCATGAGGGCGCTCCGTATGCCTTCCTGGGACAGACTGCGAGGCAGAGCAGAGGTGGTGATGTCCTAGCAATGGGAAGCAGCAGGGCAAAGGGGAGAAGAGACGAGAGAGCAAAGCTAGGCGGTGACACCAGAACTCGGGCAGGCCTTGCAGTGAGCACAATAAATAGATGTGGTGAGAGCTGGGACCAGGGACAAGAACAGTAGTAGTGGAGACCCTGAGAAGAGCCTTGGCCCTGTGGAGAGACAGACCCCACTGTCCCCTTGCGGATGACGGTGCCTGCCTCCTGTGTCCTGTCCGACAAGCTCCTCTCCTGTTCTGGAGCTGAGCATCCTACCTTTGACATTCCTCAGGCCCAGCCCGTACCCGATGAGCTAGTCTCCAAACTCCTGGGCAACCAGGCCACCTTCAGCCCCATTGTCACTGTGGAGCCACGGCGCCGCAAGTTCCACCGTCCCATAGGGCTTCGGATCCCGCTCCCTCCTTCGTGGACAGACAACCCTCGGGACAGCGGGGAGGGGGACACCACCAGCCTGCGTCTGCTCTGCAGTGTCATTGGTGAGAGTGCCCCTGCTGCCTCTGACCTGTCTTCTCTGGGACCCGGCTCCTTCCAGCAGACACTGGGGTGGGGGAGGCAGGAGGAGGGGAAACCACCATCTCCTCATTCTGTTCATTTCCTCTGGGCCTGTGTGCTCTTGGAAGACATGGAGGGACGATGCATCTGAATAAAAGTCCATGCCCCTGTGTAAGAGCTCCCTGACCCTGAGGAGAAGGGGCTGCTGCAAATTGCTAGCAGGAGAAGGAGAGAGTGAGAGAATAAGGTGTGCTCAGAGCCATAGACCGAGTGAGCCTCAGCCAGATGTTCCCATCTCTGCCTTTGCACGCTCAGTCCTTAGCGTTTACGTGTGCCCATTCTGAAGATGATCCCTCAGCCTTATTTCTGTTCCTGTTGCAGGAGGAACAGATGAAGCCGTATGGGAAGATATAACAGGCACAACCAAGCTGGTATATGCCAACGAGTGCGCCAACTTCACCACCAACGTCTCTGCCAAGTGAGATGCTGTCTTAGGCCAGCCTGGTGCTCCCAGGCCCCAGATTATGGGGGCCAGTGCTGCCCCCGCAGGGTAGCCTTCCTCATGCTCCAGCCGGCCCACCCTGAGGCTCCTTTGCTGCCCCTCTCCACTTAGAGGAAGCCTTTCTGAGCCACCAGGAGTGTTAGACTCACAGATAGATAACTCCCGTCTGGGTGGAAGTGAAGTGCTCCATCAGGCCGTTAGGAATACGCTTTATAATTAAACCTATCACTGTCAAGTCAGTTCTGACTCACGGCAACCCCATGTGTGCCAGAGTAGACCTGTGCTCGATCGGGTTTTCAATGACTAAGTTTTCAGAAGTAGATCGCCAGGCCTTTTTTCTAAGATGCCTCTGGGTGGACTTGAACCTCCAAGCTTGTGGTTAGCAGCCGAGTGCGTTAACCTTTTGCACCACCCAGGGATCCCAGTTTATAATAAGCCCTCCCTTTTTAGGTTTTGGCTGTCAGACTGTCCTCGGACTGCTGAGGCTGTGAACTTCGCCACTGCGCTGTACAAGGAGCTTGCCGCGGTGCCCTATATGGCCAAGTTTGTCGTCTTTGCCAAGATGAAAGACACCCAAGAAGGACGGCTACACTGCTACTGCATGACAGATGATAGAGTGGACAAGACCCTGGAGCAACATGAGAACTTTGTTGAGGTGGCCCGGAGCAGGGACATCGAGGTACCGCTCCCGGCTCCCTTTGTTCCGGGCACTCACAGGCCTTCCTCGCTTCTCACGCTGAGACAGAACCTCTGAGCTAGGACAGCGGTACTCTCAGTGTACATGGTGACCCAGTGTAGTCAGAAAAACCCTAGCTCTGTAGCGGAGAGGGTTTCTAGAATGTATCTGATTCTCTTCTTGAGAAAGATCCTGAAGAACCTTTGAGAAAAGTGAGGAAAGTTAACGAGTATATCTGAGGACAAGCAGCAGAGCCTGTGATTTGTGATGATGAGCTGACATTTATTGAGCTCTTAGCTACCAGGTACTCATAAAAGGGCTTTACTGGCTAAGCTCATTTAATTCTCATAACTGTCTGCTTTTATTATCCCCAATTTACAGATGAGGAAACTGAGGCTGAGAGAAGTAAAGTAACTTGCTTAAGGTCACACAAATAGTAAATGGTAGAGAAAGGATTTGTCCGAGTAGTCTGACCCCAGCATCCACACCTTTAACTGCTATGCTAGGGTTTTGATAGTGCTCAGTTGGGGCAGCAGGTGAGAGGGCTGGATTATGATGTGAATAAAGAAATTGGGACTAGATTTGAACCTGTTACTGGTCCCAGGATACCCACGCACGTTAAATTGTGTAATATGCCAGGACCTTTCCAGAACTGTGGCCTCAGAGTCTATGCTGGGTCTTCTAAAGGAAAGTTGCAGTAGAAAGAGCACAGGGCTGGAGCTCTGAGCCTTGGTTCTAATCCTGTCTCGGGCACTAAGTAGGCAAGGCACTTATTCTCTTTGGGGCTCAATTTCCTCAACTATCAAATGAGTTAATGATCTCTTCTCAGTTGAAAGCATTATATACACATCTGGGATCATTAGTATAAGTGAGATTCAAATATAACGTGTTCCTTCCAGCACTTCTCATAAATGAAAATTTTTGGATTACCATAACAACAGATCCAGATTTTTAGAAGCCAAGTTCTAACATCCTAGTGGATTTCTAGAGTACTCTGATAGCAATCTGGATAAACCTCACAGAGATATGTGGAGATCTTGCTTATTATAAAATCTTTTGAAGTTAGGAAGCATGCTTCATTCATCATAACCTTGGGAATAAAGCATTTTCCAAAACAAATAGTAGAATTTCTCAGAGCATGCCATTTGTGCCCCAGCTGTAGAAGGGGTGTATCTTGGGAAGGCAACGGCCAAAGCTTAAAGGTAGGTTAACTGGGTGTTTCTGCCTCACAAGCTGTATTTGCTTTTGCCTTCCTACAGGTTTTCGAAGGAATGTCCCTATTTGTGGAACTCTTTGGGAACTTGATACCAGTCAAAAAAGCTGCCCAGCAGCGAAGCTTCGACTTCCATGCCTTTCAGGAGAACCGTTTGGCCGTACCTGTAAAGGTGCCAGCATCCCTTGCTGACCTCTTGCCTGGGTCTAGAAAGTTTGAGAGGCAGAAATCCCTAAACCAACCAGCCTGGTGGCCTATAAAACAGATCCCTGAATCTTTCTTTTGTGTGATTGAATTTAGGTGCGGGACAGCAGTCGAGAACCAGGAGGGTCCTTGTCATTTCTGCGCAAGGCAATGAAGTATGAGGACACCCCACAGATTCTCTGCCACTTGAACATCACCATGCCCCCCTGCACCAAGGTGAGCTGCCTGGTCCACCTGATGAGGACCCTCAGCCAGAGATGGGATCCCCTAAGTATGTCTCAAAACAGATGCCAGGTCGAGCACTTCCAAAGGGCTTCTCCCTATTGAGAAGCTGCATTTGAATTCCTCGAGGTACGGAAAGGTTCTTTGCTCGCCTCTGGACATTTGTCTGTGGCTTAGCAGGGAAAACTTGCCAGGCCCTTTATGCAAAGTTAAGTCAAGCTTTGGTCATGTGACCTGAAGAGCAAACCATGTGTCAGAGGAGGATATGCATGTTCACATTGTGGGGCCTGACCTCTCTAGGATGGGAAGGTTAGAAGGAACTTAAATGCATCTTCTTTGGCTTCCCTCGTCTGAGGCCTCAGAGGCTTAGAAACAGGTTCTGAATTGCTCAAGGTTACCTGGCCATTTAGTAGCTTTTATCAAGCCTCTTTTCCATTTACTTGCTCATCTCCCCCAGGGGGCCAGGCCCTCAAAAGAAGGGAACCTGGTGTCCTCAGCCCTGAAAACAACTAAGTTTTTGAGCTCAGCAAAAGACTCTTGACCAAGTATGTTCATTTATTGATATTTGTAAGAGTATCAGAGTCACCACCTGTACGAGGGACTTTGGAGTGATCATCGTGTTTCCATGTCTTTTTATTGTTGGTGTTTCGTTGCTAATCATTAGCCTTCCATGCTAAAGTAGAAAAGAAGCCAGCTTACGTTCACACGCTCATGACTCAGATTCTCTTTTTTTTTCTGAGGACCACAGTGAACCAACTTCTGTTTCAAAAGACGATCTCTTGGGCAAGCATCCGGGTGCTTTTCCCCGTGCCAGGGGCTAAGCCTCCGCTCTGGGAACAATATCAGAATTGGGTCTTTTGAGCAGACAGGAATCCAAGCATGGTTTTGAGTTCAAACCCCAGCTCCACCAGCTCGGTGACCTTGGGAAATTTACTTCTCAGTGCCTCAGTTTTCTCATCGAAGAAATGGGAATAATAATAGCACCTACCGCATAGGTACTACACAGGGCCTCACACATGATAAGTGCTACAAAAGTTTGCCATTATTATTATTAATAAAATATGTGAACTTCAGCAACATTCCTTTACTTCCACCTCTTTCCACACTTCTACTTCTTTTTGCTGTGCATCCAAAGAAACGGAGCTCCTGTTTACCAAAACCAGGGTCATCATTCCCTACTCCTACAGCATAAGGGCTCAAATCCCCTTTCTTCAAGACCAGGGAACGGCCCAGAACCCAAATCACCCTTTCTTTTTCTTTCTTCTGCAGGAGAGCGGAGCTGATTATAGGAGAAGTATGTTGACACCCCTGGCCTTGAGATACAGCATTCTCAGCAAATCAACACTGAGTATAAACCTCTTTATGATGATATGTGCTCATTCTCTTTCCAAGAAAGTTGTGAATGAGATCACTTCCCCTCCTGGCAAGGGTGCTAGGTCCCTGGGCAGTGCAAATAGTTTGAGCTCATCTACTAACCTAAAGGCTGGTAGTTCAAACCCACCCAGTGGCACTGCAAACGAAAGTCCTGATGATCTGCTTCCATAAAGATCACAGCCAAGAAAACCCTACAGAGCACAGTTCTACTCTGTATCACCTGGGTCAGCACGAATCAGAATCGACCCGATGGCAACAGGTTTTATCAAGGGCTCTGTCACTGATGTGGATTTACTCAGCCCACTATGGATACAGCATGTAGAACCTTTGACTGGGGTCCTATCTGGCCTTTACAGGTTTAGCAATCAATCCAGGGTACACTGAGGCTCATCGCATGACCTGGGCACCCACCAGCTGTCAATTCCTCATGCCTGTCAAGGCTGTGTCCTGCCGAGGCTACTAAATGAAATCTCCTGCTTCTCCCCAGGTTTCCTAGGTGGGATAGATCGAGCAGACATGAAAATGGCTGTTATATCAGAGCACCTTGGCCACAGCTGGACCGGTGAGTGTGGGAATTTGGGCTGTTAAAGTGCTTTGTCTGTTTCATGTATCCCCCTATACCCCCTCTTGCTTTAATGGGCCACTGGTGGAAGCATTTCTGACCCTCTCTTCACCCCTCTGTTGTGGATCTGATTTGTGATGGTCTCATATAGGTCTGCTACTCAAGCATGCCCTGGGTGCCAGTGGAAAGGAGATGCTCCCTCCCTCCTCGATTCTGTTTGGTTTTCCCTTGTAGGAGCGAATCATCAACTTTTGATATTCTAAGAGACCTTAGGGTTTATCTAGTCCATCTCATTTTGCACGTGGGAAAACGGAGATCCACCTAAGTAGACTGACCTTGATGTATAGCTGGTTAGTAACACAGCCCAGAGAAACAAGCACACAGACCAAAACAACATCCCCCGGCTGACTGTTCCCTACTCCCTCTACACTATACATTGCCTTGCCCCAAAGTCTGGCTTTGTGGAAGGAGAGGAGAGAAGAAAAGGGAAAGTCAAATTTTTTCATTAAAATCTTCAGCTATAACTGAAGTCTACCAGAAGTCCCATCAACAATGGGGATAGATCTTATTTGAAGGGAGGCAGATGGGCAAAATGAACTTAAAGATCAAAATGCTCACAATGCTTTTCTATTCAACTATTGGCCCTAT
Source organism: Trichechus manatus latirostris (assembly GCF_000243295.1). Classification (NCBI taxonomy): domain Eukaryota; kingdom Metazoa; phylum Chordata; class Mammalia; order Sirenia; family Trichechidae; genus Trichechus; species Trichechus manatus. The sequence goes on along the minus strand of NW_004444026.1, from coordinate 2,344,282 downwards.
AACTTAGTTCTCTCCTCCACCCCCTTTTTTAACTTTTTATATGAATGGATGCCCTCCACTGAGTCACCCTGCAGAGCACTTTAGACACATTCAGAAACCTTAGCAAGAACTTGCTGAAAGGCAGTGTGACACACACTCAGAAGTTCAGGAACAGTTCATTCTTTAAACCATAGCTATTGCTGCTTCTTAGGTGTCCCTGGGTGGTGTAGATGATTAACACACTCGACTGCTAACCAAAAGGTTGCTGGTTCAAGTCCACCCAAGGCAGCTTGGAAGAAAAATCTTTGAAAAATCGTTGACTTCTGAAAAGTCATTGAAAATAATGGAAAACCCTATGGGACACAGTACTATTCTGACATGCATGGAGTCATCACGAGATGGGATCAACTCAACGGCAACTGTTTATTGCCGCTTCTTGGTGTGTGTGTATGTGTGTGTTGTACACGCCTGTTCTGATTCTCCCTATTGCTTTCCCTCTGATCTTCCTCATCCTTGAAATTAGACTCTGATGCTGTTTTCCGTTCTAAAGCACCAGTGAGATATAACAATAAAAATAATGGGGAGTGGGGAGGGAAAGAGCTAACATTCCATGTTAGTACCTTGCATTTAGATGGTAATTTGTTATTTGCATTTTAAATGCAAATAATGCCTTTCCCCTGAGGAAATGTAAATACAGAAACACAGAGTTACCTAAATGTATTCCCGTTATAATTGATTCTTGGGGGAAAGGGAGTGACATCTTGTATAAACATGAGTATAAATGGGATAAACAGCACTGGAGTGGGAATTGGCAGACTCAGTTCACTCCTAGCTCTCATACTAACTTGTCCTGTGACCTTGGATAAATTGCTAACCTTGCTGAGGCTCAGTCTTATCATCTCATGTTTGATGGAATGGAGAGAAAGGCCATTCATTCATTCAACGACTATTTATTGAGCACCCCTGTCCCCACCCCATTTTCTGAGGATGCAAGGATGTCAGTGATTGCATTTCACCTAGTATTTCTTGGTAAGAAGAAACATCAAATCCAAAAGAGAACTGTTCTTGAACTGCCTGTACTCCCCTTCCAACAACCCCTACTCCACAACGGCTGGCTTATGAGCTTGAGCAGAGCTGGGTAGGATCTATGGCTTGGCTCACATCTGATACTTGGTTCTTTGCTTGCAGAGTTGGCCCGGGAGCTGCAGTTCAGTGAAGAAGACATCGACAGGATCCGCATAGAAAATCCCGACTCTTTGTTGGAACAGAGTGCAGCCTTGTTGAACTTCTGGGTCGCCCGTGAAGGACACGATGCAAACAGTCAGTACCCTGAAGCTAAGGAAAGCTTCTCTTTCCAAAGCGTGTGCTAGGACCTACTCTTTACCAGTGAAGTTCTTCCTTCTAATTCCATTTGTCATGTTGGCCTTTTGGGAATCAATCAATACGTCTCTCTTTCTCTCTCTCACACACACAGTCTTAGTTTCCTAGTGCTGTTGTAACAGAAGTATTGCTAGTGCGTAGCTTTAAAGAACAGAAATTTATTTTCTCACAATTCTGGAGGCCAGAAGTCCGAATTTAGAGTGTGGCTCTAGGGTGAGGTCCTTGTTTGTCTATCTCAGCTTCTGGTAGCTGACAATCCTTGGTTCTTTGGTGATCTTCATGTAGCATCTCTCTTACCCCATTTGTGTTTGTGTAGCTCTGTGTCTAGGCTGCTCTTTATATCACTTAGAAGTGATTAGGTTTAGGACACACCCTATACTGACATGGCCTCATTAACATAACAGAGAAAACCCTATTCCCAAATGGGATTAAATCCACAGGATCAGGATTCCAACACATATTTTTAGGAGACACAATTCAACCCATAACACACACACACTGTATGTACACACACCTCAGGGTCACTAGGTCTTCTAGCCAGTCCTACCAAGTTACCACACTCTTGGCCTCAATCTTTCTCCCATGGTTAGAATAAGATAAAAATTGCACCAGGACCCCTAGATTATATAACCCTAGATTATACAGGGTGTGTGACTCTCATCTTTGAAGTCTTCCCTTTGAATTTCTCAAATAAATGAATACAGTCTTCTCAGGATAGAGTATGGAACAGCCCAGTCCATCTGAAGCAATTCTCATTCTTACAGGGGCATCTTTTTCTCCGACCTGGAGGAAAGATTTGTCTCTCACTATCTTTTCAGCTCCTCCCCAACCAAACTCCCATACCCAAAAAACACTAAAAGGAAATTGAGTGTTTACATTTGCATCCCAAATCAACTGGCAAGGACCAAGCATTTCAGAAGGAAAGAATCCAATCCTTCTCACCCTTGTTTTCTTGAAGTACTCCTCTCAGATTACAGAAACAAGCTTTCCATGCTTTAAAATTGGCCATTGTTAGCCTTTGGAAAAAAAATCTGTTAAAGTGTTTAAAAAAAAAAAACTCCAAAGAGGCAGTTCATTTTGATTCTGACCAGAGAGGGGTTGCCTCCATCTTCTGAAAATATAAACCATCTCCTTTCTCACATCCTCCCCTCCTGGCCTAACTTTCAGAGCCCATTCAACATTCCCTTGCTGCCCTAGAATAATAAGAGTTCACTCCCCAAGTGCCTGTTCTTGTCTGCTCCCTGGCAGTGGAAACTCTCTACACAGCCCTGAGGAACATTGACCGGAGTGAGATTTTGAACATGTTGGAGGGCCCTGGCAGACAAGGCCACTATCTGAGACCAGAGCAGCGGTACACCATCCGGGACTACTCCTTGTCACCCGCTCAGATGAATGGTGAGTGTCTTCTGGAATGAGGTGAGATTAGAGCTGGGCCCTGCCTTCCAGGAGCCAGCACTTGAAGTCTCCCTTTACACGAGATTTTATCCCTTGAGGTTGTCTCTCCCGTTGGTGGGAGGTCTATCCGTACCTAACTCCCAGGTGAGCAGAGGTGAGTGAGGGAGGCAGGCTGTGCACGCCTGTGAAGGTTGGCGTCCTCGTCAGTGCCTCCTACCTCTGTAATCATGTGAGAGAGGCTCCCTGACGATCAGCGACCAGGCTGGGGTCCCAGTAGGGCCTGGTGTAGCAGGTAAGAGCTTGACCCTGGGGCAACAGGTTAGACTCTTGCCCCTGCGTGTCTATGAGCTCTCTGTATAGCTCTGAACAAGGTGTGGGTCCTCTTGAGGCTTCAGTGTCCCCATCTGAAAAATAAACAATCACAACCATGTAATATCTCACTTTAAACACCCAAAGACTGAGAAGAAAAAAGCTTGGGGATTCTTGCCCAAGGCCTGATGTAGATTAGGTGGATGGTGTTTAAAAAATCCTCTTGTGGCCACTTCTGTGAGGCTTAGAGGTTTACTTTTCTCTAAGTCCAGTCTCGTTTTCTCTCTCCCTTTTTTCTTTCCACCTCTTACCTCTCACTCTTTTTGTTGTGGTTCAGCATAATATGGAGCTTCCAGTGTGACCTGGCCCGAGGAGAAGAGGTCTAGGGAATCCTGACCTCTGCCCCCAGCCCCCTACTGCTGTTGCTTCTGGTTGAGGACAGCTCTCCTTAAAGCAGCAGTGGAAGTAGCCAGTCCCATGAAGGCACTGGGGCTTGGGTGCTTCCCACTCCCTCCCCTTCACCTGCTCCCTCTCCTGGTCCTCACTCTCTAACCAGTGGGTACAGACACAGAGCAGAGGTCTCACTTCAACATCAGTTCACTGTGGTGGGAAAAGCATGAGTCTGGGACTTAGGAGGCCTGGGTTCTAGTCCCGTCTTTCTGGCCAACTCCCTACGTGACTAAGTCGTCTCCTCTAAAATTAGGAGGTAGGATGAGATCCCCAAGATTCCTTACAGAGCTTGAAAGAAAGTACTTTAATTCTGTGAAACAACTTCCTCTGGGGCTTAATATGTCACCCTGGACAACTACATCATGATGTTATGCTCCCCAAGTTCCAGTTTTAACGGACTTTCCAGGCCATGCACACGTACACTGTTGTCCAGTGCACCTGACCACCAGCAGGCCAGAAGGAATGACAGTGGTGGGTTCTAGGTGGGACTGGGCATTGGACCTCTTTCTGCTGGGAGACTCCCAGCCAGGTGGAGTCTGTGCGTGCCGAGCCCCTCACACTTCTCTCTCTCCTGTGTCTTGTGTCTCCTGAAACATGCCATCCAGTGCCACTGGGTGCAGGGCTCATCTTATGTCAGTCATTTCCTGTCTCCTCGCTCTTCTACCTCTGACCTCATCTTGACCTCTAGTTTGCTCATTCTCTTACACTGCCTGTCTCCACTGTCTCCACCTCCGCCAGGTGTCAAGAGCCATCAGCCTCCAACAGATGCATGTCATGAAAGACTCCTAACCCTTTTCCCTCCACCCAGTCTCATGGCTGTGTCTGTGGGCATCCATGTATGTGCGTGTGTGTGCCCAGGGGTCTGTTGTTGTGCCTCCTTGTCCTGGTTGTACACTATGCACTGCTCACTCTTCAAATCTACCGTAAAGGGCTCCAAGACAGTGGTCCACCTCATAGACCCTCCCCTCAGGGCACCTGGCTTGAACATTTCAAGGAGTGCTAAGTAGGCCAACTCCCTTTCACAGTGGAGAAAAGGCCACGCAGTTGAGGAATGCTGCAAACTTTGGGAAACCCATGTAACAAGACATTTCTTCCCTATGTGATAATTGATCACTTTGTTGGGTTTTGTTTTATTTTGTTGTGGTGGTGGTGGTGGTTAAATATATATAACAACATTTGCCACTTCAACCAGTTTGGTTGGGTTTTTTAATGACTCCAGTGCTGTTTCAGTAAAGTCAAATTAGCAAGTTTTTATTGAGCCACGGTTATGTACCTATAGGACGTGCCATTAGAATTGCATGAGTATAAACAAGGTAGTTATGGACCTAGGCATTTGTGGAAGTCTTTCATTGAGCATAGGACTCACAGCTCCTGTCAGACCTAGAAACTGTAGTGCTTCAACAGTGTTATACATATCTCTGTAGGACTGTGTCTCAGTGTGCTTCAGGACGGGATGAGAAGTGCTCTGTTTTGGCTGGCCAGTTCATTCGACAAATTATTTTGACCACTGGCTACATGCTAGGCACTGTTCTAGGCATGGGAGATCAGAAAGTTCTCACACAGTCAAAAAAAACTCTGCCTTCTTGGACATGCTATTAGAATAGCCAGACAACAGCATAATATGTAGTTGAATTATGTAATGTGCTAACAGGTGATAGGAAGTGTGGCAAAACATAAAATTAGGTAAGGGGGATCAAGAGTGCTAGGATTGTGGGTATTAAATAGTGTGTGGTGCGAGTGGGTAGTGTTTGAGACTTGAAGGAGATGAGGGAGTGAGTCATGTCAATATCTAGAGAAAGAGCAATTCAGAGTACTGCCAGTACAATGGCCCTGAGGCAGGGGGCATGCCTGGCATGTTCACAGAACAGAGAGGCTGGAGCAGAGTACGGGAGTAGAAGAGGCATGAGAGGAAGTCAGAGGGGCAGCAGAAGGCAGCTCCTATAGATTATCAAAAAGACATTGATTTTTACTGGGAGTGTGATGGAAAGCCATAGGAGGGTTTTGAGCAAAAGAGTGACATGATCTAGCTTAAGTTTTCTAAGGATTCCTCTCCCTGATTTGTTGATTTGATACTGACACAAACTGAACACTTCTATACTTCCTGGCTTCTCTGTCCAACCTCATCAGCCCCTTCTGAGCCCCCTTCTCAGTCCAAGTATCCCGATAGACACAGGCTACACCCACACTGTGCACCCCACTGACAACCTAGAGCTGACACTCATAAATAGATGCCCAACTTGGTCCACTCTGCCTTTCTAGACCCCAGAATTGGCTTCTGTGTGTTTTCATGCCCTCTTCTGTGTCCCAGGAAGACCATCCCATGCCTGGGTGCCCTTCTGGTCTGGAAAGAAAGAGGCAGGAAAAATCAAAGATATAAGGGTGAAGAAATAGCATCCCCCTGCAGCATGTCTGGCTTTCTCCTGGGCAGGGTCATGTGATAACATGTCCTGGTGCCAGCCTAGCCCTTCTAGACTGATGGTCACAGTCATCACCTTGGCTCTTTTGTGCTGTACCTCATTTCTCTGCTTGTCAAAGCCTCGTTATTGAAGCCACAGGGACTAGGGGCAGTAATTTGTCGCTCTGAGTTCCTGTGGGTCTAAGAAAAGCAGTTGGTGTCAGGGAACTAGAAACCCTAGGTCTGTTTTCCTTCCCTTGTGACTCTTCTTGCCATATATACCTGGATTGGCCAGAGCAGAAGGGGATTTAAATCAAAAAGCCAGTTTGCTTCTCCTGCATGGGAGGGAGCTACTCTGGGGGCCTTGAAATAAACATGAAGAAAAAAATTGCCTATAAAGCAAAAAATATATATAGCATGTTCCCGAAAATAAAACAGAAGAGATTTCTCATATAAAAGATGGACATTGCATACCCATGCTATTTGGCTCCATTTGATTTGACAGATGAATTGGACACATATTAGTGTCTACTTGGAAATAAAATGTGTTTTATTTAAATCAACTCTCAATGAATAAGACTAGTGAAGTGTGTTTCCTGTCTGAGGCCAGGTTGTCTGTCCAACCCTTGTCCAGCTTGCTACTGACATTAAATAATAAAGGAAAGTCGTCACATGTGAATTAGCAGAGAGTCAGAGTGACAACCTGAGTTGAGGAGAGACCTGGCGAGGGAGATTAGCAAAGCTGTGAGAGGAGGAAGAACCCTTTGACTGTGCTCTTCCCCAAAGCAATATGTATAGTTGCCCTTTTACCTGATTTCCCCAAAATGGAATTCCAGGCTAGACTGAGGGACAGGCTAGTGAGCCAGGTATAGCAGGGCCTCATGGGACTAATAGATGGGGCACTAATGAAACTCAACCTAGTAGAGCTTATTATGGTCTGGTTCACCCCTAGCAGATGTTCCTCACAAGGATGTGTTTGGGCCTTAGTGAGCATTGCTCCAGTTTAATAGTAGCCCCCACCAGCACCAGGATTACGGTCACTTTCAGCCCCAGATCCAAGCTTGTGTGGGTGTGGATGGATGTGTGGGGTCCTCTGGAAACTTACAGGGAACATCCATGAATGCAGTCTAAATACTGTTACCAATATTTAGGAGCTCCAGGGTGAACATAAGCAAAGAAGTTCTGGCAGAGGGTGGGTATGTGCTCACTACATGGACACATTTTTATCTGGATGAAATGTCTTTAAAGTGAACACCATGGTAGTTATGAAGTGAAAAAGTCACAAAGGATACCCAAGAATGAGCCTCAGATCTTCTGTGGCCAACAGAGCTACATTCTCCTAGTCTTCTTCAAGTCTTACTGAGATTCCCAGGAGGGACAGAATTGTCATCTGGCCATATCAGAGGGGCTGGTCAAGATGCATGCAGGTCTTCCATTTCTGGCCAAGATGGGGGTAACATGGACTGGATATACCTTCTTGCTTGAAATGACAAAAAAATGAGCAAAATGTATGAAACAACAGTTTCAACGCATTGGGCACCAGACAGCAAAAAACAGGGAATCATGCAGAAGATTAGTGAACTGGACAGCATAGTAATATAAACTCTCCAAAATGAAACAAGAGAGAAAATAAAATAATAAAAAAGTATCTGTGAGCTATCGGACAATTTCAAGTGACCTGATATATGTGCAATTATAGTCCCGAAAGGATGAGGGGGCAGAAAAAGTGTTTGAAGAAATGATGGCCACATTTTTTTCTAAATTTGATGAAAACTGTAAATACACAGATCAAAGAATTACAATGAACCTCATGCACAGGAAACAAAACAACTACACCAAAGTGCATTATAAACAAACTGTTCGAAAGCAGTGATAAAGAGAAACTCTTAAAAGCAACCAGGGGTGGGTTGGGGAATATGTACAAAGGAATAAAGATAAGAATGACATCATATTTCTCATTAGAAACAATGCAAGTCCAAAGACAGTGGAATAACATTCTTAAAGCAGGCCACATCTTTAAAGAAGAATAGAGCAACATCTCTAATGTAACCTAGAATTCTATACCCAGCAAAAATAACATTCAAAAATAAAGACAACCATGGAAGATGTCCTAAAAATTAATTAGTTAAGATATTTTCAGACATTCAAAAGCTGAAAGAATGTATCACCAGGAGACCCATGTTACAGGCCATGTTTTTAAAAGGTTCTTTAGGCCAAAGGCAAATGATACCAGACAGAGCTATAGATCAACATGCAGGAATCAACAGGGCTAGAAATGTTAACTACAAGTACAAATATGTAAGATTTATTTTCTGATTATTGAAATATTTTTAAAAGATAATTGGATATTTAAACAAAAGTAATAGCAATGTAATACTGGGTTTACAACATATGTAAAAGTAAAATGTATGACACCAATAACACAAAAGTTGGGAGGGAGAAATGGAAGTATATTATTGTAAGGTTCTTATAGTGTATGCAAGTAGTATAATATCACCCAAGATAGAGTTAAATATTTATACTATAAACCCTAAAGCAACCACTAAAATAATAAAACATTGTTAAATATAAATGATCTAAATACCCTAATTAAAGGCAGAGACAGTCATACTGGCTACAAAATTAAGGCCTGACTATATGCTGCCTACAAAAAATGACTTCAAATATAAAGACACAAATAACTTAAAAGTAAAATGATTGGAAGAGATAAAAACCTGCTATCACTAATCAAAAGAAAGCTGAAGAGTCTATGTTAATATCAGACAAGTAGATTTCAGAACAAAGGGTATTACCAAAGATAAAAGAAGTAATTTCATAATGATTAATTGGTCAGTTCATCAGGAGAACATTGTTGTTGTTGTTAGGTGCCATCCAGTTGGTTCTGACTCATAGCAACCCTATGTACGATGGAACAAAATCCTGTCTGCTCCTGCACCAGCCTCATGGTGGTTGCAATGTTTGAACCCATTGTTGTAGCAGCTGTGTAAATCTATCTCATTGAGGGTCTTCTGCTTCTTCACTGTCTCTCTATTTTACCAAGCATGATGTCCTTCTCCAGGGACTCATCCCTCCTGATAACATGTCCAAAGTATGTGAGATGAAGTCTCCCCATCCTCACGTCTAAGGAGCATCCTGGTTGTACTTCTTCCGAGAGAGATTTATTCATTCTTCTGGCAGTCTGTGATGTATTCAATATTCCTCACCAACATAACAATCCTAAATGTAAACGTTTAGCATTATTACAGCACCTAATAATAGAACTTCAAAATACATGAAACTGAGAGAACGGCAAGGAGAAATAGACAAAAACACAGTTATAGTGGGAGATTTCAATACCCTTCTCTCGATAATTGATAGAACAACTAAAAGAATCACTAAGCATATAGAAGATTTGAACACTATCATCCAATTTGACCTAATTCGTGTTTATAGAACATTCCAGTAACAGCAGAATGCACATATACCACAATAGACCGTGTTCTAGATCATAAAACAAGTCTCAATAAATTTAAAAGAATCCAAGTCATATAAAGTATGTTCTCAGGTCACAATGTAATTAAATTAGAAACTAATAACAGATATATGGAAAATCCCAAATATTTGAAAACTAAATAACACCCTTCTAAATAACCCATGGATCAAAGGGGAAATTAGAAAGTATTTTTTTTCCTGAATGAAAATTAAAATGCAAGGTATCAAAATTTGTGGAATGCTACTAGCACAGTACTTAAGGAGAAATTTATAGCATTAAGTGTCTACATTAGAAAAGAAAAAGTTCTCAAGTCAATGACCTCAGCTTCCACCTTAAGAAATTAGAAAAGGAGAGAAAATTAAACCCAAAGTTTGTAGAAGAAATGAAATAATAAGAATTAGAGTGAAAATCAGGAGGCTAGGTGGTTCAAACAGTTTGTAATTGGCTACTAACCTAAAGGTTGGTGGCTCAAACCCACCCAGCAGTTCTGCAGAAGAAACACTGGTGAACTGCTTCCATAAAGATCACAGCCAAGAAAATCCTGTGGAGCAGTTTGACTCTGTAACATGGGGTCTCCATGAGTCAGGAGCCAACTTGATGGCAACTAACAACAGCAAAGTAGAAATCAAGGTCCCTAGGTGACACAATATTTGTGCCCAACTCCTGAACTAAAGGTTGGTGTTTCAAACCGATCCAGCGATACCATAGAAGAAAAGGTTTGGTGATTTGCTTCTGTTAAGATTACAACCAAGAAAAATCATGGAACAGTTCTACTCTGTAACACATGGGATCACCATGAGTTGGAATTGACTCAACAGCAACTAACAACAATAGAGTGGAAATCAATGACATTGAAAGCAGGAAAACACTGGAGAAAATCAATAAAATCGAAAGCTGGTTCTTTGAAAATATCAATAAAATTGATAAGCTTCCAGCCAGGCTGATCAGAAAAAAAAAAATTAAAAATTACCCATATCAGGAATAAGAGCTGTAACATCACTATGGATTCTACAGGTAGTAAAAAGATAATAAGGGAATATTATGACAATTTTCTGATAAATTAAAAAACATAGATGAAATTGACAAATTCTTTGAAAGACACAAACTCTCAAATCTTACTTAGGAAGAAAATATATCACCTGAATAGCCCTATATTTATTAAAGAAATTCAATTTGTTGTTAAAAAAATTCTTGAAAAGAAAACTCCAGGCCCAGATGGCTTCACTCGTGATTTCTACCAAATATTTAAAGAAGAAATAACTCATTTAGAAAACTGAAAAGGAGATACTACTTCTCAGCTATGAAACCAGGATTATCCTGACATAGAAAACAAAGACATTCCAAGAAAAGAAAGCTACAAATCAATATCCCTTATGAACATACATACAAAAAATATAAACTAAATTTTAGCAAATCAAATCCAACAATATCTAGAAATGATAATGTATCATGACTAAGTGGGGTTTATACAACAAATGCAAGAGTAACCACTCTTAACATTAACATTCTTAAAGCAATATAATTCACCACATAACAAACTAAAAGGAAAAAGCATGTAATCATTGCAATAGCTACAGAAAGAGTATTCAACAAATCCCAACCTTCCGTTCCTAGTAAAAACTCTCAGCAAAGTAGGAATATAAAGAAACTCACTCAACCTGATAAAGGGCATGTACAAAAAAATCTAAAGCTAACATCACATTTAATGGTGAAAGTCTGAATGGTTTCCCTCTAAATTCAGTAACAAGACAAGGATGTCTATTCTCACCACTTCTGTTCAACATTGCATTAGCGTTCCAGCCAGTACAATAAAGCAAGTAAGAGAAATGAAGGGCAACCAAATTGGAAAGAAAGAAGTAAAGCTGTCTCTACTCACAAATGACACGATCACCCATGTAGAAAATCCAATGGAACATATAAAAAAAAAGGGCTAATAAGTGAGTTTGGCAAGGTTACAGGATACAATTTCAATATATAAAAATCAACTTAATTTCTATATACTAGTAATGAATAATTGAAAGTTGAAATTAAAAAACAATACCATTTACAGTAGCATTGATAGAACTGAAATACTTGGAGATAATCTGACAAGAGGTGAAAAACTTATACATTGAAAACTACAAAACATTGCTGAGAGAAATTAAGGACCTAAATAAATGTAGACATATAATTTATTAATGGGTCAGAAGACTCAATATTGTTAAGATATCAATTCTTCTTAAAATGATCCATAGATTTGATGTAATCCCTATCAAAATCCCATCAGGCTTTTTTGTAGAAATCAACAAAATGATTTAAAATTCATATGGAAAGGAGCTAGAATAGTCTAAATAACTTTGAAAAAGAAGAACAAAGTTGGAGGGCTCACACTGACTTGAAGATTTATTACAAAGCTACAGTCATCAGTACAGTCTAGTACTGGCACACAGAGAGATAAACCGGTGGAACAGAACAGAGACTCCTGAGATAGACCCTTACTTATAAGGACAACTGATTTTCAACAAAGATACAGTCAATTCAGTGGAGAAAGGACAATCTTTCAACAAAGAATGCTAGAACATTGGATATTCATATGCAACAATGAACTTGGATTCATACCTCACATCATATGCAAATTTTAACTCCAAATAGATCATATATTAAATGTAAAACCTAAAGCTATAAAACTTCTGAGACCTTGGGAAAGGCAAAGATGTCTTAGATACATCAAAAACACAATCCATAAAAGAACAAATTAATGAATATACTTCATCAAAATTTAAAATGAAAAGGTATGCCACACAGTGGGAGGACATATTGGCAAATAATAATCTGATAAACGACTTTTATCCAGAATATATAAAGAATTTTTAACACTCAATAATAAGAAAACAACCCAATTTAAGAAATGGGCAAAAGATTTGAACAGAACCTTACCCCAGAAGATATACAGATAGCAAATGAGCACACGAAAAGGTACTCAGCCTTACTAGTCATTAAGGAAATGCAAATTAAAACTACAAGCAGATACTACTACACATCCATTAAAATGGCTAAAATTAAAAAGGCTAACCACACCAAGTGCTGATGAGGATTTAGAGGAACTGGAAGCTTCATACACTGATGGTGGGAATGCACAGTCACTTTGGAAAACACCTTGATAAAAAGATAAACATATACCTACAATATGATCCAGCCATTAAACTTCCAGGTATTTACCAAGAGAAAAGAAAACATATGCCCATACAGACGAGCAGCTTTATTTGTAATAATCCAAAACTGGAAGCAACCCAAATGTCCATTGGATGCACCAACTGTGTTATATCATACAGCTCAGCGGTAAGAAGAATAAACTACTAATACACGTAACAAGGTGGATGAAACTCAAAAATAATGAGGCTGAGTGAAAGAAGCCAGACAAAAAAAGAGAACATACTGTATGATTCCATTTATATAAAATTCTAGGAAATGCTAGTTAATGTATAGCGACAAAGGCAGATCGGTCATTGACTGGGAATGGGGCAGAATACAAGGGGCGCGGGGGAGAGATTACAGAGAAGAATAAGGAAACCTTTGCAAGGGGGGTCATGAATGTCCCCTATCTTCATTGTGGTGATGGTTTCATGGGTGCCTACATATGTTAGAACTTACCATTTAACTTATATTTATTGCGAGTCAATTACACCTCAATAAAGCTGTTTTAAAAGGAGATTAATGGTAAATTCTAGTGGAAGATCACTCTTACTAGCTGTATGACCTTAAGCAAGCTACTAAACCTCTAGTTTCCTAACCTATAAAACAGGAATATTACCTGCCTTATAAGGTTGTTGTGACAATTAGAAATGATAATATATTAAGCATGTTTTGTGCAAAGTAGGTGCTCAATAAATTATAGTAATAATAATATTTGCAAGAATAATAATCAGAAAAATGATAATCACTTGGCTCTAAAATATTCTGCTCACATGTATCTGGAGGGGTTTCTATGGAGGGTTTGAGGATCCTTGCCCCTGGTTTTCCAGTTCCTCAGAAAGTCACAGTTTTACATACAATGACTTGGACTTATTATCATGGTAAGATTCAACCCGCCGCCCATTTCTTCTACTCTCTTACCTCCTGCCAGTTCCTCCAAAGCGAAAAGGAGACTACTTCAATCTTTACCACCCACCACACAGCCTTACTCTCCAAACCACGCAACCACCTAATTGTCTCCCTCCTCCCCTACTTTTGGGTCGTGGAACCACTTTAGACTGGTAGAGATTGGTCAGGAAGAAAACTCTCCTGGGAAGATTGAGAGAGAGCATGTATGTCAAGCACATAGCTTGGCTCCTGGCACATTGGACACATGTAAATGTTAGCAGTTGTGATTATGCTCAGCATGGGTGAGGTCATTAGGTCTGGCTCTTGTGTCACCCTTATACAACTGAAGAGCTCCCCAGTGGTCACTGGGGTCAATGGATTCCTAATCCTGTTTTAGGCAAATGAGAGAAAAAAGGGAGACATCATCCCTGCCCTCAAAGAGTTTACAATTACATGAAACAATTGTTTCAATAAGTAATTGGGAAAAACTTCATGTGGAAGAACCTGTGTGTGTGTGTGTGTGTGTGTGTGTGTGTGTATTTCCCCTTTAGCACAGTGCCAGGTAATCAGACCTCAATTAATGTTTTTTGATTGAACAAGTGAGCGAGTGAGGATAAATGATAGGATTGTCAAAAGTAGAGAAGAGAGCATAAGGGAAGGCAGGTTTGGCAATAAGAAAAATACTCCTTGGCTAGAGCAAAGGCTTAGCCCCGGTATAGTTGGAAATATTATTGGATGCGGGATAGGGTTGGTTTGAATGGCAGAGTGAAGAGTTGGACGATGGCCCTCTCTGGAGGGCAGAAAGGTCCCAACAGACTCAGCAGTGGGTGCTGCCACCCATGCCCAGGGTCCATCTTTGGCT
>NW_004444026.1:2326690-2328760 GCF_000243295.1 Trichechus manatus latirostris | reverse complement strand
GCCCTCTGTCTGCCCATCCAGGTTACACCTCGTTGCAGGACGAGCTGCTGTCCCCCGCCTCCCTGCACTACATGCTTCCCTCTCCGCTGAGTGCAGACCAGTACTGGAAGGAGGTGGCCGACATAGACACCATCCCCCTGGCGGCCACGGAGCATGACGCCATGCTGGAGATGTCTGACATGCAGGTGTGGTCCGCGGACCTCACACCCTCCCTGGTCACTGCTGAAGACTCCTCTCTGGAGTACAGCAAGGCCGAGGACTCTGACGCCACAGGCCACGAGTGGAAGTTGGAGGGGCTGCTCTCTGAGGAACCGCAGGGCCCCGAGTTGGGCTCTCTGGACCTTGTGGAGGATGACACAGTGGATTTAGATGCCGCAGATGGCCTGATCTATTTGCTTGACCAGGAGGAAGGTCAGAGGTCAGAAGAGAAACAGCCAGATTCTGAGAGGCAGGATGACTCCACAGGTGCAGGGCAGGACTCAGAGAATGAAGTGTCTCTTGTTTCAGGCGAGCAGAGTGTGCAAGCCCGAATCACAGAATTCCCCCCTGTGAGTCAGATGATGGAGAGAAGCCGGGACAGGTAAGGGCTTCGCTGCTGTGGTGGGTGTCACTTTAGTCTTCCTGGGCTCTGGGTAACAGTGTGTCTGGCAGTGAGTACAGAGGGAATTCTTAGGGGCTGCTGCCACCCCTGACCCTGAGTCCTAACTGCTCTTGAGCAAATAAATTCAATATGGCACCAGCTAGGAGCCCTGAAGGTAAAGTGCTCAGCTGCTAACTGAAAGGTCAGTGGTTCGAACCCACCAGCCAGCCACTCGGCGGGAGATAGACATGGCAGTTTGCCTCCGTAAAGATTTACAGCCTTGGAAACCATCTGGGGCAGCTCTACCCGGTCCTATAGGGTCACTATGAGTTGGAATCGACTCAACGGCACACATCATGGCACCAGCTTGTGTCTGAAGCCACCCAGCCCTCACTTAGACCTCTGTAATATAAGAGTGGAACTATAACCTGCAAGGGCCAGTCCCTTCCCAGGATGCTTCCCTAGGTTGGCCAGCTGAGGCAGGAGAGAGGCTGAGGGAACGGGGAGAGGGTATTACGAGAGGTAATAAAGGTTGGTGAGATCACAGCTCTAAAATGTGGCCGGAACTAGGTGCCCAGGACAGCTATCATTATCGTGGTTTATTGTCTAGGGCCGTATTTAGAAACCTAGCAGCTCAGGACACAGAGAAGTTATTCATGTGTGGTCACCCAGCCTGTGTATGACAGAGCTGATGGTGGGGTGTTCTTTCTGTTATACCCCTTTAACGGAGAGACTGATGGGCTTAGATGGGGCAGAGCAGGGCTTTCAACTGTTACAAAATGGTCATTCCTCTGGGTGACTCTCTCACCAAGCTTCCGGTGAGGAGGAATGGCACTGTGCGGGTAACAGGAAGCAGCACTGGCAGTTTGGGCAGAGGGCTTTACGCACGTCTGCAGACCCCGAGAGTCCTCAGACTGAGGGCCCGATTCCCCTTGTTTGTTCTCTCTCTGTCCGTACATGGACACCCACAACACACCCAGCATTGC
This sequence comes from Trichechus manatus latirostris, assembly GCF_000243295.1. Taxonomy (NCBI): domain Eukaryota; kingdom Metazoa; phylum Chordata; class Mammalia; order Sirenia; family Trichechidae; genus Trichechus; species Trichechus manatus. Next base: position 2,327,194 of record NW_004444026.1, on the reverse strand, counting down.
GCTGAGTGCGGAGGAGGGCGCAGAGGTGAGGGGTCCCTTGTAGGCTGGAGAGAGAGAAGACAGACATGTGGACAGGTATCGCTTTGGCCTTCCTGGGCCGTTACATGGGGTGAGTGACAGAGGCCTTTTCTTCTATATCGCTTTGCTTCCTACATTTTCCCTAAATAAGGAGAGTGCTCATCTGCTCCCAGAAGGTCGTGGCCACCCAAGGAACCGAGGCCTGGCCAGGCTGTAGGAAAACCGTTCTCATTTCCTCTTCCTGCCCAAGTTGCTCCTCAGGCCCATTCTGAGGCTCGGACTGGCCAGGCCATTCCTCAGGACCCTCACAGGGTGACCCAGATACCATAGTAGGAAGGAAAAGAAAACAGTTTAGGAGATGAGACAGCACAGAATTAGTTTCCTAAATGAATCCTTTGATTTGTGGGAAGGAATGGAAAGGCTGAGCCTGTGAGGGTTCAAAGTGACATACTGGTATTCCTGTGAGTGAGGCCATCTTCCAACAAC
>NW_004444026.1:2319720-2324838 GCF_000243295.1 Trichechus manatus latirostris | reverse complement strand
CTCATTCTGGAGGACACTCACCCCAGCCAAAGGGCTAGAACCCTGGGAGTTAGATGTGATGATGGGAACGCAGAGCAATTCTCTCCTGATTGCTTGAGTTTTCTTGTAAAATAGGAAGCAAAGTCCTTTGCAGGTGTGAGAGGAGAGGAAAAAGTATGCAGTAACCATCTAGGGGAAGGCCTGGGCCTGGGAGGAATGTATGCTTGCTGGGCAGTGCTGGAGGGTACACTTGAGATTGTTGTTGTTGTCATTGGGTGCTGTGGAGTCAATTTCCACTCATAGTAACCCAATGTGACAGAGTAGAACTGTTCCATTGGGTTTCCTAGGCTGTAATCTTTACAAGCAGATCGCCAGGTGTTTGTTCCAGGGAGCTGCTGGGTGGGTTTGAACTGCCGACCTTTCAGTTAGCAGCTGAGCGCTTAACCATTGCACCACCAGGGCTCCTTTTGCCTGGGGTTAGTGGCCCTGCGTTTCAAGCTGGACCAATCAGGGTGGTTTGTATTTCCCTTCAGAGGCATCCACGCAGCACAGAGAGGGTGGGGAGTATGGTTTAACCAGGATTGATGTTTGGCCAACGGAATACAAAAAGAGGGTGTATGCAAGGTAGTTAGTAAAATGACTAATCATGGAATTCAGGCTGAGTAAGGAGAGGAGATGGGGGAAACCGATGGTTCAGTGGTAGAATTCTTGCCTTCCATGCAGCGCACCCGAGTTCAATTCCTGGCCAATGCACCTCATGTGCAGCCACCACCGAACTGGTAAAGCCTGTTGCTATGATGCTGAACAGGTTTCAGTGGAGCTTCCAGACAAAGATAGACTAGGAAGAAAGGTCTGGCGATCTTCTTCTGAAAATCAGCCAGTGAAAATCCTATGGATCACAATAGTTTGATCCACAACCGATCATGGGGTTGGCCAAAGTCCAGGCAGCATTTTGTTACGTTGTGCCATGAGTTGAAGGCCCACTTGACAGCAGCTAACGACAACAAAGGAGGGGCGGGAGAATGTGAGGGCACTGGATTGAAGGTCCTAGCATGGGGTCAAAAGGTTGTTGGAGTCAGAATTCTAGAGGCAAAGAACTAAAAATAAAAGAGGAGCTGGTTAAGAGAGTGATAGAGGTGAAACAGATTATGGAAAACTGGAACTTATTGATAAGACAGTAAGATCGAGACTATGACTGTGGGATTGAGAAGCTGAGGTAGGGTAGAGGTCATGATCACTGAAGGAGAAAAGGTCAAGGAACTGAAAAACGAGGTACTGGATATTGAAATCACCACCTATTTTGACATGCGTAGTCTTGGAGAAAGCCAGAGCTAGAACCTTCCAGGAGTTAGTAGGAATGACCTGGAAGACTGGAGGGGAGATGGGTGGCATAGTCTGAGGATGAAAGATGGTGGGTGTGGAGGCACTGATGACAGGGCCATCAGTACAAGCGAAGTGCCTTGGGAGCCCAGGGCGGGTAGCTGTTCACCCAAAGGAAGGGGGACCAGTTGCACTCATATCCATGGCTCTTTCCACCAGCACTGTGGGGATGGACCATTTGTGACTCTATGGACCAGAGAGTGCTCACACTCTCTGCACCCTTGGGTGGGCAGTACAGGTGTGTGGATGAGCCAGGGCTCTGGATGGGAGAGGGTATCTGGGAGAGCAGAGACTGAAGAGTGACCGGGTGTCCTTTCTCTGTCCCGGCCATCTCTGTCACTTCTCCTGGACCCCAGACTGCAGGAGTTGGATGAGGAAGGCTCCATTGTCTCATACTCACAAGATGCTGTACAAAGTTGTTGGCAAGAGGAGGTCACGGAAGACCCACACGCATTCCAGAGAACGGACACCATCATCGAAGGGCTGGAGCCCAGTGAGTCTCAGGAGCATGAGATGGTCGTGGTGTCTGCAACCGAGCACATGGGGATAGAGCGGCCCGAGGCCGAGAGCCGCCTGGCAGGCAGAGAAGAGAGACGACAAAGGCGGAGTGACTGGGCGCAGGAGGTTGAGAGCATCTTCTCCCAGATGCTGGAGGTGAGAGCCCGCAGGGAGCTGCCTGCTATTGCCTGCGTCGGCGCCAAAAGGAGCCTGAAGCACTGGGGCAGCCTCCCAGTTCAAGCCCCGAGCCAAGCATGTTTTCTTTCTTTAAAATTTGTGGTGGTGACTTCACTTTCTCTAGATGCAAGAATATAAGGTCACCGTCCACCTTTCTGACTCCTTGATCCCTACCAATGGAAGGAAGGGGCTAACATTTATGGAGCGTCTGTGTGTTCCAGGAACAACACAGGCGGTCATTCACCCTCACACCAACCCCAGCAGCGAGGTGATTGTTCCATGTTGGCGCTGACAAACTCCGGTTTAGAACTGTCGTTACTTTTTCGAGGTTGCAGTTTCAGAAGTGGGCTTTGAATTAGGTCTGGCTGATTCCACCATGTTTTAGAAAGGGCTTAGAACCAAGAGAACTGGGTGTTGGGTTAACCCTGGTCTTCCCTAGCCATGTGACATGGACAGTCCTCTCTCCACACCTGTTTCGTCACTGGTAGTATGAGGGGTGGTTGGATTATCACCCAGATTCATCTGGCTCTGGAATTCTGTGATTCTGTGGGTGACCTATGGGTAGGGGTCACCAAGGCCGTTGGATAGACAGAATTTTCCCCACCCCAGGCCCTCTGTCTTCTCTCCTCCTTCCTATTCCTGGGCCTCTCCTCTCTCAGTCCTCCCTCCCGTTCTTCCTTTTCTCCTCTTCCCCGCCCTCCCTTTTACTTTGCCTTATTTTATCTATTTATTTTCTTTTATCCTTACTGCCGATTCTTATTCCCTTGGCCCCTCTTTATCCCCATAATACCTGTTGCCGTCAAGTCAACCCTGACTCATAGTGACCCTATAGAACAGAGTAGAACTGCCCCTTAGGGTTTCTAAGGAGCAGCTGGTGGATTCGAACTGCTGACTTTTTGGTTAGCAGCCAAGCTCTTTAACCACTGAGCCACCAGGACTCCTGTACCACCAGGGTTCCATCCTATCCCCATAGACATCCATTTTAATGCGTTTAACATAAGTGTGTGTCTGTGTGTGTGTGTGTGTGTGTGTTTGAGGACCCCTGATGGCGAAGTGGTTAAACATTCAGCTGATAACCAAAAGGTCAGCGGTTTAAAACCACCGGCCACTGCTCGGGAGAAAGATGTGGCCGTCTGCTTCCATAAAGATGACAGCCTTGGAAACCCTATGGGGCAGTTCTGCTCTGTCCTACAGGGTCGCTATGAGTTGGAATCGACTTGTTGGCAACGGATTTGGCTTTGGTTTGGTGTTTGTGTGTGTGTTTTGTTGGTTTTTGTTTTTTACTTTATATAATTGAAAATTGCTAATAAATACAAAAATAGTATATCAACTTCCCACAATCACCGCTCATGGCCAACCTTGTTCCATCTATACTGCCTCAGTTCTGCCTTCCCCCCACCGTATTATTTCACAGCAAATCCTAGACATCTTATTAATGTGTATAGTTTTGATTTGGAGCCCTTGTGGCGCAGTGATTAAGAGTTTGGCTGCTAACCAAAAGGTCGGCCGTTCGAATCCACCAGCCACTCCTTGGAAACCCTATAGGGCAGTTCTGCTCTGTCCTATAGGGTCACTATGAGTTGGAATCGACTCAACGGCAACAGGTTATATTTTTGGTTTATGTGTTTTTATAAAATTTGCATTGATGTTTTACGTGTGGGTATTTTTAATATGTATGTATATGATGTGTTATATGTCTCATTCCGTTTCTCACCCTTAGCACCATGTTAAGATCTGTCGGAGCTGCTCTGGGTTCATTGAGTTCCGCGCTTCTAATTGCTCTCCTCTTTTCTCCTTTGTTTTCTTCTCTCCCCTCTCTCCTCCACTGAACCTTCATTCTAGGAGAGCACTTTTGAGGACCCCAGGACTGGGTTTGCTCTAAAATCGCCCTGGGCTGCTGGCTCTGAAGAACTGCCAGGAATTAATAGGGTTTTATTTAGAATGCCTCCTTGCCAAGTATGCGTACTCAGACATGACAGGCAGCGTGTCCATTTTTAACCCCAACCCACCCCCTCGCATTCTTTTCCATCAGGCTTTTCCTTGGCACACTGTCCTTGTCCTGCTGCTCCCAGCCACAGGCAGCCCAGTGCTTCCCAGAGCACAGGTGATCTTACTTGGGTCTGTTTTCCTGAGTCCCTGGGGAAAGAGAAAGCGGCTAGGAAAATTCTCCCCACTGGCTCTTCTGCAGGCAGCCTTAGCAAGGGGAGAACTGGGGAGCAGAGGCCGAAAGCAGGACAGTGTGAGGAAATCATGGAGGGAAACCTACATCATATGGCCCAACCCCCTCATTTATACATGAGGAAACTGAGGCCCAGAGAGCCCAACAGCTTTCCCGAAGGTCACACAGTGAACCAGTGTCAAGGCCAGGAGAGTCCAGATCTCCCGGTTCCCAGCCCCACATTCTTGCTGCCGAGTGAGTATGCAGAGCCACCACGCCCAGCTTTGAAACAGACAATGCCTCCCTGGCCTAGGACCTGATTGGATGGCACAGACGCTGCTGCCGTCAGCCATCATTTGACTGGGGTATGCCAGTGGGTGACAGTGAGGTGTGTTTAAGGGGATGGTTTGCAAAGACCCATAAACTAGTATTTCCACTGAATCCCTGAAAGCAGTGGAGTTGTGACAGAGAGCCAGAGAGATGCTGTGTAATTTGCAGTTTGGGAGTGTTGAAACAAAAATCATATTAAGCCAATAATACAAGTTGAAAATTGATTTGACATTTATTTAACATAACCTGTAACCCGCTGCCATCAAATCGATTCTGACTCTATAGTAAACCTATAGGACAGAGTAGAACTGCCCCATAGGATTTCCAAGGAGCAGTGGTGGATTCAAACTGTTGACATTTTGGTTAGCAGCCGAGCTCTTAACCACTGCGCCACCAGGGCTCCTTTATTTAACATATGGCTTGCAAATTGGGCAACACTTCTGACTAGAGAGTCACAGTATTTCAAACAGAAAAGAACTTCCAAAGATTCTTATGTCCCATCTTATTAACATTGACATGGAAAAGGGCCAGGGAACAGTGTTTACATAATAACAGTTTACTCTAAGGAGCCCTGGTGGTGCAGTGGTTAGGAGCTC
>NW_004444026.1:2316368-2318780 GCF_000243295.1 Trichechus manatus latirostris | reverse complement strand
GGCCCCATGTGCGCAGAGTAGAACCGCTCCACAAGGTTTGCGTGGCTGTGACCTTTCAGAAGCAGATTGCTGGGAAGCAGATTGCCAGCTCTCGAAGAGTAGCCGAGCACTTAACCATTTGTGCCACCCAGGGACTCCGCTATTCACGATAGCAGTAATCATAAACCGTGTGATCGTCACAGCAATCCTGAAAAGTAGTAGAGAGAGAACTAGAACCCCTGTTTTACGGATGAGGAAATTGAGGCACAGAGAAGGTACCCAGCTTTCCTAAGACCCCAGCATAAGTTAGTGGCAGGTCAGCATGCTGTGTCCCACTGTGCTGGGCTGAGAATCAAAGAAGGACAAAAAAGGACAGCCAGATCCAGAAAGTGAAATTCCTTCCAGCCACAGCTGCTGCTGCTGCATTTGTGAATCAGCTCTGTGAAAGCAAGTTAATTCGCGTGGTTCCTGCTCAGTGGGCGTTGATAGCCTAGGATGGGAAGAGCCTTTAAGGACAGGCCTTAAATGGACACGCCAGTTCTATGCCTAAGGTCAGGGCTTCCGTGCCCAGCAAAGGAAGAGACTGAGGGCCTGCGGGGCTGATGGGAAGTTTCGCTTCCAGGACTTACCAACGGGCTTCTGGGTGGCCACACCACCTTCGCTGGATCCCTGCTGTGCTCATTTGACTGGGCCTGAGTAAATCACTCACTCTTGGGGCTGTTCTTTAATTAAAGCCTTAACTCTCCAGGGCATTAGCTAGTCCCATCCCTAAGGGTGGGGGTGAGCATCATACTGATCACAGCAATAGTAGCCCCAAAGAAATACACAAGTAGACACATTCTTGGATCTTTTTTTCCCCCTCACATCCCTGGGTGAGAACATTTCCCTGGGAAGAACTCACTCCCTGGCAGCACTGCCGTCTAGGTCCCCATAAGGACGCCTCAGCAGGCAGGCAGGCAAGCAAGGCATGAGGATGAGACCCTCTTCGAGCATTCTCTGGGTGGGGCGGGGAAGCGGCAGGGTGTCACTCGCGCGGTGACTTTGACATGCGCTCTCAGTGCTGAGGACAAACACACCTGCCAGCTTCCTTCTTGCCCAGTTGGACAGCTCCAGCAGCTGGTTTTGGGAGCTGAAATTATAGAAGCCTGACGTCACCCAGGCTTGAGGGCAAAGCCTAGGGCTGCTCAGCAGGAGGGGCACTCGGAACAGGCTATTCTAGTCGTGGGGCCACTGGGTCTCCTGTTCCTGGAGAAAGAGTGAGAGACGGAGAGAGAAAACGAGAGAGAAAGAGAGAGAGAGAGAGAGAATATGGATGGGGCCGCCGGGGAAGTCAGGAGTCCCAGAGGAGAATGAGAGGCTGGACTTCTGCAGCAGCTGGGCCCCGGGCACCGCAGGCCAGCGGGGGGCCAGGCTGGTGAGGAGGAGGTGAGGATGTGGACTTTCATCATCCAGCTCCTGGTCACACTAGTGCTCCTGGGCTTTTTCCTGGTCAGCTGTCAGAACGTGATGCACATTGTCAAAGGCTCCCTGAGCTTTGTGCTGAAGCACATCCACCAGGAGCTGGACAAGGAGCTGGGGGAGAGTGAGGGCCTGAGTGACGACGAGGAGACCATCTCCACCAGGGTGGTCCGGCGTCGGGTCTTCTTGAAGGTAAACGCAAGGCAGGCGGCAGGACTAGGCTAGAGGCGGAGCTGCCGGGGGGCCGCAGAGAGGGAAGAGTGCTGTGCTGGGCGTGGGGAAGAGTGGAGGAAAGTGCTAGACTCCAAGTCAGGACACATGTTGGATGAGAAGGAGTGGAAAGGCCTTGGTGGATCGGGTCCTGCACAGAGAGCCAGAGCTGTGTTCAGCGCTCAGCTCCCCCAGCACCATATGACGACAGAGAAAGCTGGTTCTGGGAGTTAGGAGTCCTGTGCTTGTCTTGCAGCTTCGGGATGGCAGGCCAGTCACATGCAGGGCAACCGTGTATGTGGGAGGGCTTTCTAAGCTGTAAAGTGCTATAGAAACATAAATTAGGTGCCTCCTTTCCTCTCTCAGGTCCTCCTCTGTAAATCGTGTACGGTAGTCCCAGTTTTGCCCACTCCTCCGGGCTCTTGTGAGGATGGAGAGCACAAAGCTCCCGCAAGCTCTAGGCTCCATCCTGTCTTCAGGCGCCTCTGACGCTCAGTGAACCGTTGGCTTGGCTGCCGCTCCTTGCTGAGTTGGAGTTCCCTGTGATGGCGGGGATTTATTGGACTGAGGCCATTGCTGCTACTGCCACTCCTGCTATTTTACTTCCTCTCCCTCTTATTCCCAAACTACCACTGATCAACCTCAGTTTTTCTTCCTTTCTCTAACTCCAGGGGAACGAGCTTCAGAATATTCCAGGCGAGCAGGTGACAGAGGAACAATTCACGGATGAAAAGGGCAACATTGTCACCAAGAGGGTAGGTGCAG
>NW_004444026.1:2314388-2316268 GCF_000243295.1 Trichechus manatus latirostris | reverse complement strand
GGGGCCAGGCTGGTGAGGAGGAGGTGAGGATGTGGACTTTCATCATCCAGCTCCTGGTCACACTAGTGCTCCTGGGCTTTTTCCTGGTCAGCTGTCAGAACGTGATGCACATTGTCAAAGGCTCCCTGAGCTTTGTGCTGAAGCACATCCACCAGGAGCTGGACAAGGAGCTGGGGGAGAGTGAGGGCCTGAGTGACGACGAGGAGACCATCTCCACCAGGGTGGTCCGGCGTCGGGTCTTCTTGAAGGTAAACGCAAGGCAGGCGGCAGGACTAGGCTAGAGGCGGAGCTGCCGGGGGGCCGCAGAGAGGGAAGAGTGCTGTGCTGGGCGTGGGGAAGAGTGGAGGAAAGTGCTAGACTCCAAGTCAGGACACATGTTGGATGAGAAGGAGTGGAAAGGCCTTGGTGGATCGGGTCCTGCACAGAGAGCCAGAGCTGTGTTCAGCGCTCAGCTCCCCCAGCACCATATGACGACAGAGAAAGCTGGTTCTGGGAGTTAGGAGTCCTGTGCTTGTCTTGCAGCTTCGGGATGGCAGGCCAGTCACATGCAGGGCAACCGTGTATGTGGGAGGGCTTTCTAAGCTGTAAAGTGCTATAGAAACATAAATTAGGTGCCTCCTTTCCTCTCTCAGGTCCTCCTCTGTAAATCGTGTACGGTAGTCCCAGTTTTGCCCACTCCTCGGGGCTCTTGTGAGGATGGAGAGCACAAAGCTCCCGCAAGCTCTAGGCTCCATCCTGTCTTCAGGCGCCTCTGACGCTCAGTGAACCGTTGGGTTGGCTGCCGCTCCTTGCTGAGTTGGAGTTCCCTGTGATGGCGGGGATTTATTGGACTGAGGCCATTGCTGCTACTGCCACTCCTGCTATTTTACTTCCTCTCCCTCTTATTCCCAAACTACCACTGATCAACCTCAGTTTTTCTTCCTTTCTCTAACTCCAGGGGAACGAGCTTCAGAATATTCCAGGCGAGCAGGTGACAGAGGAACAATTCACGGATGAAAAGGGCAACATTGTCACCAAGAGGGTAGGTGCAGCGGGTAGAGTCCCCGTGAGCTGGGAGGGGCAGGTAGGCTGGAAGCTGGTGGGCGGGTGGAACTCACAGCTTCTTGCTCCTGCCCCCACAGAAGTGTATAAGCATGACTGTTCCTGCCCCCTTTACTGCTCAGTAGGCATGTTCGGGTGCTGGGAGCTTCTGGTCTTCTGTGGTCCAGACATGGCGTTCCTCATAGACTCTTTGCCTGATTCAGCCTGAATAGTTCCTGCTACTCTGTTCCTGAGGGAACTGCCCTCATGGAACAGCCCATATCTCGTCCCAAGATGCCTAGCCCCAAAAATAGAGCTTTAAGAGAGCAATATGGACATCCCTGGCCTACCACAGGCCTCCTAAAATAAAAAGAATGTGGAAATTCATGGAACTGGCAGCGGCTATTAATTCAGCAGCCATGATTTTGCCTATTGAGTGCTGGGCACTGTGCCAGGTATGAGCAGCAGGGAGAAGAAGGAGCAAAGGGGGAACTTGTTTGTGTGTCCACTGGGATACTGCTCACCCTCCTTATGCGTCCATCTTTCCTCCTGCACAGTGGGCTTCTTGCAAGCAGGGACCACACTTATGTTTTCATCTCCCCCGCCTAGGACACAGTAGGTAGATGCAGAGTAAATGATAGTTTGAATATTGAGATGAATGAACGAGGGAATGAATGGCTTCAATCACATTACTATAGACAACAAAGAAATGCTGTTTGCCTTCAGGAGCTTACAGTCCTATGGAAAAGACATACAGCATAAGTTTTCTGCATACCACAGGGCAGAATTCAGTAAGTGCTTTTGCCTAGAGATGGAAGGTACACCTTGATCCGTAAGCCTGCTAAGACCCCTCTTCAAAT
>NW_004444026.1:2287059-2313340 GCF_000243295.1 Trichechus manatus latirostris | reverse complement strand
CTTGCATCTCTGCGTCTCCCTTTCCTCATCAAGCAAACAGCCAACAATATCTGCTTGAGCAACCTCTGAGGAAGTGCTCGGGAAAAATACAGATTTGAAAAGATGCTTTGATGAGTGAAAAGCACGCTGTAAATCTAAGTAGTACTATATCTTGGAAACCAAGCAATGGAGCTCTAGAGGCGGAGAGGACAGGGCGCTGGAAGGGGCAGTAGAGTCTGTGGAGCATGTAGCAGCCAGCATATTTGTCCCCAGGAAGAGCTCCAATGATGACAGACTTCTAGCCATCAACCATTTTTCCAGGTGTCTCTGGAACCTGAAACCTACTGAAGTCTGATGAACCCAAGACTTAATTCCCCTTGGTGCTCCTTCAAACATATTACTCCTTTGCTTTCTAGGAGAGGGCTAAGGTGAAGAGGCCCAGGGCCTCTACGCCATTCTCCTGTAAGTCAGTCAGGAGGGTTAGGCGGTTGTCAGACTGCATGGCGTGTGTGCGTGAGCATGGGGGCTCGTGGGGCGGAGGAGGAGGGCGTGCGGTGCTGTTCCGTGAGGGGGCGCCATGAAGACGCTGCACGGGTGGATGGTCCTCCAAGTGCCCTGTGCAGTGCCTGGGACTTCAGCGGCCAGCTCTGGTCGCCGTCCTCCCTGATGGATCCTGTACTGAGCTGCCCCGAGGCCCTTCATTGTGCCCAGCTCGGGGCAGCTCAGTACAGGATGCATCGGGGTGGGAGTCAGCAGGAAGCCAGGAAGCACTGAGGCCCCAGCACAGCACTGCCGGGGCTGTTAGCCTTTAAGCCCCCAGGGCAAGGCTCTGGGGCTGAGCCCACACAGGCGCCGCCTTCCTGCGCTGGGGCAAAAAGCGAGCCCGCTGCCTCCTGAGCTGCCAGAAGTGCTGACTCTGTGCCTCCCATCATATCTCAGCACTTGGGCAGAAATGAGGATTAGCGGATCTAGTTATAGGATAAAATTAGACCTGACTCCTCAGCAGCTTAAGGAGGTCACCGCATTAACCCTGGCACTGCCAGGCTGTTGTTGGTTCGGAAGGTTGTGATGAGCTGCGTTCTGGTCCTGGACATAACGCAAAGGTGCAAATAATTTGAAAAAGCAGAGGGATAAAAGGAAAATGACAGTCTTCCGCCTTGCTTTTCTTATGGTAGCGGCAGCAATGGCTATAAGGTTCAGCTTCTGTTTGGCTCAGATTCTGCTGATACTCTTCAACAGGAGAGAGGCAGCCCAGAAGCCAGGCTGGAGGAGGGGAGAGGGGAAACCTAGAATTATTATTAGTTTTTTAATTTGCTATAGACCATCTTCAAAGTGGCCAAACCCACCAGGGCAATGCAGGGACCAGACCATACAAGAGTGGGCGTCAGGAACACTGAGCAGGCCGGCTCCAGAACAATTAAGTGGCCTCTGCCAATAGGAGGCTGGGAGGGGGAGACAGTCCTGAGGGAGCAAGCATGGAGGCAGGGCTCCTACCTTTGGCTACTAAGGGTTCAGGAGGCCGCATAAAACCCTCTACCCTCACAGTAAAGGATCCGAAGGCTCTCTGTTCCTCAATAGCCACACCCACCACCCACTCCCAATCATGTATTTGTTTCAGAGAGAGTGAAAACTGGGGCTTTGGAGTCTAGACTCAAGCTCTGGCTTCCCCTATTTCCAGATTTAAAAAAAATAATAAGTTGCCAGGAAGTTGACTCAGACTCATAGTGATCCCACGTGTGTCGGAATAGAACTGTGCTCCAGAGGGTTTGCAATAGCTGATTTTTTGGAAGTAGATTGCCAGGCCTTTCTTCTGAGGAGCCTCTGGGTGGACTCAAACTGCCAACCTTTTAGTTAGCAGTCACATTTACCCTCATTACCTTAAACAAGTCATTTAACTGCCCTAGTTTCAGTCTCCTCGAGGGCGCATGATAATAGTCCCTTCTGAATGTGTGTTACTCTTTAAAAAAAAGTTTAAAATAGTAATGGGAAGTGTGAGAGCTGTTATAAAGAGTAAATAAGAACACATATATTCTGACACTCAATCAATTGCAGATCTGATTGGTAGTGTGACCCGGAACAAGTCAATTGACCTCTCTAAGCCTTGGGTTCCTTATTCATACAATAGCAATAATGCTGATGATGTTTGTTTATAAGATGCTTGTGATCAGTGAGTTTGTTTGGGAAGGGGCTATATACAGTATGACGGTCTAGTCCACTGTTTCTCAAAATGTCATCCACAAACCCTCTGCCTGGTGCCTGCCCCAGACCTTGTGAATTAAAGTTCTGGAAACTGGGATTCTGCATTAAATTCCTGAAGTGGCTTTTATGCATCCTGGAGGTTACTTTACGATGACCAGTGTTGGTTCTCCTTCCCAAACTTCCTAGAAGTGACGTGGCACAGTTGTAGACTGTATGTCTAAAAAGTGAGTTGGAATGAATGATGGATATAGGTTGTCTGAAGATGAGAAACACCCTCAAAGGGTGGAACATCCCCGTGAGGGTTGGGGTGAGGATGGAACGGATTAGAATGGCCTGTTCTGATTACCCCACCACCATCCCCAACCCGGGGAAGGGTTTTGCATCTGAGGCCTGGTGGGGAGCAAGAGGGTGCTTTCTGGTAATATTTTAAGAAGCCAGGAAATTGCTGGTTAGTCAGGGGATAAGTGCTGGGGGCACACAAGAGCAGGTGGTGGGTTTTACTTTCTGCCTGAGTATTTAGGTCCAAGTATTAGGGTTTCAGTCCCTAGGTGGGGCAAACGGTTAAGGTGCTCAGCAGCTAACCACAACGTCGGAGGTCCAAGTCCACCCGGAGGCACCTCGGAAGAAAGGCCTGGCAATCTACTTCTGAAAAATCAGCCATTGCAAACCCTATAGAGCACAGTTCTACTCTGACACACATAGGGGTTGACATGAGTCAGAATCGACTTGACAGTAACTGGTTTTTTTCTTTAGGGTCTCGGTCCTGCTAAAGGGACAGAACAGAGCCAGGGAACTGGAAGGGCTGGTAGCAAGGCAGCCCAGGAGTGCTCTGGGTTACCAGGAGCCAGGGCGGGACTGATTCTTGGCAGCCATCTGCAGATGCAGATGCAGAACTAAAAGACTGCTGCCTTTTTTGTTTTTATAGAGATCCTTTCCATTCAGCTACTGTGGTTACAAGACTTGCCTTAGCTCTGTCAGTGGGATATTTGAATAAGTTAAAAAAGTAATCAGTAATCTCAATGGGGAGGGGGGCAGGGAGGCAAGGTGTTTTACTTCGCTGTTTTGTTTTAAGTTACAATCCACCCTCATTCCCCAACCACTGCAAGTATATTAGAATCTGGGGTTGGGAAAGAGGGGAGAGGGCTGCAAGCATTGGGTGGCGGGGTTGTGGGGAACAAGTGATACAGCACAGAGGAATATAATGAGGGAACCTGACCAGCACAGCCACTAGGAGTGGGAAGGGGCTATTTTCTAAGCTTTTTAAAGGGCAAGACCTTTCTCTGAGTGGAATCAGGAGTAAAGGTGCTGGACAGTGGCAGAATGAGCCAGAAGCTTGGGTTTTAATCCTGCCCCAGCCATGGTCTGCATGCTCCAGCATGGACCTGCCACAACTCCTCTCTGAGTCTCAGTTTACCGAATGATGAAATGAGAGCTTCTGCTAGAATGCTCTCTAAGGCTTGAACTTTCTCCTTTGCCTGGTTCCTGGGCAGAAACTTGGGCGGGAAATATTAACCTGTCTTTCATAGACTTGAGATTTGATAATTGTCTCGTATCTGAGGAGTGCTTAGCCCTGGTGGTGCAGTGGTTAAAGCGCCCAGCTGCTAACCAAAAGGTCAGCGGTTTGAACCCACCGGCCGCTCCGCGGGAGAAAGATGTGGCCGTCTGCTTCGGTAAAGATTTACAGCCTTGGAAACCCTATGGGGCAGTGCTACCCTGTCCTGTTGGTTCACTGTGAGTCAGAATCAACTCGACAGCCGTGGGTTTGGTGTTTTGTTTTTGGTAGCACGGGGGCAAACTCTGTAGGGAACACTAAGCAGGCTAAGACCTGGCAGCTGCCTTCCACCAGTTTCCTTCGAATTGAGCTAGACTCACGACGACCCATGTGTGTCAGAGTAAAACTGTACTCCACGGGGTTTTCAATGGCTGATTTTTCGGAAGTAGATCACCAGGCTTTTCTTTCAAGTTACCTCTGGGTGGGCTCAAACGTCCACACTTTCGGTTAGCAGCCAAGCATGTTAACCATTTGCACCACCCAGAGATTGTAGCAGTTGCCCTCAGAGTGTTCATAATCCAGCCAGGGACATAATGTAGACAGCAAAAATGAAAGGATAAAAGCAGAAGTATTTCCAGAGGTCCCAGTAATAGTTTACATTCATGTAATGCTCACTATTTTAAGCACTTTATATATTTCAACTCTTTTAATTATCACAACCATCTAATGAGATAGGTACTATTAGTATCCTTATTTTACCGCTGAGTCACAAAGAGCGGGTAACTGGCCGAGCCAGGATTTGAATGCAGGCAGTCTGGCTCCAGAGGTCTTGCTCTTATCCACTACGCTCTGCTATCTCTCTGAAGAAAAGGTAGTGACTGGAAGGAAGAGTTTCCAGAGTGTAGAAGAGAGAATATGAGAGAGCTGGAATTATCTGGAAGGCGTCATGGAAGAGGGGACTTGATTTTTGCCTTAAGGGTGGTGGGTAGAACCTCAGCTAAGAAGAGGGTGGATGGCGTTCTTGTCAGGGGAGAAGCACAGGCAGAGGCAGAGAGCAGGGGGCATTGTGGTTCAGAAGACTTGGAGGAAACCGACTTGGCTGATAGGAAGACCCAGACAGTTCAGGGGGAGCCCAGGTTCCTACCTGTCTAGATGCAAGAGTCCTGCCCTTGAGGATAGCAATTCATTCAAGCGACAGCAGTAGAAAGGCCTGGCTTTTTAGCTTTATAGCAGCATCTGGCAAGGAACTCAACACCACCCCTCCCATCCCTGGAGAACCACACAGAGTTGAGTCCACCTGGTCACCTTCAGCGCTCCTCCCCAGTCCCCGTTCCTGTGGACCCTGTCTGGGGACAGCCCTGTCTCAGAATAAGTTCCTGCCTGTCTCTGTCACCCCTCTTTTGTATTCAAGAGTCCTCAGATTGCCCTTTTCCCCATGGGTCCCAAGGTCCCGGCAGACAGAATCCTGAATGGCTGGTCTTGAAAACATGGAGTTTTCACACGAGGTTGGAAGATAAGGTACCATGAGATCGTAGGACGGTGCCTTGTGAATCCCAGGCTGCTGAATTGAGCCTTCACTCTGCAGGCAAAGCTGCTGTTTTCAAGCCTAAAAGACAATATTTTAGAGAGGATGCACCTCTTGTTCAAAGATCTCTTTGCCACATCTGTGGGACAGGGGAGACCAGCCAGTGTCACTTGACAGTAAAAGCTTGTGGACCAGAGCTGAAGAGGACCTGTCATCCCTGAGGTCATGAGCTCCCCAGCCGGAGACCGTATCTGCTTTGTCCCTGGCTCTCGAGGGCTACATATAGCAGACATCAGTACATGTTGGCTGAACTGAACTGACAAAGCAGAGGGCACCATTGACTAGCCTAGCGCCTTTTGTGGTACAAGTCCTGGCTCATGAAAATGGCTCCTTCTCCTGGGGTACAAGGAGCTGCTCCTGGGGATTTCTCTTAGGTGACAGCATAGGGCTGGGAGCCGTCTGCCTCCTGTCTGAGGGCACACAGCTCTCTTTAACCCACATGGCAGGGTGCTCCCGGGAGCTCATCCACTCATCTGGGAACCTGGGCAGCTGGCTCTGAGAGGCAGCCTCTGGGTTGGAGGGTGGGAAGTGGTGGATGGTGGTTCAGGAAAGCCAGGGGCCGAGAGCTCAACGCCTTTCATCTCATCACCTTGCTAGTTACCAGTACGAGTTGCCCTCAAGTTGACTCCAACTTATGGCAACCCCATGTGTGTCAGAGTAGAATTGTGATCCATAGGGTTTTCCATGGGATTTTTCAGAAGCAGATCGCCAGGCCTTTCTTCCGAGGACCCTCTAGGTGGACCAAAACTTCCAACCTTTTGGTTAGCAGCTGAGCACATTAACCATTTGCATCACCCAGGGCCTCCCCCACCTTGCTAGAGGTGGCTGCTTTTCCTGAATCAGATCCTGCCTGAGCAACTAAACACAAAACTCTCTATTTGGGTTTTTTTTCTGGGAATTGCTCCTTTAAGTTCTAAGTGACCCCTTCTCTCTTTCTGTCCCTCAGGATCACACCTCGACACCCAACCCCTGAACTCCACACACTCTGCCATGCACACAGGAGGAGAGCTGGACCAGAGGGCAGCAGAAGCGGTGCACACGTTCCTCTAGGCTCACGGCATGATCTCTGTAAGAGACTTCCTTTAGTCTCCTATTCGCATGAACGCCGACTGTAGACGCATGACCTACAGCCCTCAATCCTGCCTCTAGTGACAGATCTCTGTCGGAATCAGGACAAAAGCAGCAAGAAGGGGAGAGAGAGGAAAAAAAAGAAAAAGAAACAAGTGCAAGAGAGAGCAAGAACGCAGAAGTGAACAAGGGCTCTTTGTGGCTGGGGATGGTATTTCTTTTTAAATCATCTTAATTTTGATCTCGTACAGGGTAGCTTTTTTCCAGCCTCATCAGCAAGAAATCCATGTGGGCTTCCTGTAAAGACAAAAAGAGAAAGGAAACTAGGCAGGGAATAATAGTTCAGCACCTTACTCCCACGTCCCCATCCGCCAGCCTTCCCCATCCACCACACATCTCCATTCCATTTGTGACTGTCCCCTTCCACTCCCCAGTGGGACCGCTCCTCCCAGAACGCTACATGACATTCAGGACACACGCACACGTTCACCTCTCCCCTCCACTCAGTATACACAGATTTTACTGTGACGTCTGAAGCTGGATAGACTCTCCTGTGGATGAACTGGAATTTTTTTATGTTGTCTCTCGCTCTGCCAGTTTCAGTATCAAACATCTTCCAATGGAAAATCATTACCTTTAGAGTGCATTCGGGGTTCCTTGTGTTAGGGACTTAAGAATCTGAGGTGAGGACCCCCAGGCTTAGCTGTAGGGCTCAAAGGGAGCCGGCACCCCATCTGAAAGGGTCTTCCCTCTCAGTGGGGGGAGGGCCGGTGGCTGTCCCAGGATTGCACCAGCATGTTCAATAGAGAAGAGGTTTTCTATATCTTCAAGCACTTAGAGTCTGTGTTCAAAGTGTAAACTGTACAGTAATCAGCCTCGTGTATATGAAAAACAATAAATACTATGCAAACCAATAGAAACACGTTAGCAGTATGTACAAAGCACTAACAGCTCAGCTCCTGAGGACTTCTCCAGGCTGCGGGAGAAGGAGCTACAGCCTGTCCTTTCAGTGAAAGAGGAAGATAGGGAGTAGGGCTAGTGAATGTATCTGCCAGTTCTTTGAAGTCAGGGACGATCCTAAGGTCTCCCAGAGCGAACTTGGTGCTCTAACTCCAGGCGGCCGGCAGGATGGGGGGTCGTGGGTACAGGCACTAGGCTCTCGGCTGGACAGCTTCAGTGCCCCCACTCTGACTGACCAAGCCCCTCTCGCCCCACCTGGAGAGGCCGAGCGAGGGGACCACTCCTGACCACATGCCCAGGGAAAGGACAGCCGGAGGAGGAGAAAGCAGCTGACGACCAAGATGCCCGGGGCTAGGAAGGAGACCCTCCTAGGCCAGGCTCCGGGTCAGGGCAGAAAGGAAACTCGCCTCGGTGCCATCAGGGAAGAGCCTTAAAGTTACACTAGCGCCTCCGGCCGAGGGAGGCCCGAAACAGCACAACACGCCCTGCCGTCGGCGGCGGGCGCCCTCTAGGGCCAGGACAGTGACTCTGGCAGGCTCTTCTCGCTCTCCAAAGAGCCACTGTTTGTGGATGTCCTGTCACTTCCTCCCCTGCCGCTCGTCAGAGTTGTCCTCGGGACACCTTTAAACCTTTCAAGTAGCACAGAGCTCCCTCAGTATCAGAGGCTCCAAGGCCCTGGTGCCTGCGACCAGCCCCAAAGATCTCCCCGCAGTGCGGGGACAGCCGGCCTCCCGTCGCAGGGCCCCAGCCTGCCGTTCCGGCCTCTTCGGTGCCCTCCCTGGGCCGAGCGCGGACAGCACCAGGAGCCGCGGAGCCACCGGCTGGGCTGCTCGGGCCCGACCGGCAGCCCACTGCCCGGGCTGCCCGGATACGGCTCGGTCTGCGTGCTGAGCCCGCCAGGATCCGGTGCCCCGACCCACGTGTTCTCGTGTGCTCCCGGCGGGGTTAGCTTTTGCTTTCTTAGAGGAGAAAGAAGAGGAGAGGAAGTTCAAACGTGTGGCCTACGTTCTCCCTGAAGGCTGTCGGAGGAAACCCAGCCTCCTGGCCTCCTTCCCCGGGGCTGCGCAGGTCAGAGTGCCTCTTTCCAGTGGGCGCTGCCACCCTGGCCCAGCGGCCGGATCTGGCTCGGCTGTAGCGCGGCGCGAGGGAGGAGAGGCGCCTGCTTGTCCCCAGAGCACCCCTCCCCGACTGTGCCACTCGCCTGGGGACGCCGCCTCCCGGCCACCTCCCGGGCCCTGGGCCCTTGCCGGGCCGCGGCGGGAGAGGACAGGCATTGCACGGGGGTGGGTTGGGTGAAGTCCCCTGAAAGCCAGGCGCAGGGCTCGCCTCTCCCACCTTGATTCTGTACCTCCCTCTCCCGGGTCGCAGCTGCAGCCGAACCCAGTAGCCCCTGTTAGAGCCCCGCGTGGGTCACGGCTCAGGCTCCGCTTTGGCACCTTCTGCTCTGTCTGGCATGGCTGCTTGGCCCGCCGGCCCCAGGCCCTCGGCGGCATGGCTGCACGCTCCAGTTGGTAGTAAGAGCTGTTAGGGGAGGAGTTTGGGGTCTCCACATGATGCCTAGAGAATGCTGCAGTCTGCACATTAGAC
Organism: Trichechus manatus latirostris; assembly: GCF_000243295.1. Lineage (NCBI taxonomy): Eukaryota > Metazoa > Chordata > Mammalia > Sirenia > Trichechidae > Trichechus > Trichechus manatus. The sequence goes on along the minus strand of NW_004444026.1, from coordinate 2,304,470 downwards.
GCTTTTTAGAAGTTTTGAAATTACCTTGATTTTTTTAATTGTTATGAAACTGAATCTTTTCTTGACTCTCTCCACATACTCTGTTATCGGGAGAGAACTCCCCAGCCCCCACTCTGATGTATAGACCATTCTCCCTACACCAGCTGAACAAATGTCAAAATTAATAAAGAAATTGACTCACAGCACGGGGCTCCATCTCTCCTTCCTGGCTCTTCTTTGGGGGTTTGAGGTGAAGCCTGGGGTAGGAGTGAAGCACGGGTTGGGGCATGAAGGGGTCTGAGGGTGGGATCAGCCCACCGGGAGGCCTGCAGCCCAGGGAGGGGCCCACCAATGCCTGCCTCCTCCAGGGAAGCCTAGGCAGCCCCTCAGTCAAGACTCCTTACCCTGGGAGAGGCACCAAGAGGGAGCAGAGCAGATTTCTGTCCGACCTAATAAGTGGGGGATGTGGGTCACCACACACCACCAGGATACTTGGGCAGGCCCACAGCCAGCATACACTGAGGGGGAGCCCCAAGCACTCCCTGAAAAGGTGTCTGGCCCCTGAACTCAATGCCACGCACAAGTTCAAGAAATGCAGTGGTTAAGAACTCGGCTGCTAACCAAAAGACTGGCAGTTCGAATCCACCAGTTGCTCCTTGGAAACCCTATGGGACAGTTCTATTCTGCTATAGGGTTGCTATGAGTCAGAATCAACTCGACAGCAACGGGTTTGGTTTTTTTGGTTTTATAGAGGAAAATGGAGTCCCTGGGAAGTGGAAATGTTAAGTGCTTGACTACTAGCGCAGAGGCACCTTAGAAGACAGGTTTGGCGATCTGCTTCTGAAAGGTCACAGCCTTGGAAACCCTATGGAGTAATTCTACCTTGCCCACATGGGGTCACCATGAGTCAGCATTAACTCTCCGGCAACTAGCAACAAATGGAGAGAAGAGAATCTAGTTCCATTCATAACTAGCAGGGACACTTTGTGCAAGGCTAGTCACCAAGCTGGACTCAGTTTCCTCATCTGTCAAATGAAGGGATGGAATAAGTGATTGCTTAAAATACCTTCCTGTTTGTTTATGCTGGGATTCACAAACATGAATGCCTTTATCAGGCTTGGAATTAAATCAGAATCCAATCATTTGCTGCAGTTTTGTTTTTTGTTTTTTTTTGTTTTTCCTTCATAAGTGCCTATCTTAGTAGGTGACTAAGTCACAGTCACACCCCAGAGCACCCATAATTCCCACCCCTCTCCAAGTTTCTCTCTGGAATCTGAAGGGCCACCCAAGCCAGTGGGCCAATCACGGCTGTACATCAACATCACCCAGAGGGCTTTTTATTTATTTTCTTTTTATTGAGCTTTAAGTGAAAGTTTACAATTCAGGTTAGTTTCTCATATAAAAATTTATACATCCATTGTTATATGACCCTAGTTACTCTCCCTATACTGTGACAGCACATGCCTCCTTTCCACCCTGGATTTCCCATGTCCACTCAACCAGCTCTTTACCCTCTCTGCCTTCACGTCTCGCCTCTGGACAGGAGCTGCCCATTTAGTCTCATGTATCTACTTGAGCTAAGAAGCACACTCTTCATGAGTATCATTTTATGCCTTACAGTCCAGTCTAATCTTTGAAGAGTTGGCCTCGGGAATTGTTTTAGTTTTGGGCTAACAGAGAGCCATGTCTTCTGGGGTCCCTCCAGTCTCAGAGGGCTTTTTAAAAGCAAAGATACACAGTCAGATTTGTCTGGAGTGCTGCGGTAGGAACAGGAGGAGTGGGGAATTGAATTTCCCAAAGGGTTGCGATAGGCAGCCTCGTAGCAAAGCCAACTCAGACATGTGAGAACCTTTTTGTTGGTGGTGGTGTTTTTAATCCAAACTTCTAGAAAAATAATTTCCAGAGCCTTTGTGAGGTCTTCCTTGTTAGGTTTCTTGAATCAACCTAAATCATTTGTACTACAGAAAAACGAATTCTGTCATGGGCACATGAAAGCAGCATGGGAGAGTCAGGCGGTGTGAAAGGGAAGCCCTCCCTGAGTCCCCTCCCCACTGGAAACCATTGAGAATCCCAGTGTGGTAAAAGACGCCTCCTGTCTCCCACCTGCCACAGTGCAGAGCGCAGTTGGTGAGTGTGCCGAGCCTGACAGAGCCCACAACCTCATCAGGAAGGACTCTGGAGCTGCCAGGGAGTAGAAATAAAAGTCCATCTCTCTGGCGAAACTATTTTTCCTGTCACTTTGCATGGTCAGACCAGTGGCATTCTGGTTTCCATTTTTTAGTAACCAACTCCAAGAAGAATGCTGCCAGATGTGTATAGAAACAGCCCAAGTCCCAGGAAAGTGGGCTCTGATTCCTCCATACCTCAGTTTCCCTGTTTATAAAACGGGAGATTGCCCTCATTTTATAAACAGGAAAACCCTGTGTGTTGTAAAAATTCACTAGAAGAAAAGTATATGGGTGCTGTCTGATTCATCCAGTCCAACCCGTCAAATCCATCAAATATTTACCAAGCACCCACTAAATGCCCCACACTGGGATTCTCGGCTGAATCACCTGGCATCCAGCATCAAAGATTTCAAAGTCAGGCGCTAAGCCAGAGAGAACAGGGCTCTTGCTCCAGCGGAGGCACAGATGATTCCTCTGAGGCCCCCAGAAGGAGAGGCGATCCTGACAGAGGGGATCAGGAAAGGCCTCCCAGAGGTCGAGGCATGAACTCATGCACAGCGTCTGCCCCCTCATTTCAGCCTCAGTGGCAGGAAGGTGCACACACCTCCACTGCCCTCAGAGCTCCCCCTCCTCCCCCTCTGCCCCTGCAGTCTCCCACTCCAGGCTCTCAGGCCAGTCACAGGGATATGCATCCCCCCACAAAGCAGGCACTGTCCAGCCTCCCCACTTACCCCAGCCCAGCACAGAGAAGGAAGGAAACTTCCAGGCTCAGTCTCAGGCTCCGTGCTCCCTGCAAGGGCATTGAGACATAAAGGGGCCTGAACACCTCAGAAGGACAGCGACCTCTGGGACCAGCCTCTTCTCCCTCAGGGGAGCAGCTGCAGGAACTGTGACTTCCAGAAGCCAGAGCCTCCAGGGCCTCCCAGGCACCCACCTTTACCTAGATGCTGGTGCTGGGGAACCAGGAGCAGATGGACTCTCTGACAATGAACAGAGCTACCACAGCTAATTTCTCTCTCTCTCTCTCTCTCACACACACACACTCACACACACACACACACACACACACACACACTGGCTGATTTTACAGTCAATCTTTCAAAGTGCAATTTGTCTAGGAGAAGCCAATGTGAGGCCCGTGTGCATTCTGACCAATGGTGGTGCTGCTCGCGCAGCTCAGCCACTCTCAGGCCTGTATTCTAATGGGCCATATCTTTATCAAGGAAATGTTGGTTCTCTGAACTTAAAACTTCTCATGGAGGGTCCCCAAGCTCAGAGGCAGAGGAGGGTTCTGAGCTAAGGAGTGGGGAGCTGCCGTCTCCAGGTCGGGGCAGAGAGAGCTGAAGGAAGACCCGTGAGGCCTCTCACCTGCCCCGGGGAGCACTTCCCTTCTGAGCAGCTGACGTGGGTGCCCAGTCCCTGGGCAAAGGCTGGGCTGGATGCTTTAGGTGGGAGGGCGGTCCGGGGCTCTGGGGCCAATTTTGACGCTCCAAACTTGCCATGGGGTTCTGGGCCAGAGCTTGGGGTCTCAGGCTTTAGCGGCTTGGATTTGGGCAGCCAGGGCCCTGTGCCTTCCCTCTCCGTGTCCCCGGGATCATGGAGTCCAACCTGCAGGGGACGTTCCTGCTGAACAACACATCACTGGCTCAGTTCTCAGAGATGAAGGCTCCTATGTGCCAGTATTCGGTGCAGAACTCCTTCTACAAGCTCAGCCCTCCAGGGCTGGGCCCCCAGCTGGCCGCCGGGACACCCCACGGGATCACGGACATCCTGAGCAGGCCTGTGGCCACGCCAAACAGCAGCCTCCTCTCCAGCTACCCCCATGTGGCGGGCTTTGGTGGACTTGGCTCCCAGGGGGTCTACTATGGCCCCCAGGTGGGGAATTTTTCCAAGGCTGGGAACGAGTACCCCACCCGGACCCGGAACTGCTGGGCGGACACGGGCCAGGACTGGCGAGGCGGGCAGCAGTGCAGCAACAGTGAGTACAGGGCAAACCTTCACCCCCACCCCACTGGGCACCACGCAGACATGTGGGAGGAGAAAGTGGTGAAGAGAGGACTCTCCCCGGGCAGTCTGCACTGGCCACCCACCTCAGTCGCCATTAGACAGTCCCCCTCAGACACCTGCGTTCATTTCCTCAGCTTAGCGCAGGGCTGAATTCCTGCCTGCTCCTGCCCAACTTCCACCCCAGCCTTGCTTGTACACAGGTGTCCTGACCCCCAACCCCACCCCTTACCAGCTGCCCTCCTAGGGCACCTGAGAGACTCCAGGTCTGGTGAAGGCCACACAGCCCACACCCTATATAGGGTCCCAGCTGGCAGCTCTCCTTACTTCTCCCACCCAGGGCCCATGGCACCATTTATTCACCCCCAGCCACCATCCAGTCCTCAGAATGCAGGCAAATGCTACCCCCAACAAGGAGAAGTTGCCCCCGTATCGCCTTCCCAGAAAGCCTGCTCATGCCCTGGTATCGTTCAGGGACGCAGGATACACCCTGACTCCATCTTGGCCCCGCCTGCAAGTGAAGGGGCCATTTCCCACCTTCCTCCTCAGGGTTTATATCAACAGTAGCTACAACCATCCAGCCCCAGGAGCAGCTGCTGAGCCCAGTTGGTGGTTGGGGCAGGGAGGGGACACTCTCCTCACCCTACCTGTCCCCAAGCCATGGTTTAGAGAGCTGATCCAGGGACCTGGTGATGGCAGTCAGGGACTGGAGAAAGTGGAAGGACATACGCAGCCAGGTGGGGCTTACCTGAGAGGCAGAGAGAGTGACTGTGTCTGTGGGAGCCATCCTTGAGCCCCTGTCACCCTGCCCAAGTCAGGTAGAGGCGGGGGCACAGGGAGCCCCCACTCTCGTCTGATCTCGGGGCTCCCCACTGCAATAGAGGCTTGGGGCAGCCATGGAAACCCTCAAAAGCACACCTGCCACCCTCCCCCCACCCTGCCTACACTGCTTCAGGCAGTCGTGTTGCCTGCCAGCCACCCCTCATGAGATGGGGAAGGTCTGAAGTGGGGGGCACCCACCGCAAGCCACCAGGACACTTGGCCAGCCCATAGCTGGCACGCACTGAGGGGTCTCTAGCTCTCCCTGTAAAGGTGTCTGGCCTCTGCACTTAATGCCACTCATAAGTTCAAGAAATAACCCTGCCATGGAGAGAAAATGGAGAGTTAAATGAGAAGGGTGAAGACCTCATCTACTGAAACCTATTTCATAACCCTGTTTTGGGGTGCTTTAAGATCTGCCTAAAGCTCTCTGTCTTTCTCTCTCTCACCTCCACCTCTCCCCCTCCCACCCATACACACACATACACACACTTTCTCATCCCCCTATGCTCTAATCCCAAATGCACATACACACACAGGAAAACAGCTAAGAAAGTCAGTGGCTGGATTAAAGCCAAAGGCAAGAGGATGGAAGACGTCTCTTAGGAGGTCTCTTCCCCTTTCTGTGCCTCAGTTTCCTCATCTGTAACAGGACAAGCTGGGACATGGACTGTCAGGCTGCCCTGAACAAGGCCTGACCCACGCAGCCTGACTCATGGGGTTTCTGCTTCCCCTGAGCGCCTGCTGCCTTCCAGCCCAGCTCCTTCCCAGCAGGCTGTGGGCTCAGGGTCTCCAGCCACCAGGCCCAGGATCTTCAGTGTGGTTGAAGCCTAATGGCTCTTAGGCCTGGTGACATGGGAGAGCAGCTCCTTGGGACTTGAGGTTCACCCTTCCCTGCTTTTCCTGGAGACCTGGGAGTTGGGACCCGAGAGCACGGAAGTGAGAAGGAATTCATAGGCCCCTGGGGTCCTGCTTGTGGGTGGAGGTGTCAATCCCTGAGACACAGGAAACTGAGTAAGGGGAAGCAGCATCACATGAGATGGAGAGGCACAAGACCTGGGTTCCAAGCCCCTCTGCCCCTAAGGAGCTACAAGCTGGGGCAACAGGACCCCTCTCGGGCCCCTTGCCCACTCAGACGTTGCAGAGGTCATAGTCACTGCGGTGTCTCTGCAGGACGCATCGTGCCCTGTGGGAGAGGCAGAACAGGGCTGGCATTTGGCTGGTAGTACAGTCCCTGGTCCTCACGCATCCTGCTCTCCCACACTTCCTTTCCTCTGCCAGCACCGGACCCCCTGAGTGACGGCATCCACAAGAAGAAGCACACCCGGCCCACCTTCACGGGACACCAGATCTTTGCCCTGGAGAAGACCTTTGAGCAGACCAAGTACTTGGCTGGCCCTGAGAGGGCGCGGCTGGCATACTCGCTGGGAATGACCGAGTCCCAGGTGAAGGTGAGTCTGTGTGGGACACGGGTGCCACTGCCGGGGAGACAAGTCTTTTCCAGTCTTTGGGCATTGCCTGTCCACCTAACTAGCCTGTTGTTAGGTGCCATCGAGTCAAGTTTCAACTCATAGCGACCCCATATGACAGAGTAGAACTGCCTCAGAGGGTTTTCTAGGCTGTAATCTTTATAGGAGCAGATTACAGGTCTTTCTCCCACAGAGCCGCTGGTGGGTTTGAGCTGCCAACCTTACAGTTAGCAGCTGAATGCTTAACCATTGTGCCACCAGGGCTGCTAACTAACTGGCCTAGAGATTGTAATGATTAAGAATAACAAAACGTTGGGCCCCACTCTGAGAGCCTTATATGTAGTACCTCATTAATCCTCACAGCAACCTTGAGATTGGTATTATTATCCATTTTATAGATGAGGAAACTATCTCATTTAAGCCTCTTGCCCAAGGTCACCCAGCTGGTAAGTGACAGAGTCGGGACTGTTGAATCTGTGGGATTCTAAACCTCACGCTTTCCCTCTACATTGCTTCAGTCAGAAATTCCAAGAGCTGATATGGCAGCCTCTGGGCTGGATTAGGTGCTTCCCTCCACCCTTAAATCTGTTGCCGTTTCACAGAACAGGGCAGTTCTGGCTTAGGTCAAAGCTTTGTTCTTTGGCACCCCCTACCCAAAGTTTCTCCAGAGATCTCTGGCTTCACAGTTGGAAAAGTTGTCCCCATGGAGCCCGAGGAGGTAGAAGGCAGTTTACTAAGGCCTATTTATGAAGCCATTTCCGGCCCCTGTGTGGTGTGTAGTATGAGAGCGTGAGTTGACCCTCCCTAACCCCTGCCTCAGGCTCCACAGTTTCATCCATCTGATATCGCATCTTCAACTGGATGGTCATGGACAGAAGAAGGCGTTATTTTCGTTTTAAAGATTAGTAAGCTAAGGATTGAAGGGACTGGTGATTCAGTGGTAGAATTCCTGCCTACCACACGGGGGATCCTGGTTCTGTTCCTGGTCAGTGTACTTCAAGCACAGCTAAGTACCCATCTGTCATTGGAGGCTTGCATGTTGCTACGATGTGAACAGATTTCAACGGAGTTTCCAGGCTAAGACAGACGAAGAAGAAAGGTCTGGCTATCTACTTCCAAAAATCAGCCAGTGAAAACCCTATGGATCACAAAGGTCCAATTTTGTTGTGCAAGGGGTCGCCATGAGTCAGGAGTTGACTTGGCGGAAGCTGACAACAACAACTTGCTAAGGGTAGCTCCCTCTGTCAGCTAAGGGAACAGACTTGAGCCCAAGTCCCCAGACTCCTAATCCAGCCCAGACGCTGCCATCAGCTCTTGGAATTTCTGACCAAGGCAATGCAGACAGAAAGATGAGGTTTAGAATCCCACAGATTGAACAGTCCCCACTCTGTCACTTACCAGCTGGGTGACAGGGCCGGGTTGGGAGCCCAGAGAGCCACCTAATAGTAAAGCTGCTGGAGTGAGAGCTGATGAATTTCAATGGAAGGAAAGGACGTGGACCTCCGCCATGTTCTGCTTCTTTAAGTGCTTTTGTGCACTTTTCAGCTGTCTCAAGAAATGGGTGTTTGTTATTTTTATAATTAGGGGAAAAATCCTTCATGAAGCCCCAGTTCAGTGAGGGTCTCTAAACCAGAAGAGGAAGGGTGACTCAGCACCTCCTGAGGTGCCCTAACCTGGACTAAACCTGCCCACCCAGGGGCATTCCAGCATCTTCCACCAAGTGCCCCAGGTGGCAAAGGGGAAGCAAGGTACATAGCAGGGCGCCAGAGCCACACTCAAAGGCTGCTGCATTCACGACACTTCTGTTTTACTGCTCACCCCGCCCCCAAAGACATCATGTGAATATTACAGTCTCCTCCACTAATTTAGCCATTTATTTTTCTATAACAATAAGAGAATTTGCCACCGAGTACAGTCACCCTCCTAAAATGGGGCCCTGCGTGTGCTGTGATTCCGGGTACCGGGCCCAATGGGCCATACGATCCTCAGAGTCTTTCTCATCCCAGGTGTGGTTCCAGAACAGAAGGACCAAGTGGCGGAAGAAGAGTGCCCTGGAGCCCTCGTCGTCCACGCCTCGGGGGCCGGGCGGCACGGGCGTGGCCGGGGACCGCGCGGCCTCCGAGAACGAAGACGACGAGTACAACAAGCCGCTGGACCCCGACTCTGACGACGAGAAGATCCGGCTGCTGCTCCGCAAGCACCGCGCCGCCTTCTCGGTGCTCAGCTTGGGCGCGCACAGCGTCTGACGCCCGGCCCGCTCCCTCCCCAACGCCCGGCGCCTGCAGGCCAGCCCCGGCCCCCTCCCCGCCATCTCCATCACAGCGAAGGCCTGGCTGCCGCCCGCGGCCGCCCAGGAGACCTCCTTCCCCTTTCCATCCCCACGCTGCTTGGGGAGAGGGTCAGAGTCGGGCAGTTCCCTGCCGGGGGTGGCGGGAGTTGCTGGGGGAGAAGGGGGAGGAGGCTACTCCAGCTAAGAGAGGAGGGAACAAAGAAAGACACAAACACCTCCTGAGACCTGTGGACTCAAAACTTCTTTGCCATCTTGCACCTGTGGGAAGAGGCCTTGCCCTGCCAATTCTGCCCGTTAGTAAGTACACAGGCTAAAATGGCCAGGCTCTGGCGAAGCACAAAAGGTGGGGGTGGCATTTCCAGACACACTCCTCAGACCTTTGCCCAGAAAGAATCCCGCTTGAGGGGCAAGGGCCCAATGGCATAGCCCAGGCTGGAGGAAACCACCTCGGGGAAGAGAAGGGGGTCCTAATTAAGAAACACTCCTGATGCCAGCTCGAGGATTTACCCCCGAGCGGCACAAGTCCTCTGCGACCTCTTTTCTCCACTTGCCCCTAAAAGGATCTCCTGAGACAGGATCCCACCGGCTAGGAAAGGGGAGCTTGCAGGCGAAAGCGAATAAAAGATGAGTACATCCTAGAGGCTTGGGCGCACCTGACAGCTGCCCCACCTGGGCACCCATTGGGGCTGATGCCAGCACAGGGCCACCGGGAGAAAGGGACATCCCAGCTGCGGGAGGGCAGGGCTGGAAGGACCTCAGAAATGCCTGCTTCTTCTCCAACGGTGGTGCCTATGGCAGGAAGGGAGAGCCCCCTGCAGGGCGAGCCCCTGTGTCTGGGAGAGCCCCTCAGGGCAGGGAAAGGGGTGCAGGGAGCAGCTAAACCAAGGGCCTTCTTTCCTTGGAGCACCCTGCATGCAGCCTGACACTCCAAGGCCTGGTGCTGGGGGAGGGCCTGGACCAACTGGACCGTTCAAGGAAGCTGATTCTAAGCTACCGCCAGGTGGGAGGGGACAGGGCTAGGGGAGGCGGGTGGGAGGCTGGCCATACAGGAACACAGCCCGAAAGGGACCAAGCATTTGCCTGTCTTCACTGGCTTTAAAAAGAGTAAAAATAAAAGTCCCAGAAACCTCCCCACGGCTCATGTGCTTCTGTGAAAGGCATGAGTCATAGGAAACTGGCTGTGGGGTCCCAGATACAACGATTGTGATCCAGCTGTGGGGGCCTTGCCCAGAGGGCAGAAGTCTCTGGGAGGAGGGGCGGGATGGAGGCTAAGTACTCTGAGAGTCTGGAGACCCAGGTGCTGGCCCAGGTCCACCATTGTCTGCATGGCACTGGTTAATTTGAATTCTTCTCTCCTGGAATATGCCAGGCACTGTCCTAGGTGCTGGAAAAGCCGTGAAGAATTTAATGGGTCCGTGACCTCCAGGAATTCACAGCTTAGTGGAGATAATTATGTTTGAGGAATTAGGCACTACAACGAAAAGATAATGGGGAGAGAACAGAAGAACCACTCAGCACCTACTAATTTCCCCCACATTGAATGCCTGGATTATCTCATTTGACCCCACAATAACCCTGTGGTTGTTAGTTGCCATCCAGTCAATTTTGACTCATAGCGACCCCATGTGTTACAGAGTAGAACTGCTCCATAGGGTTTTCTTGGCTGTAATCTTAACAGAAGCGGATCGCCAGGTCTTTTCTTCCACAGTGCCTCTAGGTGGGTTCAAACTGTCAACCTTTAGGTTAGCAGTCGAGCGCAAACTGTTTGCACCGCCTGGGGACCTCAGTAGCCCTGTTGCTGTGTGCTGTCAAGTCAATTCTGACTCAGAGACCCTGTCTCCTTTTAATAACCCTAGGAGGTAGATATTATTCTCATTTTATGGATGAGAAAACCAAGGCTCAGAAAGTACCTAAACCAAGTCACAAAAGTGGGAAGAGGCAAACTCACAGCTGATTCCAAGGTCCTCACTTCTACTTTCCTGGGCCACAAAGAATAACCTCTTGAAGCCTTTTCTGTAAAATGAGAGACTTGAACATCTAGTACTTTTGAGGCCCTTCCACCTTTAACAAGCTATGCAAATACCAACAAGGCCTCAGGTAGCTATAAACACCAGCCTGACCCCTTGGCTGTCTCAACAAGTCCTTCAGCCCATCCCTTGGGCCCTCAGGGCAGGAGAATCTGGCCGGTGGCCTCAGCCCAGAGTGGGAATGAGGGTAGGAGAAAGACTCTGGCTGGGTGCCTCCTGGAAACTGAGGCTCCATCCTTTCATAATGATCCTCAATGGACAAAAGACAGAGGGAAACATGATAAGAAAATGTAGAATGCTTTCAAACGATAACCCTCCGTCTGCGATCGTGTCCCACTCTCAGGGCCTGAGTCGGTCTTTTTCCACGTAAAGGGGGAAGGAAATAAGAAGGCCGCTTCTAAGCATCTTCTAAGAGCACAATCTCCGAATGCTCATGGCCGCACTGGGTGTGAGCCAGCCACTGACTGTACTAAGGAGCCTGCCACTGCTGCAGTCCTGCAGGAGGTGGGACGGAAACCTGGGAGGACCCGAGGACTCAGCACTGCCACAAAGATGAAGAACCTCGGTGGGCTCAGGAGCCACGTGATGCCCGGTATTTACTAAGCCCTGGAGGACAGCCTGCAACCCATAGGCAGGGGGGTTGCTGACTTATTCTAGGTGGAAAGTCACAAAGGAGGTGAGAAGGGAGAAGCCAGTCCAAAGAAGAAAATGTGCTGGCTTGTTTTTCCCTTAAGCCTATTATAACCTTCACTGCTCTATTACAGCTATAATTCTTGCATGCCTGATTCATGTCATTTGGGGTCAGTATTAAATTATGGCTGGGGAAAGTTTCTCCCGGGAGGCATTTGCTGAGTTAAACAAAACCTCCTCCAGTCTCAAAGTTCTGGGACACCAGCCACTCGAACCTCCGGCCTTCCCAGCGGTCCCTCTAACTCCTCTCCTGCCTCCCCTGTGAGGCCTGAGCACATGGGCCAAGTGAGGGAGAGGAGAGGCACTAGTCTCCCGTTTCACTAATTATTGTGCTTAAGCCTATTCAAAAGACAAGGCTTGGGGTTTGAAAAAGAAGAGTCAAAGGTGAATGGCCCAGATTCCTGAAGGTAACTTGGAATAAGTCTTGCCCTCTGCAGATGTGTGTGTGCGTGTGTCTTGCCGGGGAGAACACAAGGCTATCTCGTTCCAGAATCCTTCATAAAGAACTCATAAGCCGTAGGTTCCCATTTCTATCCCTGGCCTGTTATAGATTGTATTGTGTCCCCCCAAAATATGAATCTTAACACCTATTCCTGAGGATGTAATCCCACTTGGGAATTGGGTTTCCTTTGTTATGTTAATGAGGCCACATCAGCGTAGGATGTGTCCTAAATCTAATCACTTCTGAGTGATGTAAGGAGCAGCCTAGACACAGAGACGGTGAGCACAAACAGGGAAGACAAAAGCATACGTGAAGCTCACCCAGGAACTGAGGAACACCGGGGCTGTAGAAGCTGAGACAATGATCTCCCTCCAGAGCCCACAGAGAGAGAGACTTCCCCTAGAGCTGGTGCCCTGAATTCCAACTTCTAGCCTCCTAAACTGTGAGAAAATAAATTTCTGTTCTTCAAGGCCATTCACTTGTAGTATTTCTGTCACAGCAGCTCCAGGAAACTAAGACAGGTCATAGAGGCACATCTGTAAATACTGAGTTCAATAATAAAACACAACTTTTTAGAAATTCATGCTCCTTGCAGCTCAGCTCTTCCATCACATCAGGAACCTTTTGGAGATCGGAAAAGGAGATAGAAATTAAGCCCTTCACTCTCGACAGCCATAGAGTCCTGCTCTGACCAGCAGCCCAGTAGGCTGCAGCAGGCAGGCACAGATTTTGCCAGAACCCTCATATCTGTGGCTGTAGATGTTAGAAGGGCCTGGGACATGTTCCCGGCAGAGCAGGGGTGGAGTGGTTGGATGGCAGGGTCGTACCAGGTTCAGAACAGCCGTATCCTGGTCACAGCAATCAAAAAGAAGACGACGCCCTGAAATCCAGCCTCTGGCACCCCCTCCTCATATTCAGGACACCCCTGGGGCTTAACCCCAGAAGCACGATTAAGCCAAGTCTTTGCCTGCAGTGTGGCACCGGAAATGTAATCAGTTAGAACTGGCTCAAACCCTAGCTCCTCCACTCTCTGTCCTTGTCTGAGTTATTTAACCTCAGAGTCTCAGTTTACTCATCTGTAAAACAGGAATATTGATGCTACCTTGGAGGCTCTCTGTGCAGATTAGAACTAATGTGTGTGCCTGGCGTATAGACACTAAACAGCAGCTGCTGTATTATTCAAAGAGGGCTTCGGAGACCAACAGTTTGGAGTTAGAATCCCCACTCTGCCAAATAATAACTGGGTGATTAAAACCAAATTAGTTAATCTCTTGAAGTCCAATCTCCTCGTCTGTGAAAGGAAGCTGAGAAATCAGCTCTGCAAGACTGATGAGAAGATTAGATGAAACTATGTACGATGAATGCCTAGAACAGCACGGGCACCTGAGTGAATATTGGTGCACTCACACACTCTCATCCCTCTTCAAACTTACGTGGCTAGTAAGTGGCAGAGCCAGTTTTAGAGCCCAGGTCTCCTCAACAACAGGACAAGCAGGTCCAAAGTTGCACCCACCTACTCTTGTAAGTATCAAGCCCCACAGGTTACCTGTTATGGAGAGATTATGGAAGGACTCCCCATGTGACCAGATTAGTTTACCATCCTGAGATTCTGGACTCCAGGCAAGGTATCTAAAACTGATGCCCTAGGTTCTGAATGCGGCTTGCAGATGTGTTTCTTCGGGATCAGACGGTGCTTTTGTAGACATTTTAGCTTATCTTTAGGCAGGCTTGTCGAGGGTGTGATCCTCACCACTTCTTAAGTCCAATACCTGGACCGCACACAGTTAGGTCACCTGCCTGGCCCCTGAAAGCTTTTGACTTTGTATTCAAAACCAGTTGCCATTGAGTTGATTCTGACTCATGGTGATCCCATGTGTGTCAGAGTAGAACTGTGCTCCACAGGGTTTTCAATGGCTGGTTTTTCAGAAGTAGATCACCAGGCCTTTCTTCCAAGGCACCTCTGGGTAGACTCCAACCCCCAACCTTTCAGTTTGCAGCTAAGCACATTAACCATTTGCACCACCCAGGGACTCTTGGGTTTGTATACCCTACTCTAAAGCCTCATTACTCAAAGCTGCACTTGGGAACTTCTTAGAAATGCAGACTCTTAGGCCCACTCAGCCCTACTCCTCATGCACGTTTCAATGCGAGAAAGTCAAGAGCATGCTGCATGAATGTGTGTGAGGCTGGCCCAATTAGGTGCTCCACAAATAGTTGTTTGGCGGTTATAAAAGGGTGTAGGTTAGACTGGTGGCGTAAACGGTTTGCATTTGGCTACTAACCTAAAGGTTAGCGGTTTGAACCCACCCAGCGGCCCAAAAGAAGAAAGATCTGGTAGTCTGCTTCTGTAAATATTACAGCCAAGAAAACCCTATGGAACTGTTCTACTCTGTGACACATGGGGTCACCTGAGTTGAATCAACTCGACAGCAATGGGTTGGGTTAGATTTATCACATTCATAACCATATAAAGCAGAGTTGGAACCTGGTTGTGAGCAAAATAAGACAAAGCTTCTGAGGACAAGAAAGTAGCTGCCATCGGGCCCACGCTCTGCTCTCCCCGGTAAGGCTTGGAGCCACCTCAGGTGGAAGACTAGACTTGGAGAAGCCTGTGAGCCGAGACATGGGGCGGCAACCGCTGGCAGCAGCAGCAAAGGAGAAAGAGGAACGGCAGAAGTACAGCACCCTGGGAGCAATTAAAAAGCAAACATACTTCAGAGACGTTGAGGAAATCACTGTGGTTCCTATTCATAACAATGACCCAGAGCTATCAGAAAGATTAAATTATGCTCTTTAGCTTCTGCTTGAAGCAGCCAGAAGACCATAACATTTTAGCAGGATTTCTACTGGGAAATTACTTTGCTTAGAACAGTTCACTCCCTGATGATGCTCAGATGAACAGAGTGGTACCAGATATATAAAAATTCTGCTGTGTGGTGATCAGTGTTGGTTCCTGTCATTTCAGCTTGATTCTGAGATTGGGTTGGGAGTTTATGGAGGGATCTAGTACAAACGTGCAGTTGAAAGGATTTTCCATCGTCAGAGAGGCGGAGGTCATAGGGTCGAGGTGGAGGGATGCTCTGTGGTTACCTTGTTCACGGGGTGTGGCGCTCAGATAGGATCCACCTGGCGTCAGGCCAGGATGCCAAAGAGGAGTTCATTCCTTCTCTCTAAGGCAGGAGGTCCAGGTGCTGGGAAGGCTCACAGCACCCACAAAATGGCGCACCCCTTCTAAGCACTTTATTTGGAGTTCAGCACTTACCTTCCAACAGCTATTAACGATTTAGAAGAAATGGAGACAGAGAAATTGACTATGTACCCCTGGTCAATGGGTAGTCAGTAGCGACTATGCTCTACTCCAAGGTCTGTGCTATCTCCTCTCACTACACTGCTGTTGAAATGACCAAATCAACTGCTGTTCCTGCTGTTACTCTCTGCTCTTTCTTAAGCACTCTTTACGTGTCATACACTGTTTGAAGTGCTTTTCTTATTTAATCTTTTAAAAAATCATTTAATCTTTAAAAAATCTTATGATGAAGTCACTCTTATTATACTCATTTTATAGCCGAGGACACTGAGACACAGAGAAGTTAAGTAACTTCCCCTAGATCACACAGCTTAAACCAGTCTGACTCTGGAGCCCCCACGCGTAGTTCCTCTTGAAGCTGCCTCCCAGGGAATGCTTCCGTAAAGTATCATGAAGAGGGGAGTAGAGAAGGCCCATTTGAATTATAGGTAAGTCTGGACCATGGAATTTTTTTTTTTTAATTAGGACTAAGTGCACTACAAATGCAAATCCATGCAATCAACATTTGAGGTCTGCTTTTTGCCTGGCACTGGGCTCAGAGCTGGGAATACAAACACAGGACAAAGTTCTAACCCTCCTGATGCCCACAGTTAGAAGAGGGAGACTAGCTATCACAAATCAAGAAAATGTAATGCTCTTAGTGCCATGAGGAATGTCTTTACAGGCCGACAAGAGGCCGTTGTAAAGAATAAGAGAGAATATTAATGAATGGCAATGTACATTAACGAAAATGCAATTCACAATCAATCCATAACATCATAACTCATCAAAAGCATTATATCCTTTAACATGTACGAAAGAGCATGAAAATAAAGGCAATTTTCACTCAAAAAGAATCACTGTGTCCACATTACCTAAAATTTAGAACTTAGAGAGTTTGAATGAGGCTATATTGTTTTTAGGTGCCATCGAGTCAGATCCAACTCATAGCAACCCTATGCACAACAGAACGAAACCCTGCCCGGTCCTGGGCCATCCTTACAATCGTTGCTATATCTGAGCCCGTTGTTGCAGCCGCTGTGTCAGTCCACCTCATTGAAGGTCTTCATCTCTTTCACTGGCCCTCTACCTTACCAAGCATAATGTCCTTCTCCAGGGACTGGTCCCTCCTGCTAACATGTCAAAAGTACGTGAGATGAAGTCTCACCATTCTCGCTTCCAAGGAGCTCTCTGGTTGTACTTCTTCCAAGACATACTTGTTTGTTCTTCTGACAGTCCATGGAATATTCAATATTCTTTGCCAACACCATAATTCAAAGGCATCCATTCTTCTCTGGTCTTCCTTATTCATTGTCCAGCTTTTGCATGCATATGAGGCAACTGAAAATACCATGGCTTGGGTCAGGTGCACCTTAGTCTTCAAGGTGACATCTTTGCTTTTGAACACTTTAAAAAGGTCTTTTGCAGCAGATTTGCCCAATGCGATGTGTTGTTTGATTTCTTGACTGCTGCATCCAAGGGCGGTGATTGTGGATCCAAGTAAAATGAAATCTTTGACAACTTCAATCTTTTCTCCATATACAGGATGTGAAAGGCAGTGCCCAAATCCCCATTTTTAATAATAATACTGTACTCACTATGGCATTACATGGTTTCAAGGCACTTTCCTGCACATTATTTCATTTGATTCTCATAATGACTCTCAGAGATAGACTGGCCACCAGGTTTTATTCCCAATTTCCAAATGAAGAAACTGAAGCTTGGAGAGCTGAAGAGACCTATTCAAGATCAAAATTCTATTAAGTGTAAGTACCCATTTCTGTTGGATCGATTCTGACTCATAGAGATCCTATGTCTTCCAACCCTTGTCTTCTAAGTCCAGAGTTGTATTCACTTCCTGAGGGTATAAAGACTTGAAGCTCCAAAGCTACAGCAGACACAAGAGGACCAGATGAAGTCATTTAATCAAATTCACACTAATCGATTATGTTTCAATGCATTACTACAGCAAACATCATTTTTATTGATGTGTTTTCTGCTGGTTTATAATTTACCGCCAGTTATCTCTGGTAGGAAAAGGTTGAAGGGTACAGATACACGACGGCGAGAGAAGATGTTCATCTAGGCATTTTCCCCAGACTTGCCTGATGAAAGGACTTGCCAAACTTACTGATTCCCAGGGCCCTTCCCAGATATGGGAAGGGATGTGGCCCCGGAATATACATGGTTAACAAGTGCCCCAGGGCAGCCATCCAAGTTACAACAATTGGTCTCTA